>NC_052624.1:229300825-229620248 GCF_016161935.1 Mauremys reevesii | reverse complement strand
AGATGAGGGGTTCATGATGCAGGAGGGGACTTAGGGTTGGGGCAGATGTTTAGGGCGTGAGGGATGAAGGCTCTGGCTGGGACTGGGGTTGAGGAGTTTGGGGTGTGGGAAGGGCTCAGGGCGAGGGTAGGGGTGTAGGGGGTGAGGGCTCTGGGGTGAGGGTAGGGGTGTAGGGGGTGAGGGCTCTGGGGCTGGGAATGAGAGGTTTGGGGTGTGGGAGGGGCTCAGGGCTAGAGCAGAGGGTAGGGGTGTGGGGGGGTGAGGGCTCTGTCTGGGGCTGGGGGGGTTGGAGAGGCTCAGGGCTGGGGCAGAGGGTTAGGGTGCAGCGGAATGACGGCTCTGTCTGTGATGGGGATAAGGTGTGTGGGGTGTGGGAGGGGCTCAGGGCTAGGGTAGAGGGTGTGGTGGGGGGTGAAAGCTCTGGCTGGGGGTATGGGCTCTGGGATGGGGCAGGGCTAGGGATGAGTTTGGGGTGCAGGCAGGCTGCTCCGGGACAGGGGCCAGAGGGCAGGACTTCCCCCAGCCCTTTCTCTGCCAGCAACAGCAAGCTCTGGGGGAGAAGCCCCCCAGCAGCACACTCACCCCCACCACTGTCACTGCATGTGCTCCTAGGGCCCTTCTGAGGTCCAGGAATCTCCCTCACCTCCCACGTGGTGGGTGCAGTGGGGTGCTGTGTGCACCGCCTCCCCTGCTGTTGCCCCTGACTGTAGCCTCACTGGGTATGGGGGATGGGGCTGCCTCCTTGCCCAGCATGGGGCAGGAGCAGTGACTGCAGGTGAGGGGGTCGGGGTGGAGGCTGTGCTGATGGAGGGTCCCGCTGGAAAAGGGAAGGGTCTGAGGTTGAAGGGCAGGCTCAGAGTCAGTCTTCCCTGGCGGTTAATATGGGGGCACTAGGACCTAGCGGCAGCAGTTGCTACAGGGAGGCAGCATGGAGCTGCATGGAAGAGGCAGGGACACTCTGCTCCCTCCAGGCCCCGGGGACGTTCACGGGGCCAGGGGACACTCGGGGGAGGTGCAGGGGGGGGGGAAGCAGGTGGGGCTGGGGAGGGAGACCTGGCCCCAAACATTGGTGGAGCTGGGCCCCTGGGCTCTGAATATTGGTGGTGCCCGGGCACCACATGGGTATATAACTCACCGCCCATGCTCAGGATGTCATCTAGGTCCAACCTCCTGCTCAAAGCAGGATCAATCCCCAACTAAATCATCCTAAGGAAGGGCTAAGACAAGAGCTCTGAGCCTGTGAGTGTGCCCTGTAGACCCAGAGCTAGAAACAGTGACTAGAAGCACATGTGAATCAGCATTTAGGTGCATTTACAGCAAACTGGTATCTGAACAAAAGAGTTCAGTTTTAACACTTCCCTTTTTTACTGGGGACTTGCAGAGGACTGATGCAGCATGGCTCTGCCTGCTCCTTGCCCCCTCTTTACTCACTTATCTTTGGGGCATGGCAGAAGGCAGGGAAAGTGTAATGTTAAATGCACAGCATCTAGAGCCAGGATCCAAATAGGGCTTACACAGCTGAAGAGAGGGTTTGTGGAGAAATTATTTCCCCATGCGGCTGTGTACGATGAGGACACAATCTAGTTATTTCCTTCTACAGAGAACCTGCATTGGACTGACCTGTCCTTCTGAATGCTGGATGTGTCTCCATCCAGAGTCTTACGAAACCACTTGGGCTGGGCAAAGCAAGACAGGATTCTGGGGACTGAGTGCATTGTCCCTATAGCACTCTAAGCTTACAGAATCTGGGTCCACGTCCAGGGCTTGAACTCCAATCCCAGTCTTGCAGCTTTTATTGTAACCATAGCATTGATGATGATCCTAAACTGTATTCTTTCAGCCATCAGCCTGTATGGGATTATCATTTGTAACTGTTGCACTCATTGCATAAATATTAATAAACTGGAGTGCTGCAAGACATCAAAGTAATATGTGATCCATGATATTTTCCTATGAAGTATTTTATAAATGATGCATTAATTCTGTCAGGATGCATCCCATCAACATGGCTCATTAAATCTGACATTGGCTCAATTTTCTTTTGATCTGTTGCATAGAAAAGAGAAAAAAATATTTTTATCTCCTTGAGAGCATCCTCTATCACTTCCGTTGAAAAAGAACAACAATAAAAGTTTTGCTTTAAGGGAAGACTTTTTTCTTGTTACCTGAAAAGTTTTTGCAATGGATATTTCACTTTTATGCATTATATCTTAATTAATTTGTGAATGCTAGTAGACCCTCATTATAGTTTCCCCCTTCAAATAAACACAGTGAACTACAGGTCAGATTATTGGCTCTTTGTGCCACTCCAGTACCACTGCCTCGGATGGGCAGCTTGAGATTCCCCAGCACAGGGAACAACTTGGATAATGTAAAGACCTCCTTCTCCACTCAGCAGAGGGCTGGGGAAGGGGATGAACTGGTGTGCTGTTGAAAATGGATAGGAGTACTAAGTATCTGCTTAGCATTCTATTGGCACTCTTGACTATGAAAGATCTACATTGGTAGGAGTTAAATGGCTAGACAGTCCCAAGAGAGAAACTGTAAACTATATATAAAAAAGGAGTTGGCCCTAAGAAGATTTTTCTACACAAATACTAAACATCAGAAGCTGTTAAAAGCCATTTGATGTTGCTGTGTATTGTAAAGATACATTAATTTTCACTGAATCAACAGAATATTCCCAGGAAAACATGATCTATTTCCATTTACTATGCTACTATTTTTCAACATGTAGTTTTCAAAATGACAGCAGAGAACTCCCCAATTACATTTAGTTACATATGGTCAGGCTTAATTTAGTCAACTGAAAAATTCTACAGTTGAAATGACAACTGTAGTGGAAGTGAGCATTGGAAATATACCAGACAGAAGAGTACTTCCCCAGTGACCTATCTGGCTTTCCTACAAATGTCTCAGTGTTGTCTTCTCAAATCTCCTCTGCAATGTTAGACCAAGAAGCAAAACCAGAAAATGACAGTGGGGTTTACATATGTCATTACATTATATTGGTAGCAATGTCATGCACTAGTTTGAGCACAACTCTCAGGGCTCTTCTTCCTTCAGTCACTCAAGCCTGGATGTTCAGCAAGATGACATACTTGGCTTGGCTCTGAGGAAAAGGACTAGCTGCATCAAAGTCTTTCAGCTTCTGGTGTGTCATGGATGACAACATGGGGGTGATGCTCAAACGTCATATGTCTCTATATCCCATATCCATAAAATGTCAAGGGAAGTATGGTATCATAATAAAGGCACCATGAGTATGGTAGAAAGAGAAAATATACCAGAGTGGATCTAAAATGACAAGGTGGAGAACATCTATGGTTTGTGGTCAGGGGCTTTGAAGTAGAGGCAGTGCTTGAAATCTGAATTAGTATCACTCAAATAAATATATTACTTAGAAGACTAAAAAGTACTATTATTGATAGTTCTAAATAATAGCAACATCATACTAAACAAGAATGTTAAACCTTCATGATCATTACTATTTGTACTATAATTATAACATTCCTATATGAATACACCATTATTAAGACATTTTCATTCTTTTAATATACATATTATTGAATAAAAACAACAAGGAGTTTGGTGGCACCTTAAAGACTAACAGATTTATTTGGGCATAAGCTTTCGTGGGTAAAAATCCACTTCTTCAGATAAATGGAGTAAAAATTACAATGCAGTCATTATTATATTGACACATGAAGAGAAGGGAGTTACCTCACAAGTGGAGAATCAGTGTTGGCAGGGCCAATTTGATCAGGGTGGATGTAGTCCACTCCCAATAATTAATGAGGAGGTGTCAATTCCGGGAGAGGCAAAGTTGCTTTTGTAGTGAGCCAGCTGCTCCCAGTCCTTATTCATGCCCAAATTAATGGTGTTACATTCACAAATGAATTTTAGTTCTACAGTTTCTCTTAGAAGTCTGTTTCTGAAGTTTTTTTGTTCAGGATGGCTACTTTTAAATCTGTTATAGAATGTCCAGGAAGATTGAAGTGTTCTCCTACTGGCTTTTGTATGTTACCATTCCTGATGTCCGATTTCTGTCCATTTATTCTTTTACGTAGCTTTGTGACTTTGTCCTCACCCACAACCATTTCAGATTTGGGGACAAATTATACCTTCAAGGCAGTGGCATTTCTATGGGTACCTGCATGGCCCCACAGTATGCCAACATTTTTATGGCTGACTTAGAACAATGCTTACTCAGCTCTTGTCCCGTGGTGCCCCTCCTCTACTTGCACTACATTAATGACATCTTCATCATATGGACTCACAGGAAGGAGACCCTTGAAGAATTCCACCTGGATTTCAACAATTTCCACCCGACCATCAACCTCAGCCTGGATCAGTACACACAAGAGCTCTACTTCCTGGACGCTACAGTGCAAATAAGTGATGGTCACATAAACGCCACCGTATACCAGAAACCTATTGACCCCTATACTTACCTACATGCCTCCAGCTTCCATCCAGGACACACCACATGATCCACTGTCTACAGCCAAGCCTTAAGATACAACAGAATTTGTTCCAATCCCTCAGGCAGAGACAAACACCTACAAGATCTTTATCAGGCATTCTTATAACTACAATACCCACCTGGGGAAGTGAGGAAACAGATTGACAGAGCGAGACGGGTACTCAGAAGTCACCTACTATAGGACAGCCCAGCAAGGAAAATTACAAAACACCACTGGCCATCACATACAGCCCCCAGCTAAAACCTCTCCAGCACATCATCAACGATCTACAACCTATCCTGGAAAACGATTCCTCACTCTCACAGACCTTGGGAGACAGGCCAGTCCTCGCTTACAGACAGCCCACCAACCTGAAGCAATTACTAATCAGCAACTACTTCACACCACAGAAATACTAACCCAGGAACTAATCCCTGTAACAAACCTTGTTGCCTACTCTGTCCCCATATCTATTCTAGTGACACCATCAGAGGACCCAACCACATCAGCCACACCATCAGGGACTCATTCACCTGCACATATACTAATGTTATATATTCCATCATGTGTCAGCAATGCCCCTCTGCCATGTACATTGGCCAAACCAGACAGTCTCTACATGAAAGAATAAATGGACACAAATCGGACATCAGGAATGGTAACATACAAAAGCCAGTAGGAGAACACTTCAATCTTCCTGGACATTCTATAACATCTATAAGATTTAAAAGTAGCCATACTTGAACAAAAATACTTCAGAAACAGACTTCAAAGAGAAACTTCAGAACTAAAATTCATTTGCAAATTTAACACCATTAATTTTGGCTTGAATAGGGACTGGGAGCTGCTGGCTCACTACAAAAGCAACTTTGCCTCTCCCGGAATTGACACCTCCTCATCAATTATTGGGAGTGGACTACATCCACCCTGATTGAATTGGCCCTCCCAACACCGGTTCTCCACTTGTGAGGTAACGCCCTTCTCTTCATTTGTCAGTATAATAATGCCTACATCTGTAATTTTCACTCCATGCACCTGAAGTGGGTTTTTTACTCACAAAAGCTTATGCCCAAATAAATCTGTTAGTCTTTAAGATTCCATCAGACTCCTTGTTGTTTTTGTGGATACAGACTAAGGGCTTGGCTACACTTACAAGTTGCAGCGCTGGGAGTTACAGCGCTGCTCATGCAGCTGTGTAAGGGCCAGCGCTGGAGTGTGGCCACACTGACAGCTACAGCTACTGCAGTGTGCCACTGCACACACAGCACTTGCTGTATTGAGAGGTGGGTGGGCAGCTATCCCACAAAACACAACACCTCCGCTTTTTTTGGCGCTGCGCTGGCTTGGGAAGAAAGGAAGGGGAAGAAGAAGCCATTCCGCATTCGCCTTCCGCTTTCGGTGCATCCAGCATCATTCATCAGCATTCATTCATTTCCATTCCGTTTGTGGCGCCATTGTGATGTCTTTCTTTCTCTCTCTGGGATTTCTGTGGCAATCGGGAGCCTGTGGCTGCTGAGTGCTGAGCTGATGAGTGTCACCAGCACACAGCACAACCGTTTGCTCGTCGAGCTATTCCTTCAGCTCTCAGGTGAGGCAGTGAGGTGGGCGATGATGATTTTGTGTGTTTGTCTGCGTGTGCTGCGCGCGTGCGAGCACCTGCGGCATTCACGTTGGCTCCGCCGCTGGGCACGCAAACAAGCACACAGTGGTGTGGACATCGGGATGGGAGGTCTGGGATATGCAGTGGCTGCAGAACTTGGCTGCAGAACTTTCTGCTGAAGAACTGTGGGAATGGGAGCTCTTGCGACTCTGCTCGCGCAGGCGCAAGACTGCCAGCCGCCCTGAAGGTGGAAAGCGGAAAGCGCTGGGCGATGGGCTGTGGAAAATCTGGAATCGTCGGTCCGGTCCCAGTTTGTGTTGAACGAGTTTGGTGGGGGTGAAGGAATCGTTGTTGGCAAGTTTGCAATTTTTGATGCAAGCTTGCAGAGAGAGTGACGCATCCTGCTAAGAAAGACGGACTGGATGGAGCACAATGGGATGGGTTTGCATGGATAGTGGGAATGGGACTCATGGGACGATCCTGGCCCCACCCTGGCATCATTGGATTCTGCCCCACCACTGTCATCAGAGTATCTTCTGTTCCAGGCGCTCTCTAGGCGTTTCATTGGTTGATTTTCACCACGGCGGCTGGATGATTGTGATGCACATGATGATCTGAAACAGGGGAATGTGGCCAGTCAGGAGATGCAGCAGGGAGGAGGAAGGAAGAGGGATGACGGGAGCCCATCAGAGAAGATCACATGCCCATGATGATGGACCCGCTGCTGATCCTTGGAGAACCGCCTACCCCTTTACTGCCTTGCAGGGAGGAGCAAGGACACAGGGAGCGCCGGTGCAGGAAGCCGGACAGGAGCAAGAGCTGAGAGTTGGCGGCTTGAATGTAAAGGTGCTTGGGAGGCTAGAAGAGTTTAAAGATGTTAAGCTATGGGAAGCTAGTTTGCATCCGAGCATATCGCGAGGTATAGCATCCATAATATCTTAATAGGAGGGGTGAAAAGGGTGTGTGAAAGGGGGAGGTGAGGGTTCAAGTCAGGAGGCTGAATATGAGGGCCCAGAGAGGGGGCTTCAAGGAGGCAGGGATGCCTTGAGGGCCCAAGGGGAGAGGGGAAAAGGGTGAGGAAATGTTTGCTGCCTTGAGACAAAATTGCAATTTGCTGCTGGGCTGCTATTTTATTAATAATAATAATATGATTTTGCATATCCTCTTTAATAATAATACTATAATCTTTTTGCTCTTTCTTAATTCTAGATCTGTTTTATCTGCTATAATTTTATTTGTAAAAGAAAAAAAAAAAAATTGAAACAGACAGACAGAAGACAACACACAGACAGACACAGCACACACACAGAACATGCACACAACAAGAACTTGGTGTGGACAAGTTGGGTTTGCATAGTGTTTTTATGCACTGCAGGGTGCATTGTTTGTTGATGGGTTTGGGTGGCAGTGCAGCATGGTGGTGGGCATGGTGTGGTGGTGTGGAGGGTGGGGGTGGGGGGGGGGTGGGGTTGGGGTGGGCTGGTGGTGGTTGGAGGGGCTGGAGGTGGGTGGGGTGTGGTGAGCTGGGATGGTGGGGGAAGAGCCAAAGGTGGAGGAGGGTGGGGGGAGGCACGGGGCATGGTCAGCAGGGGGGGAGGTAGCTGACTGTGCTCACTGTAGTGGGCACTCAGCAGGGCATAGCAGCCTTTTCCACTCTTCCTCTCTACTTGCTTTTCCTTTCTTTCACTCTCTCTCTTTCCTCTCTTCTCTCTTCTTTCTCTCCTTCTCTGGTTTTCTTTTCTTTCTTTTCTTTCAGTCTCTTCTCTTTTCTTTTTTTTCTCTTTTTTTGTTTTTTCAGATCTTTTGAGTGAACATCTGGTCAGTCCAGTCACACTGTAGACAAATGTCAACATGTCACAGTCAGCAGCATTGTATTGTATGACTCCACACATGAAGAACTGTTGCTGAGGGCAGTACATTCTCCACTATCTTCTTTTTTTCTTTCTAACAAAGGAAACACAAAGAAAACAAGTTCAAAAGTGAAAGTGTTACGGAAAATGGGAGAAGAGGAGCAGAGAGGAGAGGAGAGGAGGTGAGGGTGAGCTGAGGAGGGGGGGGAGGGAGGAGTGAGTGGAGAGGGATGGGGTGAGATGCAGGGGGGTAGGTCTCACTCCAAGAGTGAAGATGCAGATGCAGGGCTTTCTTATCCTGGGAGACTTTTTCCCTACAGATGCCCAACATGAACAGCGGGGGCTCACTGCAAATGTATGTTCCGCCCGCAACTCACTGCGCGGCGTGCCTGGTCACCCGGCCTCCCGCCGGCGCGACGCCGCGACGCGCGGCGCCCGCCCTGGGCAGGGACACAGTGGCTCCGCCACCGGCGCTGCGGACACAGTCACGCCTGGATGAAGCTGAGGAGAAGCTCTGCTGAAGCGAGATACGCGAGACGCGTGATAGAGATTCAACGGAACATATTCCACCACTGCATGACTGCCATGCATATATATGCCATCTTCCTCTCCATCCACATTCCACAGAAAAAAACCCAGCTCCCAGAAACATGCCGCTGCTTCTCTGCCCTGCCTCTGCTGGCTGGCTTGCTGCTTCTGCCCCCTGCCCTCTTGGCTGGCTCCTGCCTGCTTGCTGCCTGCTGCTCCTCTGCTGCCTTCCCCACCCCAGGACTCCCCTTCACCTCCCTCTCTCCCCCCAGCCTCCTCCTCCTCCTCTCCCCCCCCCCCCCAGCCTCCATCCTCCCCCTTCCCCAGCCTGATTTCCCCGGGGTCACCCCCAATCTCCCTGTCCCACTCAGTCACCCCCAGTAAAAGCCTTGGTCTCCCCAAACTCGGCGGATGCCTCGTGGGGCACCCTCTCGTTCTTTTCCCCTCACCCTGCCTTGTATGCTCCCCGTGCTTCTGCGGTATCCACTATGTCCCTATAGGTCTGCTCCCCATGTTCATCTGCCCTTCTGCTGCACTCTGCGCCGTGCAGACGCCAGCTGGCGCGCCCGCAGCTGCCTGCACTTCCTGCACACTTGCTGGGTGGCATGTGACCTGTTGCTGCTGCATGCTCTGGCTTGGTGCTCTGTAACCTGTGGAGGGAGATTTACCTGCACTGTGATTGCATGGTGCAAACTGCAACCTGTTTACACCTGGCTGATTCAAACTTTTAAGGTTCTGGGGCATTTGGGTGCAGTTTAGGGCAGAGTGACTGAACAGGCAGAGCTGATGTGCAGCAGAGCTGAGGAGGAATTGCACAGGAGCTCTGCAGAGTGGACACCCTCCTGGAGCGGCTGAACCAGTCAGCACTTCACCCTCAGCTGTGCTCTGTGATGGCTGCCCCTGCACTGCCAGCCCCAGGACCAGCGGAGCCAGCGTTTGCAGCGCTGGAGCAGCGTGGTGTTAGTGTGCGCTGGTGTTAATTGCAGCCGCTGGAAAACTTGTAAGTGCGCGCTGGAAAGCCTCCACCAGCGCCCTAACACAGCTACCCCCTGATACTTGATATTATTTAATATATATTCATACATACATTTTTATACATATAAAAATAAAATTAAAAGCTAAATTAAAAGCATACTTCCAGAGTCCTCCATGATTTGAGCCCGTGGTACCTGGGAGGTGCACAGTCCCCCTCACTGCCTATGGTGGCTGGGAGCTGTGGGGGGCAGGGGTGCCCCAGAGCTCCTGGCCGTGGTGGGTGGCAGGGCCCCTGGGAGCTCCTGACCGCTGCAGGGAAGGTGCCCTGAGCTCAGAGCCATGGGTGGGGGGAATCCCGCAGTTCCAAGCCGTGGCCCCCTGGAGTGGTGGGGGGACCCCACAGCTCCCCATTTTGTCATGCATATTTTTAATAAAAGTCATGGATAGGTTTCAGGCTTCTGTGAATTTTCCTTTAATGCCTGTGACCTGTCAGTAACTTTCACTAAATATATGCATGACAAAATCTTAGCCTTAGCCATTAAAAACCTGTGGCTGGCCTGAATCAGCTGACGTGGGCTCACAGGGCTTGGGCTGAGGGGCTGTAAAACTACAGTGTAGGCATTCGGACTTGGGCTGCAGACTGGGCTCTAGGAGCCCAGAGCCTGGGCTCCCAGAGCCTGGGCTCCAGCCTGAACCCAAACGTCCACCCAGCAGTTCTACAGCCCTGCAGCCTGAACCCTACAAGTCTGAGTCAGCTGACCCGGGCTAGCCACAGGTGGTTAAATTGCTGTGTGGACATGCCCTAAGAGGCCCACCTAAACAGACTCAAATATGACTATGTCTTGCTCAGGTGTTAGCATCACGTAAAGCCAGGTATACAGCAAATAACTGCTGCAAGGCAAACTTACAATGGAGTGCTTTTGACTGACACTCAGGATTCAGCATGGAATATGTGATTAAGCTGCAATTGCTGAGGCTTAGTCTGCAGACAACTGTGTGTTATGGACAATGATTAATTATGTGATAATTAACTAATTATCATGGCCGCAAAATATGCTTAGTTAATTCAATGAGTTATTCATACATGTAGTCCTAAATAGGTTCTTTTAAAAATATTGAAATGCGTATTTTTAATAGTATCCTAAAATATCTAATATTGCTGTATTACGTGCAAGTGATGGTGAGTAATGAGGTTTTGAGTATGCTATTCATTGTATTAGCTCACTAGGATCCAGGTTAGCCAAGTGATTTACAGAACTGCAGTATTTGTGAAAGAGAGAGATGGCTAATAGAGTTTCTTTCTTTCTTTTTCAGAGGCATACGCTATATCATTGCATTCAGCCAGCAATGTGACAAAATGGGATATTTTGTCAATGGCCGACAACAGCTATATTTTAGGAGCTCAATTATGGTTTCATGATCCTGAACCCCACTGAGGAGGGGGAAGAGCCAGTGTGCTTTCCAAGAGGCATAGTTCAGAAACAGGCCTGGGGAGTGCCTGGGAAGGGGTGCCCTTTGCTGCAAATGTTGAACAAGTGTAGCCAGCATTCCCCCAGCACTGCCCTCCTAGCATCCAAAGCATTCCCACTGGGGCTGCAATCACAGTTACTGACAGCAAGCTAGCCACTTCCCCTTCAAGCCATAGTGGGTGGGTGGGGTACTGCTCCCTGAAACGTCTCCCTTTTGTAACTCACCAGCCTGGGGATAGGAGGGTGGGGGGAGGAAGCAGTAATGCAACTCCACATATTTTTAATTTTCCTCTAGTCTAGGAGACATACCAGTCATTAATACAGCCGTCATGCCTAATATACAATTACAGGTTTTTTATAACGTTTATATAACAATGTATTAATACATGGAGATGGTTATATCAATTACAGAATAATATAATGTAAGACATTTATAGCCACATGTTAAAACAGACTAACATTTTCCAAGATAACAGCTAAACAGGCTTAGAATGATCTCTTGATGAACTCAAATGCTGTTTTCCCATGGTGAGGAAAAACATGTTCCCGTCATGAAAAGGACAAATCATAATCAGTCTGTCACATATAATTTGCCAATTTGCAATGCTTGAACAGCAGGAGGGCAAGGCACATATTTCAAACCTTGCTATTGATAGAAGAGCTTTACAGCAGCCCCCAATTACTATGCTGGATAAATATCTCGATTGAAGACAGTGGTAGACTAGATAGCCATGAAGGCATGGTAGACTGGAACCAAAAGAGTTGCCTGATTAGTTTTGGTTTTGAAGCTGCTAATTATTTAAACATGTGTGGGAAATCAACCTCTGTAACACACTAATGATCAATCCAAACTAACAGATGTTCATTTTGGCAACTGCAATTGATCTGCCAAAAAAGGAAAATCTTACCTTACAAATTGCCTTCTGTGTATCTAAAGAAGTGGCGCTCAGTCTGTATTTGATGATTCTACAGTTAGCATTTAAATAAGGATGCAAACTTTGCATCTACTTCTGAAGTTTCTAAAATGTACTTACAAAGTGAATGCCATAGCTTCATGCTTCTGGCAGATAATGGCTATTTTCAATGTCAGAAATGTCAACTGTAATTGTCACTACATTTATTAGAGCTCCAGGAAGTTATATCATGCAGAAACTTCTTCCCAGTCAAATCAGTATTTTCTATGGCTTGATATACAGAAAAGATAAAAAGAATAAGAAGAAACAGAAGATCAAAACTATTCTCAGCTAAGTAATGTGAAAAAAAATCCCTTTGAATGCATTATACAGCTTATAATTTTAGGATATGTTATAGCGGAAAACAGTGAAAATGTTACCATTAGGAAAGATAAAGCAGAGAAATAATGGGTCTTATCCCAATCTCATTAAAATGTGTTTCTATTCTGGAAAAGCAATTCTGTAAAAATGGCACCATGAGGTTCCACACTGATTGTCTCTCAATGATTTCCATACAAAATATGTGCCATTTACAAGTAAAATTGAATTTTTTTCTTATGTAAATACAGGCTGTTCTCTGAGACTAAAGCTACACTCTTTCTTTCCCGCGCACAATCATAAGTGAAAGGCTCATCCCACTTTTCCACTTGTGCAAAACCACTTTTTCTCAATAACGTGTTTGCACAGCTGTAGTTGATTGGTGCGGTACTGGAGCCTGTGCCTCTCAGGGCTGAGCTTCCCTGACACAGAGCCTGGGCAAGCCTCTGTGAAGCTCTTCTTGTTATGCACAGCTAGTTGGACCCAGACCCAGAATAAAGCAGAGCTCTTCCAAGCACCTCAAGCACAGAGTGATCACTGAACACAATAGGAACAAGTCTGTTGGTGATGATGCAGGAGGGATAGAATCCAACTCATTCTCTCCTCTCTGCCTTGGCTCAGAAGGAATAGCAGGAGATTAAAAAAGGGGGGGGGAAATCCATGAATTATTTGTTGTCACTGAAGGAATCAGATCTGACTGAGAAGATCTGTGGAACAAAAGTTGCTATTTTTACATAATCCCTTTTCAGAGTAGAACTGAACTTTAAATCTTCACCTGTCTCAGAGTTTGTAATGTCTAATTAGGCATTCGGGAGGCAGGTTGATTGGAAAGGAGGCATGGCACTTTTAACAGTCACACAACAGTTTGTTTGGGCTTCTGGAAACACACTGGATACATATAATGGCATTGGGGTTCAGGCCCCTAACATGTTGGAACCCCCTACTGACAGAATTGGCAACTCTTGTGATTTTATTATGAGTCTTGCCATATTTGTTGTTCTTAAAGCCCCAGCTCCTGAAGTCCTGTGACCGTGAGAATCTCAGCTTTCATGTGAAGACAAAGTAAGTTTCTAACCCTCAGGGTATGAGAGAAAAGACTCAAAACATAAACCAAGTGTACCCTAAGGGCTCAGAAACCAGAAGGTACCCAAAGAATAAAAAAAATAATTATTTTATACAATCATATGCTTTTAAGCCAATCTCATAATTTTGGAATGTTTGGGGTTGGCGGCACTGCGGTGTCTTCCTTCCAGTCACCCCTGTTTCCTTCCCAAACACTAAGATGAAGTCTCCCTCTCAGTACAGCCTCCTACCCTAGTTCCCATTTATGATCTCCCCCCTTCCAAATTTTCCCAATGCCTTACTCCTTTCCCTTTCTCCTCAGTGTCCCCCAAGGGGCAGTCCATTCCCAGCTGTTCAATTTTATGGAATAATCCCTTCTAGTGCCTCTTTCTTTTCCCTCCTGTCCCCTGCACATTGATTTCTCTCTCTCTCTCTCTCTCTCTGACTTCCTGTCTATTACCATTCAGATAATCAGTATTAGAAATAAGTAGCACTAAAATGGTGGAGAAAGGGAATTGCAGGGTTTAAACTTGTAAATTTGAAGAGCCAGATGTAGACCTTCCTGCAGGATGGCTTTCTTCTCCTTTCCTCTCCCAGAAAACATTCAGAGCAGTCTTTCTTTTAAGGCAGTTTTCTGGCCCAACCAGCTGGATTAATGATGGCTAGTAAATAGCAGAGCAGAAGGCTACTGAAGTGGTGTGACGTGGATCATCATGCATAGACGGTGCAATCTTACTCTGTCACTGCAAATGAAAGGCCTGCCTCTGCTCTTATTATATAGTGAATGGGAATTTTGCCATTCATTTCAATGGGAGCAAGATTAGAGACCAACATTAATTTACTTTTGGAGGCAACTTCTTCAAGACTTCAGCACAACAGCATCAAAAACGTGTAGTCATTGTTTATTGCTTCCCAACAACAAAAGGTCTGTTTTTAAATGACGGAGGGAAGCATTGAAACTGATAATCCAGATATAGGCATGTTGAGATCCAAAGCTCATCCCATCTGGTTTATCTAAGTGGTTTGCCTAATCCCAATGTTTGATAGCATCAGCAAGAGAGAGTCAAAGGAGCAGTTTTCCAGGCAAAGAGTAGTCAGTTTCAGAAGTATCAGCACAGATAGACAGTTTTAAGGCAGTTCCTCATTAATCCATACAATTCATGGCAGTTGCTCATTGGTGAAAGTTTACATTTTCTGACAAAACACTGAAATCCTGACAACGTAAAACTTGGTCCAGATATCTAGGCCTGATTAACCTGCAGCCTGCACAGGACTTTAAGTCACCTTCCACTCTTTTGATCATCAGGCAAACTGCTGGCATCTTTCTAAGCAGCCTAAGGGATTGTTCTAAATTACACCCCATAGGAACCAACCCACCAGCTGGTGACTCACTGAGAACACTGCATTCGGGCACTACCCTCTCTTATCCAGCACCACTCCCTACATCTGCGAGGAATTGGGGGTGTTAGAATTGGCTACAGAGGCTTTATGTAACCTGGGGATTCATACTATAGCATGGAAATCCCTGGTTGCCCTGTTAAGGCAGCTTTCTATACCTTTTTTACACTGCTAGAATAATACAAAGGGGATGGAGCTGGAGAAGGCATCTGACATTTAGATATAATTAAAAGAGAATCAGTTTAGTCCACTAATGCTCAGGAAAGCCCAGTATGGGCCAACACACTGGTAAGTGTTTCTTTAACCTTTTATTGTTTATGTTTAAATGCCACTCAAAGTGTTGGATAACTTAAGCCAATTTTAATCAAAAAATGCAATAGAGTTTGCATACTAGCATTTGAAATGCTTGGATTAGATGCCACATTTTTCAAGGTGCTCCTTTTTTTGTTGTGTTACTATATATTTTTACCTTTCTCTTTACATATCTTGACAGCATTTCACTGGTGCCTTGGTAATGTTTGATTGTATATGGCAGAACACATTTTGACAGAATGACAAATTCTGTCCTCGCTTAAAAATCAGTGGGTTGAATGGGGTGTAAACCTGAATCAGTGTACATGGTTTAGACTGGGAATCCCTACGGACACGTCTGAAATTCCTGTAATTTACACTCCCCTGCCCACCATCCCTTTCCCCTTGGTATGCAACTGTATATATGTTTAAAGTCTAAAGGATGGGAAAAGAAGGAATATTGTGCACAATATGACAGCTGTGTACGTGGAGAAAAAGATAGAAGTGGAACCTGTTTTATCCCATCATCAACCCACTGCACTTCCACGTTCACTTCACAGCAGCTTTGGTGTACATGTTCACCCTGTTTTCTAGGTGTCTACAGCAGCAGCTTCATCCTTAAGTTGGCCTAATTGGAATCTTATTTTTGCCTCACTTATTTTCTCACTCCTGTCAGGAACACTTGGTGCTGGCATGTGTTGCAGTGTTTGGGAAGAAAGTCTTATTTCAAACAAACCCATTGACTTTTCAACTTCTCTGTTACCACAGCTTTCAAAATCTAATTTACCCTTCTGGGGCCCCCCATCATTCCAGAGCAGAGACTGGACAAAAAGAAAATAATTTGTTCACTTAACAGAAAGAAAGTCTATACTCCCAAAACAAAACTAGTCAGACAGCTAGCTTAAAATTAACAGGCCCTGCTGACTGATTCCTTTTGGGGCTTTTCAACAATCCGGTGACAGTGGGCTGTGAATACAGATAAATGAGGGGTCAAGCAATCCTTCATTTTTCTAGAGGCTTATTTTGCCCACAGATAAGGAATTGAAGACGGAAGTAATATTTGAGACCAGTCTGTAAGACAACAAGGAAAGGATAACAGCAATAAAAGCTCATTCTCACAGTCCCACCCTCGTGAAAGGTTAGCACTCCCCCTTAGCCTACATATTTTGTCTGCTGCAAAAGAGTATACAAACAAAGACATTACCTGGCAACCAAAATTACAATGCAAATACTAGCAGAAAGTTACAAAGACATCACACCTACCAGCCAGGGTTTACAGATGTTTTACAGCCCACTTACGGCAGAGGAGTGTTTTGTGAATTCATAGTTAATTTCTGTAAAGAGCTTTGCAAGATATAAAGTGCAAGAGTAAGAGCAAGTATTAGTATGTAACAAAAATTTGCTACCAGGGAGAGGATAAATCCATTCTTTTAAAAGAATGGTTGCCCACACACTAACTTTATTTAGCCAGGTCTGGTTACAGACAAATTAATTTCCTTACATGTACAGTAGCTTTCCCTCCCGAAGGAAAGGTTCATTCTATTTTATTTTTATTCTCCTTATCCTGTACTTATCCACGAGAGAAAAGGACAGAAACCAGAAATGCACTAGAATTTTTTCCGGAGACTATTACTATATAATGATACTATCTTGTAGATTTTCTTTTCTTTTAGTAACTAGCAAAAAAAAAATCACATAATTACATTTTATATATGAATAAGCATTGCTTCAGCTTCAACAGACAAAAGTCAGGAAATTCAGATTTAAGTTGGAAACTCTGTCCTTAATCCACACTCTTGTTCTAGATATTGCAAGGATCCCAAACTAGAGAGATTGATCAACTACGTATGTTACAAGACCTTGGTACTACAAAACTGCTTAAGGAATTTCAGTCTTATTAATATTAAATTTCCTGGACTTTGTCCATTTAAGCCTTACTGTTAACTTTATTTTTTACACAGTGGAGTTACAAAAAGACAAAAGAAAATAAGGGCTGGTTTACACTGAAAAGTTAACATTGGCATAGTTACATCTCTCAGGGATGTGAAAAATCCACAGCTGAGAGACATAGTTAAGCTGATCCAACCCTCAGGTGTAGATATTGCTAGGTCGATGGAAGAATTCTGTAAACATAGCTACTGCCTCTTGGGGAGATGGATGATGGACCTCTCCACGCTGCTGCAGTGTTTTAAGTGTAGAGGTAGCCAGGGGGGAAAAGATTCTTAGCCCTGGTCTACACTATGACATTAGGTTGAATTTAGCAGCATTAGATCGATTTAACCCGGCACCTGTCCACACAACAAAGCCATTTTTGTCTGCTTAAAGGGTTCTTAAAATCGATTTCTGTACTCCTCCCCGATAAGGGGATTAGTGCAGAAATCGACACCGCCAGGTTGAATTTGGGGTAGTGTGGACGCAATTCGACGGTATTGGCCTCCAGAAGCTATCCCAGAGTGCTCCACTGTGACCACTCTGGACAGCACTCTCAGCTCAGATGCACTGGCCAGGTAGACAGGAAAAGCCCTGTGAACGTTTGAATTTCATTTCTTGTTTGGCCAGCGTGGCAAGCTGATCAGCACAGATGACTGTGCAGAGCTCATCAGCAGAGGTGACCATGGAGTCCCAGAATTGCAAAAGAGCTCCAGCATGGACCGAATAGGAGGTACTGGATCTGATCACTGTATGGGGAGACAAATCCGTGCTATCAGAACTCCGTTCCAAAAGATGAAATGCCAAAATATTTGAAAAAATCTCCAAGGGCATTGTAGCAGTGTGGTGACCCACTCCGGCCTTAAGGGGCTTAAAACAGCCCAGGAGAGGGCTGTGGCTGGAGGCAAGCAGCCCAGGCTGCATGGGGGAAGCTGCCTCAGCTGTGGCCATGCCCCAATCAGGGCCCAGCTGGCCCTTATAAGAGGGCAGTGGGATAGGAGCAGAAAGACACTCTCTCTCTAGCCTTTGAGAGGGAGGGGCCTGGCTGCTGGGGTGGAGCAGGGCTGGGGAAGGCCACAGGAGCTGGGGAGCTCTGGCCTGGAAACCCCCCAGCTCCTATGGCCTTCCCCAGCCCTGCTCCACCCCAGCTGCCAGGCCCCTCCCTCTCAGGCCTAGGATATGGCTGAATAGATACTGGTGTTGCAGGGGGCAGCCCAAGGGTAGGCAGAGGCAGCAGGTCTCAACCCCCCTTGCCTGTGATGAGTGGCTTATACACTGCAGTCTGCCCCAGTAAACGGGGGCTAGATGGGGACTGGGCAGTAGCCATATACTGAAGCGAGGTGGGGTTAGGCGGTGGAGGTTCCCCTGGAAGGGAGAGACCCAGAGACTGTGGGGTTACTGCCAGGGGGCAGCACCCCAGGGGAAAGGGGCACCAGGGTCCGGGAGGGACACGGGGGCCCAGTGGTAGCGAGACACTGGCCAACAGAGGGTGCTCCGGAGGCTGGAAGCTAATTCCCTGAAAGACCAACAGGAGGCACTTCAGGGATGAGTCCCGCACCATTACAGGCATGAAGGACAGAGGCTATAACAGGGACCCGCAGTAGTGCTGCATGAAACTTAAGGAGCTCAGACAAGCCTACCAAAAAAACCAAAGAGGCAAACGGCTGCTTCATGTCAGACCCCCAGACATGCCGCTTCTATGATGAGCTGCATGCAATTCTAGGGGGTGTCCCCACCCCTACCGCACCCCTGTTCATGGACTCCTACAAGGGGGGAGTCTCACGCAACAGGGATGAGGATTTTGGGGATGAGGAAGATGATGATGATGAGGAGGAGGGTAGCATGCAGCAGGCAAGTGGAGAAACCGTTCTCCCCGACAGCCAGGAACTGTTTATCACCCTGGAGACAATACCCTCCCAACCCTTGCAAGGCGGGCTCCCAGACCTTGAAGGCAGAGAAGGCACCTCTGGTGAGTGTACCTTTGTAAATATAATACATGGTTTAAAAGCAAGTGTGTTTAATGATTAATTTGCCCTGAAGACTTGGGATGCATTCGAAGCCAGTACAGCTACTGGAATGCAGTCAAGCAACATCCGTTCTTTATCTCTCTGGGTTATCCTCAGAAGGGTGATATCATTCATTGTTGCCTGGTTGAAATAGGGGAATTTTATTAAGGGGACATTCAGAGGTGGCTGTTCCTGTGTGCCTGTGGCTGAAAAGAAATCATCCCCACTGTTAGCCATGCGGTGGGGGGAGGGGTGAAGCGATCATCCCAGAGAATTGGGGTGTGTGGGAGGGGTTAGTGCTGCATGTTAACCCGAAAACCGCAGCCCCTTCTTTTAAATGGCCAACCCATTTTAAATGGCCAACCCAATGGGTGCTTGGTATGGGAAATGAGAGAGCTGCTGTTTGAAACCATTCTCACATGTTATGAAAGTTAAAGAAGCCAAAAGATTGTGGCTTACCACGATTGCCTGCAAGCCGAATCCTGTTGTCCGGTCCTGTGTGTGTAATCTCTCACACCAAACTGGCAGGCCCTCAAAATAAGAGGCAAAATGCGACCTTGTAATGAAAGCGTATGTGCTATGTAATGTTAACAGCTTGGTTCACCGTGAAAGAGTCTACCCATTGTTCTCTAAAGAATTTGTCTTTTTAAATATACTACTCTCTCTTTTTTTTCCTCCCGCAGCTGCAAATGTTTCAACGCTCCCCCTATCATCTCCATCCCAGAGGCTAGCACAGATAAGAAGGTGAAAAAAATGCACTCGCAATGAAATGTTCTCTGAGCTCATGCAGTCCTCCAGCACTGAAAGAGCTCAGCAAAATGTGTGGAGGCAGACAATGTCAGAGTCCAGGAAAGCACAAAATGAATGCAAGGACAGGAGGGATGCACGAGAGGACAGGTGGCGGGAGCAAGGGGAGAGGTGGCGGAAGCAAGAGGAGAGGTGGTGGCAGCGTGATGAGAGGAGGCAGGATGCAATGCTGAGGCTACTGGAGGATAAAAATGATATGCTCCAGCGTCTGGTGGAGCTGCAGGAAAGGCAGCAGAAGCACAGACCACTGCTGCAGCCCCTGTGTAACCAACTGCCCTCCTCCCCAAGTTCCATAGCCTCCTCACCCAGACACCCAAGAACATGGGGGTGGGAGGAGTGCCCTCCGGGTACCCAACCACTCCACCCCAGAGGACTGCCCAAGCAACAGAAGGCTGGCATTCAATAAGTTTTGAAGTGCAGTGTGGCCTTGTCCTTCCCTCCTCCCGTCCTTCCCCACCCACCCAGTGCTTCCCTCCTCCCACAGCCCTCCCGGGCTACCTTGGCAGTTATTCCTCTATTTGTGTGATGAATGAATACAGAATGCATGAATTTGAAACAACAATGACTTTATTGCCTCTGCAAGTGGTGATCAAAGGGGGGAGGTCTCAGTTGGCTTACAGAGAAGTAGAGTGAACTAAGGGGGCGGATTTTCATCAAGGAGAAACAAACAGAACTTTCACACCATAGCCTGGCCAGTCATAAAACTGGTTTTCAAAGCTTCTCTAATGTGCAGCGTGACCTGCTGTGCTCTTCTAACCACCCCGGTGTCTGGCTGCGCGTAATCAGCGGCCAGGAGATTTGCATCAACCTCCCACCCCGCCATAAATGTCTCCCCCTTACTCTCACAGATATTGTGGAGCACACAGCAAGCGGTAATAACAATAGGAATATTGGTTTCGCTGAGGTCTAAGTGAGTTAGTAAACTGCACCAGCGCACTTTTAAACATCCAAATGCACATTCTACCACCATTCTGCACTTGCTCAGCCTATAGTTGAATAGCTCCTGACTACTGTCCGGGCTGCCTGTGTATGGCTTCATGAGCCATGGCATTAAGGGGTAGGCTGGGTCCCCAAGGATAACTATAGGCATTTCAACATCCTCAACGGTTATTTTCTGGTCTGGAAAGTAAGTCCCTTGCTGCAGCTGTTCAGACAGACCAGAGTTCCTGAAGATGCAAGCATCATGTACCTTTCCCGGCTATTCCATGTTGATGTTGGTGAAATGTCCCTTGTGATTCACGAGTGCTTGCAGCACCATTGAAAAGTACCCCTTTTGGTTTATGTACTGGCTGCCAAGGTGGTCTGGTCCCAAGATAGGGATATGCGTTCCGTCTATCGTCCCACCACAGTTAGGGAATCCCATTGCAGCAAAGCCATCCACTATGACCTGCACATTTCCCAGAGTCACTACCCTTGACAGCAGCAACTCAGTGATTGCGTTGTTTACGTGGATCACAGCAGCCCCAACCGTAGATTTGCCCAATACAAATTGATTCCCGATTGACTGGTAGCTGTCTGGCGTTGAAAGCTTCCAGATGGCTATTGCCACTCGCTTGTGAACTGTGAGGGCTGCTCTCATCTTGGTATTCTTGTGCTTTGGGGCAGGGGAAAGCAAGTCACAAAGTTCCCTGAAAGTGCCCTTACGCATGCAAAAGTTTCGCAGCTGCTGGGAATCATCCCAGACCGGCAACAATATGTGGTCCCACCAGTCTGTGGGGAATCGGCATTCCACAGCATGAGCCTGCCCTATTGCCACAGGATGTCCAAATTGCCTGGACCCATACTTTGACAGAAATCTGTGTCCATGTCCTCATCACTCTAGTCACCGTGCTGCCGTCGCCTCCTCGCCTGCTTTTGCAGGTTCTGGTTCTGCACATACTGCAGGATACTGCACGAGATGTTTACAATGCTCATAACTGCCACCGTGATCTGAGTGGGCTCCAAGCTTACCGTGGTATGGCGTCTGCAGGAGAGCAGAGTGGCAGCAGAAACGGTGGTTGGAAGACCAGTTTTACAGACCTACTGCACCGTCTGCTGCCAGGACACAACAGCGGCGGTGTCCGTTAGCTGAGCTGAGTGGGCTGCACGCTTGCCATGGTATGGCGAGACAAGAGCAGTAGAACAGAGTTGCAGCAGAAGCGGCAGATGACAACGGTCATATAGAGGACCTACGAGACCACCAGGAGAGCAGAGTGGCAGGGGAAGCAGTGGTTGGAAGACCAGTTTTTCCAACCTATTGCACTGTCTGCGGCCAGAGCAGGAGAGTAGAGTGGCCACGGAAGTGGTCGTTCAGTGATGACAGTTAGCAGTCCTACTGCACCGTCTGCTGAAAGCAGAATGGCGCCCGCACGGAAAAAAGGTGCGAAACGATTGTCTGCCATTGCTTTCATGGAGGGAGGGGCGACTGATGACATGTATCCAAAACCACCTGCGACAATGTTTTTGCCCCATCAGGCATTGGGAGCTCAACACAGAATTCCAATGGGTGGCGGAGACTGCAGGAACTGTGGGATAGCTACGCACAGTGCAATGCTCTGAAAGTCGATGCTAGCCTCGGTACAGTGGACACACTCCGCTGACTTAATGCGCTTATACACACAATTGACTCTAAAATTGCCTCCTAAAAAATGGACTTCTATAAATTCGACCTAATTTCATAGTGTAGACATACCCTTATACTTCAAAAAGCAATCACAGAACCATAGAAATGTAGAACTGAGAGGCAGAGCAGGCACTAGACATATGCAGACTATACAATTGCTTAGGTCCTCAAGCAGCCTGAGGGGGTCCCACTATTTGCTTTTTATGATAAGAACTTGCCTGTTTTAGTATTGGTGGGGGAGGGGAATATGCCTGTTTAGGGCCCCCAAATGGTCTAGCCCCAGCTCTACTGGAAGGGGCCTCAATAGGTCATCTAGTCCAGTCCCTGAACCGAGGCAGGACTAAGTATTATCTAGACCATCCCTGACAGGCATTTGTGTAACCTGCACTTAAAAACCTCCAACGTCAGAGATTCCTTAGCCTCTCTGTCATTTATTCCAGTGCTTAACTACCATTCCATTTAAGACGTTTTTCCAAAAGTCTAACCTAAATCTCCCTTGCTACAATGTAAGCCATTACTTCCTGTCCTGTTCGCTGTGGTTAAGGAGAACAATTCATCACCTTTCCCTTTATAACAACATTTTACGTCCTTGAAGACTGTTATGTCCCCCCTCAGTCTTCTCTTCTCCAGACTGAACAAACACATTTTTTTAATCTTTCCCAGTAGGTCATGTTTGCTAGACCTTTAGTCATTGTCTTTTTGTTGCTCTCCTCGAGACTTTCTCCAGTTAGACCATATTTTCCCCCAAAGTGTGATGCCCAGAACTGACACAGTACTCCAGTTAAGGCCTTATCAGTGTAGAGTGGAAGAATTACTTCTCATGTCATGTTTATAACATTGTTAGTACATCCCAGAATGAAGTTAGCTTTTTTTGCAACTTGAAGACTGACTCTTTTATCCTTGGTAGCTTTTTATAGTCTATAATTAGAGCCCTACCAAATTCATGGTCCATTTAGAGAAATTTCATGGCCAGAGGGTTTTAAAATTGGTCCATTTCACATTTCCAGATGTTTACATCTGAAATTTCAGGGTGTTGCAATCCAAGTATTTTTTGGGGGGGGAGGGGGGTGTTTGCAAAACTGCTGGGTGGGGGGGCAGGAAGTCGCAGAATTGCCATCCTCACCTCTGTGCTGCCTTCAGAGCCCTCTGAAGGCACTGCAGCCATGGAGTTTCCTGCAGACAGAGGAGGTACCTGGAGGTGGGTCTGATCTACCCCCCCGAGAGCAACTGTGCAGGGCAAGAGGAACTCCCGTCCCTCCCCAGTCCAACGTACTAGCAGCTGGAGCCCAGTGAATGGTAGGAGCTCCTGGCTGGGGAGCTCCCAATGCTCCCCCCTCACTTCCCTCCAATAGCTAGTTTTCACCGGGGCACTCGGATTTCACAGTCCGTGAAGTCTTTCTAATGGCTGTTAATTTGGTAGGGCCCTACCTATGATGTAAAAGTACCTTTTTAAAGCAGTTTGAAAACATGCATTATAAATCAGAAAGCTAAAGTCTCTCAAAGACACACTGTATTTTGGCATTGTGTCATCCTGACTCAGATTAGGGAATCATGGAACAGAATGCTGGTTACACTACTGATGGTTTCCCTACTAAGAGGATCTGGGAAGGCAAAGATGTAAATGACTCCTTCTTTGTTCCATAGCTGTATTATTTATAATATACTGTGCAATACATACATGGTGAATGTACAGTAGAATTCTGTATTAAGCTATCCTGTGTCTCTGAGAAGGAGTTACTGAAGCTTTTATGGCCTACCCCAAATCCCAGTGTATTCAGTGGAAAGACTCCCTATTACTTCAATAGGCTTTGACTTCAGTGAGGCCAGTATTTTACCCCATGAGTAGAGGTATTAGAATCTGGCCTCAAATGTGTACTGTATAAATGAACAATAAGGGTTTGAGCCAATGGAAGTTTTGCCATTGACTTTAGTGGAGACAGGGATTTCACCCATGTTGAATAGTCCACAATTTGTCCTACTGATGTCAGTGGATCTATTCAGCCTAAAGTACTACTTGACAGGAGTAAGTATAATAGAATCTGTTTTTTTTTTAAAAGAGCAATTATTTGTGTGGTAAGATAAAAAATTTATGAAAATAGAACACTTATTAATTCAGACTGAATAACTTATAAAATATCAAAATAAAATTAATTGGAAGTTTATACAAAAAACTTTTCCCACACTGAGAACTGATATGCCAAATTTAATCTTCGAGTGACTGTGACAGTTCTCAGGGTATCTAGGACTGAGGGCTTGGCTACACTCGAGAGTTGCAGCGCTGGTGGAGGCTTTCCAGCGCTGCAATTAGTAACTGTCCACACCTGCAAGGCACATCCAGCGCTGCAACTCCCTGGCTGCAGCGCTGGCTGTACACCTGGTCTGCTTGGGGTATAACGAGTGCAGCGCTGGTGATTCAGCGCTGCTCGTCAAGTGTGGCCACACACCAGCGCTGTTATTGGCCTCCAGGGTATTAGGAGATATCCCAGAATGCTTTTAACTAAATTACTCTCTTTGTTTTGTTATGCAGCCTCTCTTTGTTTTGTTGTGAACTTGGAGCTCCGCGCTCCGGAGCACAGGGAGCTGCTTATCTAAAAAACAAACACAGCTCCTGTTTGCTGTGATCAATTTGTACCTGACTGTGAACAATCAAATGAGAAAACCCCCTGCCTGTCTCATTCACAGGGGTTGAGTGTTTGCTTGACGAGGAACAGAGGGGGCAGAGGGGAGAACGGGAGTCCGTTGGATGCAGGCTGTTTGCAGTTAAGAGTTAAGATTAAGGGGTCAGGAACATTTTCTGATTTTGCAAGTCAGGAAGCTAACACACAGTGTTGGCTCCAAAAATCCACTCTCTCTCTCTCCCCCGCTCCCTGTCACACTACACACCACCCCACCCCCCTCTTTTGAAAAGCACGTTGCTGCCACTTGAACGCTGGGATAGCTGCCCATAATGCACTGCTCCCAACAGCGCTGCAAATGTGGCCACACTGCAGCGCTGGTAGCTGTCACTGTGGCCACACACCAGCACTGTCCCTACACAGCTGCATGACCAGCGCTGTAACTCCCAGCGCTGCAACTTTCAAGTGTAGCCAAGCCCTGAGAGACACCCTCTTACCCCTGTCTCTAGCAAGAGGGAATCTTACTTGTGGCAACAGGATGTCAGCTTCCAGGCACCACCATCCTGTCAGCCAGTCAAGTCCTCTCCTCTGGGGCTATATTAGTCCTAACTTCACCTTCCAAGATAACAATAGGTGCACCTTAATCCCTGAGTTCCTTTTGAATAGTTCCCCTGTGATATCCTACCCCTGACACTGGTTACTCACAGAATTTCCAGATCCTCTGTACCCAAAGGTGCAGTGTACCCCAACTGACCAGTTTTACCTTAATCCTCTGCTCCCATAAACCACACAGAACTTGTGAGCACTTGGGATAAAACAAAAGTAGGTTTCTTTAAAAAGAATAAAGATTTAACTAGAGAGTGATGGAAATGAGTGGTTACAATACAAATCAAAAGATAAAACATGAACCTGGTTCTACACTTTATTAATATTTACCATTCCTATACAATGAAGTACATTTCCACAGAAAGTTCAGTCTTTTGCAGAACTGGCTGGTTTCGGACAAACCAGGATCCAAATATTAACAAATACCCTCGTCCCCACACTCCTCAAGGGATTTCCTCAGTGAATGGATCCAAAGCATCCTCCTCCACACTCTGTTATGCTGAAAACAGCCTTTTGTTTCCACTCACAGGGTGAGCCCCTGTCTTGTTGTAAATTTTCTTTTTTTACCTTGAAGTGGTTTAGACTATTTGTTGTTGTCTCTGATGGTTTCCCATTCAAAGTTCTAATATTGCTCAAGGCTAAACAATTGAGCCTTTCATAGCGTCATGGGGCAGACAGGGTGGAGCGACAACTCCCTCTTGCCCAAAAGAGCCATTACTGAGACATCCTGGTGACTAATCTTGACTTTTTACTTCAAGTCCATAAAGCATACTTTCAATATAAATATATTATTCCTTAAATATTATCCATACATACTTTTCACAATGATTATGAATCGTGACAAGTTACGAGCTTTCTGTAGATACCTTACATGTTACTCTTTATGGCTAAATATCCTGCAAGACATGAGTCTTGTGTAATGAGTTTGTCAGGTCTGAGGTAAAAGTTGTTTACAAAGAACAGAAGACCCTTTGCCAACGTGTCTCTGTGCCACTTGTAGAAACGAGGAATTTTAAAAAGTTGAGAGAGCCATTCTTATGTAGAACAGTGCTACTGGTTCCTTATTCTTAATAGAATAATGAACTTAATATAATAATGAATTCAGTTACATGTGGCATTATGTCAAAGTGTGATTCCCAAATAGTATCCTACATATAACAAAATAGCATAGTAATATAATGCTGGTAAATGCTTTACGATATTTAAAATAACTTCATAAATATTTACAGTCAGGAGAACGATGATCTCTGCTTCTCTGTAATAATGTTTCTGGCTTTCACCATCTGAGATAATGTGTTTTCAGACTGGAACTGATGAATGCTATAAAAAGTCACTTGATATTCGTCAAGTGGAGTGAACCATAGATACCCCTAAAATAGCAACCACATAAAAAATAATGATTCAAGCTAACATTTCTATTAGCATACCTAATTGAAACGGTTGCATAATAATGAAGGCAAAAGTGACTGGATAACCAGGATGGAAACCCTTTTCTCTCCTACTGTTATTCAGAATTAAATGGTTTTCATAAGGTTAGATGTTTAACAAATTGCTATAGTCATCACTTCACAAATATGTGCAAGTTTACACAGTGCTTTACTGACAGATAAATACACATTTACTGCCCGCAATCTAAACTAGACAAGGCAAATGCATACAAAGCAAAACAATGGCCAACATTTTAAGGGAGGGCTGTTGATAATGAGAGGAAGGGTAGGAAGCACTGGAAGAATTGCTTTTTATGGAAGAGGCGGCACTGGGTAGAGAACAAGAAAAACAAACTACAAAGACTTGTCTCCCTTTATATCTATTTAAAATGCTGCTATAAAGAACATTCTCCTGGCTCATCACAGGCAGTGCCCTATTTCCATCCATCCTTGCTCTTTGGGGCAGTGGTTGACATTTAGTTATGCAAGTGTCTGTGCAAGTCAGAGCACAATGGTGCTATGATCCCTGATTGAGGCCTCTAGATACTACCATAGTAGACATAATTATAAAGAAAAATCGATGTTAAAAGTACATTATTAAGGTTGCAAAGTCAAGCACTCAAAAGTTAGGAAATGCCAATATTCAAGTTGCCTATCCAGACTCAATTCAGCTCCCTTGTGCATATGTATTAGGATACAATCTTTGTTTATGTAATCGCATACTATTTTTCCATGGGACTGCTGACTCATTCAGTGCACAGGATGGATGGCACTCACCGAATCAATTCAATCTTTTGCATTTTCCCGATTCTTCAGTGTGTTGCCCCAGGACTTATTAACTACACACTATTCAAACCCTTTGCTGAAGACAGAATTATTAATTACCATATGAGCCTTTCTATAACACTCATTGCTATAGTATCTGAGTGCTTCACAAAGTACATTTATCTTCATAACACCCCTCATCCAGTTCCGGTCCTAGTCTCCCTTGTGGGCTCTGCCTGACTCCCAATTTCCCTCCAATTCCCAGTCTCTTCCCACCTTCACACTCAATCCCAGGACCATTTCCCCTCTTCCCATCCCAACTTTGTGTCCCCAGTCTCCTTACCCAGTCAATCCCATGTTCCCGCTTCTGGCTCATCATCCTGTTTCTCCTCTCCTTGTCTCCCTCCCTGGGCTCCTCATCCAACCTCTACCTCTTCACTCCATCCCATCCCTGACTTCTTGTTTTGGTCTTTTTGCACAGCCAGTCCCAGTTCTCCCTTGCATCCCAGCTCCCTGTCAGATCTGTCTCCCCTCCCCTCCACTCCATTCTGTTCTATCACAGTTCCAAGGTAACTGAACCTGTGACCCTTTCCTGGGCCCCTTGTGGGCACCTCCACTCAGGGAGACAACACAGCTTGGCAAACAAATTTACATTCCATGTTAAACTATTTTAGGTACCTATATGGCTTTCAACACTGTGGTATCAGAGCACTTCACAGACTTTAATGGCTTTATCTTCACAACCTCTAAGGCACAGCAAGACTAAGTGACTTGACCAACATCACACATGATGCTTGTGGCATAACAAGAAATTGAACTCAGGTCTCTCAATTCCCAGGCTAGCATTCTAAGCACTGAACCAGCCTTCCTTACCTTAAGTATTTATTAGGTGTCTATCACGTCTGTGATGTTAGGATGCAGATGCTGGATATGTTTGCTCCTGGAAACTAGCCTGATTATATTGACTATATATCACTGTGTTCATTTTGTGTAATTAAGAGTGGAAGTGAGGTTCTTGCAGGGCAACCTAAGGAGTATCTATCTGCCCTGAGGGAATTTTTTGAAAAAATGTGTCATTTGGTGCAAGCCAGTTCATTTCAAGAGCACTATAATTCACTTCTCAGATCCACATTTGTGATCCACTTTCCTATCAGACTGGTGAAAACATTTCAACATGAGACCCCAACAGATACCACCAGTCCCCACCAGCATATTACTGGGAGGCTGGTGGGAATTAAAGAAATTCTTATAATATTTCACATTCATAAAACAACTTTAATCCAAAAGGATACAACCCCCCCACACACACTTTTTGAACTATACATATACACATCCCTTTCATGTATACTCGTGCAAATCAAGTGTAACCACAGAAACCAACAGATTTTCACTGGTTTAAGACCAATGGCAGTGAGAGGAGAATCAGGTCCTTGTACTTCACCAACTATTGAAATGGATGCAACAAGATAACATCACAGTGCAAAGAACAGACAATCAGGAAGAATGTCTGTATTCAATTAAAATTCACACAGAAGTCATTATAAATAAAAATGATTATACAACATAAATAAAATAATAGACACTCATTATATTATATTCCAAGCTTGGGTTACCATTAAGCTTTTAAAGTTCTTGCTCCTGTGTTGTGGGAATGTGTAAACCCTTGATCTATTAATGGGAATCTTTTTTCTAATGCTTAAAGATAAAATATTTAATGAGCATTTCAATATTATCTATTCATTGTAGGTGGCAGTGTAAGAACTTCATAGAAAAGGAATCCATTTGATCTAATATATGTATTCTTTATATGCTGTTATGAATACCATATTATGCCTTTTGATGTAAATACCCATATGTGACCCTTATGGAGTTCTTTCCAATTATTTTAATATGTTGCTCATTCATTTTCAATGAACAAATGAGAGTTGTCATTTTTTTATCCCCCTTCCCCATATTTAGGGATTTCAGAATACATGCAAGAACAATACAAACAAAATCATTATTGTGATTATTTTAGTACTACTGAATTGAAAGTTTTCTTAAGTCAATGTTATAAATTCTTAATCAATGTCAAGAGAAAACATAGTTAGGAACAGAAGGCAGATTCTACAACCAATTACCAAGCAGTGTCAAGGGGCCTGCTGGGGTGTAAATGAAGAAAGCGTTTAACCCAGAGAGTGGTCACTACAATAAGAATAGATAGGTTTACTTAATCCAGACTGTGAGAAGAGAGCTGTTCAACCATGGTTTGAAAATTATGGTTATACTGGCACTGGTTATTATATGTCTGGGCAGCATCCAATCGTTGTTTCTAACTCTGGGCCTCTAAGGCACACTCCTGAGTACAGACCTCCTATCTGGCCCCTTCCTTAGGATATGGGACTGCACAGTCAAAAGCCCTAGGCCCTGAAACCAGTGTTCTGATCTCTCAATCCTCCTCAGTAGTTTATGCATGCTCCCCAGAGTCAGAGGTGAAAGTAAGCCAGTATGGTCTGGTACGGCGTACCGGCAAGAGCCAGTACACCATGCCGGACTGGACCAGCTTCCACAGCGGTGATTTAAAGGGCCCAGGGCTCCAGCCACTGCGGAGAGCCCTGGACCCTTTAAAGCGCCGCTGGAACTCTGGCAGCCAGGCTTGGGCGGGGATTTAAAGGGCCCGGTGCTCCGGCCACTGCGGGGAGCCCATGGCCCTTTAAATCCCCGCTGAAGCGCCGGCAGCCAGGCTCGAGTGGGGATTTAAAAGGCCTGGAGCTCCGCAGCGGCTGGAGCCCCAGGCCCTTTAATTCACCCCTGAGCCCCAGGGTTCCCAGCCGCCTCTGCAGCTGGTAGCTCCGGGGTGATTTAAAGGCCCTGGGGCTCCCAGCGAGAGCCCCAGGGTCTTTAAATCTTGGAAGGCCACACCCCGCCTCTTCTGATTGAGGCCACACCCCCGCTCAGGACTCCAGCGTACCGGTAAGTCCTTTAAGTTACTTTCACTCCTGCCCAGAGTTCACCTCCTTGCATGGTTTGGATTATAGTTTAACTCTTCAAGGATGTGTGGCAGGTGAAGTAAGGGACACAGGCTTGGCACAGAAGTCTCTAAAGCCACAGTAACTTTTACTTGCCGAGCATACAAGAAGTACAGATCTTTAGGAAAAGAACAAAATCCTGTATGCTCTTTCCCCTGAGTCTATGTTCACCTTTTCTTGTGAGTGTTTAGGCCCAGTCTGTTCAGCTGGATAGGTCCCTCTGGCGCTCGGCCCCCAGCAGCCCTTCGGTAGTGTCTGGCGGTGTTCGGCTGGTGAGAGAGCAGATCATGATCCTAAATAAGGTTTCACTCCCTCTGTCATGTGACCCATAACCAGTTTCAGAGCCTCAGTCAGGTGGTTAAAGTCCAAGCCCCTTGGACACAAACTGGGAGAACCTGTTTCCTTAGCCTGGCCCCTCTCTTTAGGAAATCCATTGTTCTGACAAGTACCATTGGTGACTATGTTAGTCACTTCAGAGAGGTATCAGAGGCAACAATAAGATGCGGTAGCCTGACCTTGACATCTCTAGGCAGTCACAGCTACACATTCAAAATGCAACTCAGTCTTCAAAATGGTCATTACAATATCAAGGGATGGCCACAATTTGATACAGGCATATACCAATTTATCATAAGATGATCATCTATGACTGTCACCAGTGTTACATCTGCTCCCGTCTGAGGGCATGTCTATACTTACCTCCGGAGTGATCAATCCAGCAGGGGTCAATTTATTGCATCTAGTGAAGACACAATAAATCGACCGCTGAGTGCTCTCCCATCAACTCCGGTACTCCATCGGCGTGAGAGGCGCAGGCGGAGTCAACAGGGAAGCATCAGCAGTCGACTTACCGCAGTGAAGACACTGTGGTAAGTAGATCTAAGTATGTCGACTTCAGCTACATTTTCACATAGCTGAAGTTGCATAACATATCGATTCCCCCTCACCCCAGTGTGGACCAGGCCTTAGTCTAAAGCATTAGGGTCCAGGATATTAAGCAGAGTGGGAGGTAACATTTGGCAACCATGGTTAGTTTTCGTACTGAATCTGGCCTGTAGAGTTTGATTCTAAATCAAACCCATTATTCTAATTTTGAGAAATGTAAATGCATGTTGTTACTTAACTTGAAAATGTTCTATGTGGCTATGTGAATGTCTGATATACTACTGATTCATTAAGACAAAAAATTACACATTCCCAGAAAATACATGATTTTCTCAAGCAGGAAGTTATACCCTCACACTTATGGATCAAATGTAAGGCATTTAAATGACCTTTAGTCTGTGCACAGCTGCCAAAATAACTAGCTATCAATAATGGTGCGGAGCAAAAGCGTCCGATTGGCATTTGGGTTCTGTGGCTGCCAATGTGTGCTCAACATCATGGCTTCACTACTGAGAAAACACAGTATATGAATGGCACAGTGAAAAATAATATTCTTTGATTGGAAGATCAAATCTTGTTCCTTGATCATTCTTTCAAAAGTTTATATCTCTATTAGTTATATATATAGTGATAAAGTTCCTCCTCTACCTTGGTGGGTCCTGCGCTTATTGGCGGATTTTGTTAGCCTCAGAGATCTTCCTGTGTTGGATCAGGAGTTGGGAGATTTTGGGGGGAACCCGGGCCCGCCCTCTACGCCGGGTTCCAGCCCAGGGCCCTGTGGACTGCAGCTCTCTAGAGTGCCTTCTGAAACAGCTACACGACAGCTACAATTCCCTGGGCTACTTCCCCAGGGCTTCCTCCCAGCACCTTCTTTGTCCTCACCACAGGACCTTCCTCCTGATGCCTGTTAACACTTGTACTCCTCAGTCCTCCAGCAGCACGTCCTCTCACCCCCAGCTCCTTACGTACACCTCACTAACTGGAGTGAGAGCCTTTTTATACCAGGTGTCCTGATTAGCCTTAATTAATTCTAGTAACTTCCCAATTGGCTACAGGTGTCCTAATTAGCCTGCCTTAATTTGTTCTAGAAAGTTCCTGAGTGTTCTGGAATAGACCCTGTTATCTTACCCAGGGAAAAGGGACCTGCTTAACCTGGAGCTAATGTATCTACCTTCGACCACTGTCTTGTAGCCATCTGGCCTGACCCTGTCACTATATATTATTATAGATCATGTTTGTGCAATGCATTGGCTAACTGATACATGTCCCATATTCATCTGCAGAGATTTGAATACCTCTCTGGAAATGGTCTCTTTTAGCATTACCTGCTGGATCTGCTCCTATCCTAGGATTACTGTGTAGGATACTGTCTACCTTTTACAACCATTTTCACTGGATATTCCTCCTGCCTTTCCCTGGCATTGATAATCTGGTGCTTAGGCACTGAAGGGCCTTAATTGGGTGAATGCTGAATCTTTGTGCTGTATCACTTCAAAACCCCTTTAGGCACATTCAGGGGTAGCTCTGCCTGTCATCTTTCCATTGATTCATCTCTCTCCAATACAGTTTCTTTAGCCACTTCGCCTTCCCTCTGTATTTGAATGAAGGAACCATTGCACCCAGCATTCAGAATCACAGTCTTCTCTTTACTACATAACCAGTAACACCATGTTGAATTAGACCAATCATAAACTAATTGTACAGCTGCTGGAGTTTGAATTTACTATGGGGTCCTAGCCTGGAGAAAAGAATGCTAGTGCTGAAGGCCTGCCTCTTTTGGTTACAATGGGAGAAATTAGCTTCTATTCTGAATGATGGGTTCAATATCTTCCCTATTCATTGTTGCAGGCTGCTGTAGTATATTAAATATATTAGAAACTATCCTTTTCATTTAAAAAAGAATGGTTAGTCCTAATTGACTTTGAAGATATTGCACAGTAGTTTACTGCCCATTCTTGTTGCATCACAACTTTTTTTGTAATTCAGACATCTTGCTTTGGACATTCTGAGATTCTAATTATGATTGATGGCAAATACATATGTAATCTATGATATGCAATACTACCCACATTATTCATTTTTTATTGTTTTCACTAAAAACATATCTAGTTTTATACCCACTTTCAGGTATACTTTTTGTATATCATAGGGCCTAAGGAGCTTTGCTCCTGTTCAGATAACATACCTATGTTTATTAAATTAATCAAACAATGTTGCCGTCTCACTGTATATATTTGAAAGGACAATACCTCTGATGTATTGTTAAATTAACGTTTCTGTGGAATAATTCTATGCTAAAATAGAAATCGTGAATTTGATTAGATTCTTAGTTTAGAGGATTACCGATTTAATTTGGTTTCCATAGTTTTGAAAGTTTCAAGAGGTAAGAATATTAGAAATCTAAAATTTTGTTCTTGATCTTTGTTCTTATAGAAAAATGTAGTTTTGTTTTTTCTCTTAATTAGCATCCATTATATTAAACCAAGTGAAATAGCAAAATACATTAAAAACATACAATGATATGATGCAAGATGCCCTTATCTACATCTTTTCTTTATCCGTCTAGGTATTTCTGTGGCCCCAATACTTTTTTATCTGAGCTCTTCACATATATTAATTAATTCACTCTGAGTTTAGTCTGAGAAACTCAGCTATCTATTCCAGGAATCCAAGTCTGTATGAGATAGTCTAGTCCACAGGCAGTCTGTGTCCATTAATCCATAGCATACACATGGCTGTCTTCTATATCAGCAGACATATTGGTTGTAGGAACATATACATCTGTATATGCGATTTCCAAGATTTCTGTTTACTGGCTGTACTTGCCCTATTTGCAATGACACTGATAGTTGTGATAAGATGCTTTTTGTATGTTTCAGAGGTAATGGTGGGATGTTCCTTATGACCTCTTCTCCCCCATAAGGCACAAAGTTTCACTGGCTAGAGCCCTGTACTCCCTCCCACCACACACACCTCCCTGCCACAGCCTGGCTACCTGTGCTCCGGCTACATTGGCAAATATGGGGGGAGGGTGGACAAGGCATATGTTCATTGCAGCTGGACTACTTTAAGAAGCTCTTCAAAATCTATCTAGTCCAGAAATGAGAGGGTGCAGTTTGTCATTAACCTGAAAGACTGTCCCAATCTAACAGCATTCAGGCAATAAATGTAATTAAAAGAGGACTATAGAAGCAATCATTATGAAACCCTATTCAGATAACTTTTCTTGGTAATTATTATTATTTGTTCTATTACATACTGCCATCTATCAAAAATGAGAGCCAAGGAGCTAATTTAACTCCCCTTAGTCTTCTTGGCACTGGAAAGGCACCCCTACTTTTTCCCCCTAAGATTAACTTTTGTTTAGCTGTCCTCTGTTGAGTGGTTTGACCAAAAGTAAGCCTTTTAGCGCTAGGCCCCCGTTATTCTTATCATACCATCTCAAATGAGGGTATGTTATTCTGTGAAGACAGTGGATAAAAAATTAAGGCCCTCTATTAAGTAACAGAAAATTGTCTGGCTATGTGTGATTTTACACATCTTTCATAACTGACTCAGGACACCTAGATGCAAATAAAAGTACATGGTCTTGGTGTGGATTTGGGACCCTCCCTGGAGAAATTTTTGTCCATAAATCAATGAATGGATTACGCTCATTGATATATGTAGATTTTTTTAAAATGTGACAATGAAAATATGAACAATACTTTTCATTTGTGAATTCAAGAATAATCAAAAGAAGTTAAAACCTAAGTTTAAAGTTTTCCTCGTTTTAGCTGTTTCTGAACACCTGGTATGTGAATACAACTGAACGGAAATTGCTCTTGTAAAATCAGAGGGATTTTCAACATTTTGGACCACACTTCTGAGCATTCCTTTATCATCCTGGCATGCCTTTTGAACCACTAACATGCAGGGGGTATGGCAACACACTGCTACAATGCTACCTGCCTTCTTTAGGTCTTGGTGACAGTAAGCAATTTGAGAGAGGGTACACACAGAAATTTTGTGGCTTTTTTTTTTGGTAACTTTTGTAGTATTTTTGTTACACCGTGTCTGGGATACTGCAGACATGCAGCTGTACTTCAGACAAAGCTATTCTAATTTTTTGAGATAGAAGGAAAGTGGCGGCAGGGCCAGATGGCAGCTAATCTGGACTGATATGAAGGAAGAACAGGGCATAGAAAATAGATATGGGCTAGGACGATTTATAAGGGCAAAAGTGGGAAGCAATCATATTAGGCCTGGATTAGCACAATTTAGCACAACAGTATGTAGGCACACAGCTTTCTCACCCAGGCCTGTATTAAAATCAACAGGCCCACAAAGTCCATCTTCAAGAACAATGATTTTGGGGTAAACCTTTTAAGAGGCAGTAAGCATGTGGAAATGGGAAGGAGCAATAGCAGTAAGAGGAGTTGGCCATATTGGGAGCAGCTGTCTGGCCAATCAAAATACGCTTCTCAGCTGCAGCATCAGTCAGTTCAGGGGCACAGACATTTGCTTACCAGCAGTACCTGTGAGAGTAGTAGGGTGCTGCCTGGTAAAGAAGAGGCAAGCTTACAGGGGAGGAGCTGCAGAGAGTAATCTCTGTAGGAAAAAAAGGGTTGCAGTATGGTTAAAATCATGGAAGAAGGTCATACTCCATTTTAGGCCAGTTGGTGCTCGTTAGGTTGATCCACGTTCTAAAGCAGATAACCAAAACCAGCCCAATACACAGTATACAGTCCACTGTTCTTTCTAAGAGCAATGACATACCACAAAGTTTTACTTGCATACTTTATTTCTGAGGTAGAATTTGGGCCTGCCATTGGTTTCTGCGTGCACACAACCACCCTCATCTATCATACTACCAATATGGCAAAGATATTAAAAACTGGAGTTCTAGGGATTACTTCACTACTGGAGTTATATGGATCCTGTTCATGCTGTGAATACATTTCTACAACCACCAATTTGACCCCAGATCTTCCACTATCTCAACTACTTCCTGACAGTGAGAACCATCCTCTCCTCATCTTTTATCCCTCCATATACAGTTCAGAAAGACTGATACATGGCCACATTGTACTATGCATTGGACAGTCCACTTCAATCACTCTTCAGAAAACACACTGATTGGAATACCCTACCTATATCTATAACCTTCTGATAAGACTCAGATACTGCACCATAGTTAGTTGAGTGGTGTCCTTATACCCTGACTAGGATCCTAATCTTGCAATGAGCTCCATCCCCTCCATCCCATATGCTTTTTTCTTGGAACATAATGGTAATATATCAGAGGGGTAGCCGTGTTAGTCTGGTTCTGTAAAAGCAGCAAAGAATCCTGTGGCACCTTATAGACTAACAGACGTTTTGTAGCATGAGCTTTCGTGGGTGAATACCCACTTCTTCGGATGCAAGAATCCAGATACCTTGCATCCGAAGAAGTGGGTATTCACCCACGAAAGCTCATAATGGTAATATAGTGATTTGCATACCTGGCATGGAATAGAAATGCAAGAATAATATGACCCGACAATGCATTGCCTTAAATATATCAAATTACGTTTAAAATATTATTTTAAAATAAATCATGTAGCACAAGCTGATTTTTAAAAGTTAATTCATTATGAAAAAAACAACCACTTTAACCCAAGAGACAACATTTACAAGACCTATACTGAGAAACCTTTATGAAGCTTTGGTACTATAGTAACTATAAACAACAACACAGTAATGCTCTGTTCCGTAAATTCCTGTCTCAGTTAACCTACAGTAAATTCAAAATAAAGCATAGAACATGTTTTCATCTAGAGTATTATCTACTTTTTCCATGTTTTTAACCTTGGCTAGTTATGTTCCATTTTAATTAACAACTTGACCACATCGTCCTTGTTATTTTGGAATGAAACAACTACAGGATGCCTACTGATTTATTCTATTTTAAAATCCAGATACCTTGCAGAATGCAGAGACTGCCAGATGGGAAGCTACTATCCAATTCCACCTTCAGTCTTTTAGTAAGGAAAACATTTTTCTCAGGCTACATCCTCCACAACAGGCTCTTCTGTTGTTTTTGCTTCTGGTTTTCATATTGTCTCAAACAAAAGGTGTGCACAGTATTAGGGTATGTCTACACTACAAGACTATTTCGAATCAACTTAAGTCGAATTTGTGGAATCGACCTTATGAAGTCGAATTTGTGTATCCACACTAAATACACTAATTCGACTGTGTGAGTCCACACTAACGGGGCAAGCGTCGACTTTGGAAGCGGTGCACTGTGGGAAGCTATCCCACAGTTCCCGCACTCCCCGCTGCCCATTGGAATTCTGGGATTTCCCCCCAATGCATGCTGTGGGGGGGAAACTGTGTCGAGGGTGGTCTTGGGTAACTGTCAGAATTCAACAGTCTCTCCCGCCGGTGGGAAATCAGTTCGCGCACTTTTCCTGTTATAAGTGACAGCTCGGATGCCACAGCACTCCACTGCGATCATGGAGCCCGCTGCAATCATCGCTGCACTTATGGCCGTTGTCAACTCCTCGCACCTTATCGTACACCTCTTCAACAGTCAGATGCTGAGAAATCGGGCGAGGAGGCAACGGCAGCGTGGTGAGGACATGAAGTCTCAGACTGGCACAGACCTGTCAGAAAGCACGGGACGCCACGCCGTGGAGATCCTGGTGGCACTGGGTCATGTTCATGCTATGGGATGGTGATTCTGGGCCCGGGAAACAAGCACAGACTGGTGGGACCGCATAGTGCTGCAGGTCTGGGATGAATCACAGTGGCTGCGAAACTTCAGGATGCGTAAGGGCAGTTTCCTTGAACTGTGTGACTTGCTGTCCCCTGCCCTGAAGCGCAAGGATACCAGGGTGCGAGCAGCCCTGACAGTGCAGAAGCGAGTGGCCATAGCCCTCTGGAAACTTGCCACGCCAGACAGCTACCGGTCAGTAGTGAACCACTTTGGCATGGGCAAATCTACCGTGGGCGTTGCTGTGATGCAAGTAGCCAACGCAGTCATTGAACTCCTGCTCTCGAAGGTAGTGACCCTGGGAAACGTCCAGGTCGTCATAGCTGGCTTCGCCGCAATGGGATTCCCAAACTGCGGTGGGGCTATAGATGGGACTCACATCCCTATCCTGGGACCGGACCACCAGGCCAGCCAGTACATTAACCGAAAGGGCTACTTTTCAATGGTGCTGCAGGCACTGGTGGACCACAGGGGACGTTTTACCAACATCAACGTTGGGCAAGGTTCATGACGCGCATGTGTTCAGGAACTCAGGTCTGTTTAAACGCCTCCAGGCAGGTAGTTTCTTCCCGGACCACAAAATAACTGTTGGGGATGTGCAGATGCCTACAGTGATCCTCGGGGACCCAGCCTACCCGCTAATGCCCTGGCTCATGAAGCCCTATACAGGCGCCTTGGACAGTGAGAAGGAACTCTTCAACTACCGGCTGAGCAAGTGCAGAATGGTGGTGGAGTGTGCTTTCGGACGTCTCAAGGGGAGATGGCGGAGCTTACTGACTCGCTCGGATCTCAGCGAAAACAATATCCCCATTGTTATTGCAGCTTGCTGTGTGCTCCACAATCTCTGTGAGAGCAAGGGGGAGACCTTTATGGCGGGATGGGAGGTTGAGGCAAATCGCCTGGCTGCAGATTACGCTCAGCCAGACACCCGTGCCATTAGAAGATCCCAGCGGGAAGCGCTGTGCATCCGGGAGGCTTTGAAAGCTAGGTTCCTCAGAGAGCAGGGTAACCTATGACTGTCCAGTTGCTTTACAGAGAAGCTGAACCTGGCCATGTTTCTTTACCCATTTACTGTTGACTCTCCTCTTCAGTCTCATACCCCATTCACCCCGTTTGCCCCCTTCCAACACACGTGTAAAAATAAAGGTAATGGAGCATTGTTATTTAAAAACCTTTTCTTTAATAATGATTTCGCGTCAAAGGGTTGAAACAGGGACGCGGACTGTGGTGGGTAGGGTGTGCAGTGATGTAGAGACCGCTTCTAGACTCTAGGAATGATAGGGTACTGCTCCTACAGTGGTCTCTGGGGGGAGGACGGTTACAGGTGGGTGTGCAGGAAGAGGTGACGGGTGTAGGCTTTGGGCTGGAGTTTGGGACGTAGGAAGGGGTGAGGGGTGTGTGGGAAGGGGGAGGAGGCGTAGGGGGTTGCGGGCTGTGGCTGGGGCTGAGGGTTTGGGGCATTGTAGAGGCTCAGGGCTACGGTAGAAGGGTAGGGTGAGGGCAACCTGCCTTGCCATTTGTGGATGGCAGGTGCTAGTACCCTGGGGCAGCAGACAGCATTTGTGCCGGTAGCCGCTCTACTGTCAGGTAGGGACGCAGCACGGGGGGCGGGGGGAGACGACACGCCGGGGGAGGGGTGGCAGGTGGGCGCTGGGACCTGCTACAGGCAGGGAATTGACGGGGTGGTTGGAGACCCGCGTGGGCCAGGGCCCGATCCAGGCTGGGCCGGGGGAGAGACCCACCTCCAAGTATACCTGGAGCAGGGCACCTGCCGCCTATGAACAGAACATTAAAAACACCTCACAGACTGACCAGGGTGCCTAGTGACTGCACTCAGTGAGTAACCTGCTGTTGATCCTGCCCCCATGTCTGTACCCTGTTCATGGTGACTGTCCTATGCAATTACCAAACCCCTCTCCCCCCTTCACAGAAAGTCTTCAGCAAACAAACATGACAGAAACAGAAATTAACAGCAAACTACTTTTAATACTCGACAACACAGTAAAGGTGAGAACTTTTCAAAATCTAGGGACTGAGAACTTTTGGGTAATTTAGCAGTCCGCTGTGGTGCAGTGACAGTTTTCACGGCCCTTGGTACCCCTCCTTCTAGTTATTCTGGGTGAGTTGGGTATTGGAGTGTGTGGCGGGGGAGGGCGGTTGCAGACACAGTGCAGGGGGGCTCTGTCCTCCTGCCTGCGGTCCTGCAGAACATCGACAAGGAGCCTGAGCGTGTCCGTTTGCTCCGTCAGTAGTCCAAGCAGCGTTTGAGTTGCCTGCTGGTCCTCCTGATGCCATCTGTCCTCCCGTTCGCTGTGTGAGCGCTGCTGCTGTGTGAGGTTCTCCCTCCACTGGCTCTGCTGGTCCGCTTCTGCTCTGGAGCAGCCCATAAGTTCAGCAAACATCTAGTCCCGTGTCCTTTTCTTACGACGCCTAATCTGCGCCAGCCTCTGTGAGGGGCATGGTGGAGCAGGTCGGGATACTGTTGCAGCTGTGTGAGGGGGAAAAGGGAGTGAATTGCTTACAAAGATGCATTTTCTTAAAAATGAAACATAGTCTACTCATTGCCTGTGAACCAGACCATGGACGGCACCTATCTCATGTGCACTCACTCAGGGAAAGTTCGATTTCTCTGCATTCGCTATCAATGCCTGGGGTATTGCACTGCAGACCAGACAAGTGGGGCAGGAAAGCTGAATCCGTGGAGCAGCCAGGCATGGTAAGCCAAAGGCTTTTGGCTGCTTAAAAGTCATGTCCAGCTCTGTCCTCTTGCTGCAGGCAATCCTGAAAGCATAAACTCTGCCCCTGTTCCACCCCCTCGCGGTTTTCCCTTGGAAAAGATCCCTGTATGCTGCCACTCTGTAGCCTCCAGCACGTGGCTCTAAAGTGACACTTCTTGTTGTTCTAAGGAACAGTGAAGCACTACCAATAGTAATAGTACACAAATCACTCTACTTACATGCAGGAGTCTGCGCGCGAGATCACCCTGAGGAGGGTGTCACGGAGAGAGAGAGAGAGCGCATGCTGAATGAAAGCCAGCACAAGCCAGGGCCCTATGCTGCGATGCTCGTCAAGGCACTGGTCCCGGAGTACTAGCTGAGAGCGTGGCGCGGAAAAGTGTGCTACCTCGGAGCACCCAATAAGCCAGCTCTCCCCAGGAACCTCCTCCATAGGCTTTTCGACTACCTCCAGGAGAGCTTCGTGGACATCTCCGCGGAAGATTCCTGTTCCATTCCCCTGCATATAGACCTTCTGTTCGCCTAGTCTATTTTCCTGTTCTTTTAAGAAATAAATGTTAACATGTTTAAAGCACTTACCGACTGATCCTTCTCCTGATTCAGGGTCCGTGGTAACGGCTGCGGAGGGTTGGTAGGGGATCTCAGTAAGGGTGATGAAGAGATCCTGGCTGTCGGGGAAATCAGCGTTGTAAGCGCTGTCGACTGCCTCCCCCTCCTCATCTCCTTCCTCATCTTCCCCATCTGCGAACGTCGACGAGGAACTGGCCGTCGACACTATCCCTTCGTCAGAGTTCATGCACACTGGTGGGGCAGTGGTGGCAGACCCACCGAGAATGGCATGCAGTGCCTCGTAGAACCGGCATGTCTGGGGCTGGGCTCCGGAGTGTCTGTTTGCCGCTTTGATTTTATGGTAGCCTTGTCTCAGCTCCTTGACTTTCACGCGGCACTGCATTGCATCCCGGCTGTATCCTCTGTCTGTCATGGCGTTGGAGACCTGCTCGTAGGTCTTCGCATTCCATTTGTTGGAGCGCAGCTCCGAAAGCACAGACTCATCGCCCCACACACTGATCAGATCCAAGACTTCCCGGTCAGTCCATGCTGGGGACCTCTTTCTATTCTGGGATTGCCTGGACTCCTCTGCTGGAGAGCTCTGCATCGTTGCCGGTGCTGCTGAGCTCGCCCCGATGTCCAACCAGGACATGAGATTCAAAGTGCCCAGACAGGAAAAGGAATTCAAATTTTCCCGGGTCGTTTCCTGTGTGGCTGGTCAGAGCATCCAAGCTTGGACTGCTGTCCTGAGCGTCAACAGAGTGGTGCAGTGTGGGATAGCTCCCGGAGCTACTAAGTTCGATTTGCATCCACACCTAGCCTAATTCGACATAGCCATGTCGAATTTAGCGCTACTCCCCTTGTCGGGGAGGAGTACAGAATTCGAACTAAAGAGCCCTCTATGTCGAATTAAATGGCTTCCTGGTGTGGACGGGTGCGCGGTTAATTCGAATTAATGCTGCTAAATTCGAATTAAAGTCCTGGTGTAGACCAGGCCTTAGTGGCTCATCAAAAGTCATTTTATTTTAGAAGTGTAACTAGAATGGTGTGAAATACTGTAATTCACAAACTCCTCCCCCCTCCCCCTTTCAGTCCTGGAGGCCATGTGCTCACAGCTACTGAGTTTGGGATTCAAAGTCAAAATCTCAACATGAAAGAAACAAAACTACTTATTTTCACTTGGTTTTGTACGGAAGACACCAGAAATGGCAAATTCTATGCAACAATGTACCCCATGTTCATTCAAAACCAGGGCTTAGGTTCATTTGAAAAATTAGTGAACATTTTGATAGTGGTGGTGAGAGTTTCAAGTTGCACCAACTTGCCTCTTAGGAGAGTTTCATGTGGTTAGAGAGTCATGAGTATTTTGCACAACACTTACACATTTAAATCTCTGGGGGGGGGGGAGCGTTTGGTTTTTTTGCCCCCAGCAAGTCCTTCAATGCAGTAGAATCAGAGCTGCTTCATCTCACCAAGGATAAAGGTGATGGAGGTCATGAGGATGAACAACCTCTGAAAAGGAGGCCAACACCTCCTGCACAAAGCTCAGTGGGGATTTAAACCATTCAAGTACCTAGAGGGTTGGGGTAGGTGGGGACAATGGATCCAACAAATGCAGAGCCATCTGCTATTTTACACACTCTCTCTGCAGGAGCAGTGGGGACTATTGCAACCCTGAGGCTGAAACAGCAAAAAGAGGACACCCGGTGGGAGAAGCCCTTCCTTCTGGTCCTTGCAGAGATCCTTGGTGATTTAAGCCCAAGGTTTGGCCCTCAGTCTTTATAAGAAAATGATTTTTAAAAGCAAACATGAAAAGCCCATTGATAAATCCATAGTAAAGTAGCAAAACGACTTTCATGTCTGAGGCATCCACTTTCTCTTATGTTCTTTTTAGACAGCAAATAACCATATGGAGGTCTCACTGTGCCTTATGTCTATATCATTCTGCCATCCAGAAAGGCGTTGGATTACACAACAATTAAAAAAAAACTGGTAATAGTATTAAAGCTGGTAGCATTTTTTTCAAGTGCAAGAGATACATAATTACCATTTTCCATGATTTTTTTTTAAATTTGAATTTCTATTAATGTTTGTGGAACCAGCAGCTGCATGTGAAGCAAACATTCCGTGAACACCATCATGCTTAGTATATTTCATGACGTTTCCTTTGGAATATCAGGGCCCCACATAAGCTTCAGCTTATTGGAGATACTTAGTGTTAGCTTTTTACACTTGGAATCTAGTCCTACAAGCTATCTGCATGGGGTACTCTAACTGAAGTCATGGGGATTCCACATGTGGAGGCATTATTGGATTGGGTCCAAGTTTTTTTCCCCTTAACAATAGGGAAAATTATTATTACTATGTCAAAATATGATTTCACAAGACTTCCAAAAGGACTTTTCTTTACATTCTCATAGCATGTGCCATTTACAGAAAGTATACCAACCTCTGATAGGGTACACAAATATTTACTTTTGATCCCAAGTGTTAAATGCAGAAGGAGGGAGTATAAGAACATAAGAATGGCCATACTAGTTCAGACCAATGGTCCGTCTAGCATAGTATCTTGTCTTCGGACAGTGGCCAAGGTCAGATGCTTCAAAGGGAACAAACAGAAGAGGGCAATTTTCAAGGGATCCATCCCCTGTCATCCAGTCCCACCATCTTGCAGCCAGAGACTCAGGGAGACCCATGAACATGGGGTTGCGTCCCTAACCATCTTGACTAATAGCCATTGATGGACTTATCCTCCATGAACTTATCTATTTTTTTAACCAAGTTATACTTAGGACCCTGGGGTCCTAAGAGGAGGGGGAAAGGAAGGAGCAGTCTTGGCTGTTCTGCGGCCTTCCCTCCTCTCCCTATCCAAACCGCATGTGGAGATTATGCTTGGAAGGAGAGGCAGGGGGAGGAAAGATTTCTCTGCTCCTCCCTGCTGCCATTGGCTAAGGTGTGGGAGGATGGGTGGGTGACTGGAGAATTGATTGTCTCTCATGAGCTTCAACTTTCTCTGTTTGAAGCTCTCAGGGCATGCAACAGATATAAGAATGGCCATACTGGCTCAGACCAATGGTCCCATCTATCCCAGCATCCTGTCTTCTGAACAGTGGCCAGTGCCAGATACTTCAGAGGGAATGAACAGAACTTTATGGAGTGATCCATCCTCTGTTGTCCAGTCCCTGCTTCTAGCAGTCAGAGGTTTAGAGACACCCAGAGCATGGAGTTGTGTTCCTGCCCCTCTTTGCTGATAGCCATCGATGAACCTATTCTCCATTTGTTTTTAGAACCCAGTTATAGTTTTGGCCTTCACAACATTCCCGGGCAATGAGTTTCACAGGTAGACTGTGCATTCTGAGAGGAAGTACTTCCATTTGTTTTAAACATGTTGCCTATTAATTTCACTGGGTGACCCCTGGTTCTTGTGAAGAGGTAAATAACATCTCCTCTGTCACTTTCTCCACACCATTAATGATTTTATAGATCTCTCAATACTCCCCCCAACTCCCCATCATCTCTTTTCCAAGCTGAACAGTCCCCGTTTTTAAATCTCTCCTCATATGGAATCTGGTCCATACTCCTAATCATATTTGTTGTTCTTCTCTATACTTTTTCCATTTCTAATATAACTTATCTGAGATGGAGTGATCAAGGTGTGGGTGTACCATATATTTATATATTTACTGATATTTACTGTCTTATTATCTATTCCTTTCCTAATGGTTCCTAATATTCTGTTAGCTGTTTTGACTGTCACTGCACATTGAGTGGATGTTTTCAGAGAACTATCCACAATGACTCCAAAATCTTTCTTGAGTGGTAACAGCTAATTTATACCCCATCATTTTTGTATGTATAGTTGGGATTATGCTTTCCAATATGCATTACTTTGCATTTATCAGTCACTAATTAAACTACAGGAGCCATGCAACTTCATAAATTAGTACAAAGGCCATTTAAAGGTCCAACATAAAAATAAGAGTGTGGTCATTAGTATTTTTTTTTTAATCACGGACTTGTCTTCTCTCTCAAATACAGTGTAAAAGCTGTTGGGAGGTTTAAAAGTTCATGTATTTGCTGGAGAAAGGGAGAGCTTTGAAATGTACACAAGGGAGAACATGTTCAATTGTTATAATTAAAACCGATCCATGTAAAAACAAAACAGTATCCACAGATATATAGTCTGACACCGTGGTTTTCTGGGATAGCAGATGGTCAGATTCTATCGTCTGAGGTCTCCAGGGCTACCTGTCCCCACCACATCTAAAGAACAGGGAAGAAGTGTAGGAAGTAGAGAGGAGCTTGCCAGCTAAGGCCACTGCTTCCCACAGTCCCAAAGGCATGGCTGCTGCGTTATGCTCAAGGACATGTGTGAAACTATATGCAAAATATTTAATGTTCTGATTTACTTATTTATAAAAAATTTGCATAAAAGCATAAACTTAAGCCTATAAATTCTGTCCCAAGCAGCGATGGGGGTGAGACTTGGCAGTTGTGTAGCCGGGGCGTGCATGGGGGTGGATGAGTGGTAGCTGAAGGGAACTGGGGAATCTGGATGCAGTCTAGGGATTGCTGGTTGACAGCTAGTATATTTAGGTGAGAGCTGTGAAGGGTGGGGATGCTGGGTATTATTGGGGTTGGGTGCTAAGATATCTGGGATTTGTGGCATAGGTGAGTGAGGGGACCTGGGGTCCGTCTAAGGGCCTCATAGCTCTGAGGACAAGAAATGTCTGGAGGGTTGGGAATCTGGTGTCTAGTTGGGGGTTCTGTGTGGGCCAGGGGTCTGGGACTGCAGGAGAGAAAGGGTTTCTGAGGAGCTGGGAGTTCACTAGGTTCTGGCTAGGCAGGAGAGGGTGTCTCTGAAGACTGGGTACTCAGGGGAGCAGGGGGTTGGTTGTGAAAATTAAGTGTCTCTCTGGGAGGCTGAGCCCAAGGATTTTGCTGGACTTGGCTGGGAGGTGGGAGCAGGGGCCTGAGGGGCTGGTTAGAGGAGCCTCAGGCTAGTGTTGAGCCCTCCCCTGTGCTGTCCCTACCTCTCACTACTGCTGCAGGTTGCTCCTTCCCTGCTCAGATCTAGCAGGGGAAACAACCAGAGGAGAGAGAGTCAGACTGATTGCAACTAGGCTCCATAGTGGTAACTGGCAATCCCTGGAAAATCCACAGCTCCTGCTCACGATTCAGCCAGATGAATGAGATTCATGACAAGGCTGCCAAATGCATGTCACTTGAGATGTATGACACTTGGCAGCCCTGCAAAGGTCTTTTGGTTAGCAGGAAATTGTCTGCCTCTCTACTCCCCACCAATAAGGCAGATGATGAAGGAAACACTCTATCAGTGCAGCCATTGGCTGGACTGAGGTAGAGACATATAGCACTTAATAGGTCTTACTGCAGCAACTAAAGGAAGCTAAGGAATTCTCAAGGATGCCTGAAGCTCTACAGCTGGTCTAAAGTCTAACTCCTGCTCCAAAGAGGAGAGCTAAGAGGTGATTGAAGTACAGCCCAGCTCCAGGAGGAGGGCTGGGGCCACCTGAACAGTAGAAGAAACTGACCAGAACTTTTACATGGACCCAGAAAAGGCATGAATCAGAGAGACTAAACAAGTGAGATACCTCTGTAGAATGAGTGACTATATCTCTTTACAGGGTCAGACTTATGTTGGAAGTGTGAATAAACCAGACCCTGCAGAGAGGGGTTGAACTGACCTGATCTGGGTAACAGTTTGAGAAGACCCAAAGGGCACTGAGTGCAAAGCATACTCCTGAGGGAATTCTGCACCACTGCGCATGTGCAGAATTTATGTCCCCTGCAGATTTCTTTGCTTCCCCACAGAAAATGACTTTCTGATGGGGAAGCAAAGGGAAGCCACAAGAGCAGTCATGCAACTCCCCCCAGCAGTATGTTTCAGGTACTCAGGACATCCAGAAGAGAGGTAAATCACTGTGCGGTGGGAGGCGGGACTTGGGAAGACTTGGATGGTGGCTCCTATCAAGCCCTATCCTCCTCACACCCAGACTCCCCCTCCCTACTGAGCCCCAACCACCTTCACCTGGACCCCCGCGCAGAGTCCCATTACCATTGCACCCAACACCCCCTCAACAAGCTCCTGTCAATCCATATCCCTTCCACACCCAGATCCCCCACTCAGCCACCTGCACTCGGATCTGCCCCACACAGAACCCTCTCAACCCACACCTGGGATCCCCCCACATGAAGTCCCTCCACACTTGGATCCTGCCTGCCCATACCTGGTGCACCTGGCATGGAGGGTACATGGCTCTGTGGTGTTTCTGGGGAAAGCGCAGTCCATGCACTGTGTCAGGGTTGGGTGGACCCTCATCACTGAGTCCATGTCCTGGGGGGAGAGGGGGGCTTCACAGTGATCTCCCACCTCTGTGCAGCCAGTGGCCTGTGCTCCCCAATGCCATGCTGGAGCCTCCACATTTATTTGACAAATAAAATGTGCAGAATTTTAAAATGCTGTGCACAGAATTTCAATTTTTTTGGTGCAGAATGCCCTCAGGAGGGCCACAACAGGTCTCTCCAGCATGCCCTCTTGTGGCATGCCCTATGAGAGCTTCATCTTTGAGTTGGCCCTATTTTTTGATCTACTCATCCTGGCCATATCTATTTATTCACACTCTGCTGCACATCATCTCCAAAGTCTGACCTTTCCTTGGCCCACACTGTCAAAAACTTTTGGTCCAAGCTCTGATTATTTTGTGTCTTAAGTACGGCAACCTCCTCCTCCTCTCTGGCCTTTACACCTGCCGCCTTGCTCCCAAAGCGCCATTCAACATGCTGCTGCAAAGGAGATCTTCCTGGCTTATTGCTCTGACTACATCATTTTCTTGTTTAAGTCCTTCCATTGACTCCCCATCTTCCAATATATCAAACATAAACTTCTTGTTTTAACTTTCAAAGTCCTCCACTATTTAGGCCCACCCTACCTATCCCACCTATTCTTTCACAGGGCCATCTGTCACTTCCGCTTCACCAGTGATACCAGCCTCAGTCGTCTGCATGCTCATTTCTCTCACAAGCACATTTGTGCCTTCACCCATGCTGCCCCTCATAAATGGGAAAACACCCAGTTAAAATCTTTAATGCCACCACCTTATTCTTCTTCTAAAAGGGAGTTTCAGGGTCACCACAATTGATTTTGTCCCAGTACTTTTGGTCCATAAAAGGGCCAAAACTGATTAAGTGACCTTGGAGTCCAAATCCTATTATCAGAATGAGGTTGGCAAAATTTAGTTCTGTTCAGACACGAAGATATGATTTTGCCCATATCCAAATAGAAGCGCCATCCTTCTGGAAGAATCTATTCTGCAGAAAATCTTGCTGCCCAACAATATCAAGTATTAATGTGATCAAATAAAGTTCTATCTTATTAAATTCCTTTCTTAGACTCTACTATAATGCAGTTAATTACCAGACCTAACATTTTGTTATGACAGAGTTAAGAATTCAGCTACTACAGAGTAAGAACAAATCTTGTTGGAATGTTTTTGGATATGTAAAAATATTTGACTGCAAAGACACTACCTTAAGGTGAAAGTTTTGAAAACCAACATTTGAATGACTGGACATTCCGAGTTAAACTCTCAATACAACATCAACATTGATCTTCCCAGTATCATTAACCATTCTACACTAGATCCCTATGATACTCTTCCAGCATTTCTTTTTTTACATTGCTCAATACCCCCGCTGTACCATCCAGTATTCTGTACTAATACATGAACCACATTATGCTCATTATTAGATTTGACCAAATATTTTACATACACAGAATTTGGAAACTTTTTCAAAAATAAAATAGTTTGCTTATGCTAACCCTCTCATCTTTTTAAAAGCTCACTCGATCATTATTTTTCCATTGCCAAATTTCTCCTCTTTCTGGGAGCCATCCATGAGAAATTTCATGCATAATATTTTTATTTTTCCAAAATCAAAGGACAGTTTTTTGTTTAAAAAAAATTACAAGTTTATAATGGAAAGCTAGATATAACCATAACTATGGAATTGCTACCGCAGCTTCATAACACCGCATGAAAGACTGTCAGACTTTCAGCACTTGAAAAGAGTTTTATTTTAAAATCTTTCCATATGTTAATCAGACTTTCAATCTACTTTACACATTTTGATGTTAAATCCACCAAGAGACATAGATATTATATTTAATTCAACCACCATCAAGTAGCATTAGTCTGATGAGAAATATGAAAAGATTCAAGTTGTGCCTTCATGATTTGTGAGTGTGCATTATATTAAGCTTAGCTAAGTCAAATTGCAATGGAACATTTACAGTGCTACATGAGATGCTCTTGAAGAAGGATGCATTTAATATGAGCAACAACAACTGGAAAAGGACTAAACCAATTCAGTGACCTTTGCATTCTTGCACAGGGCATCATCCACCACAAAGATGCCAGGCAGATGCCTAAGGAAGATAAAGTGTGCACATGCATGTGCATGTGCGCAGGAGTATGTGTGTTTGTGTATGTGTGTGGGGGTGGGGGTGAAATTTAAAAATAAAAATTTGAATAGTAAAATTTCTCTTTGTGTGTATGTCTAAGGCCTGGTCTACACTAGGGGGCGGGGTCGAACTAAGGTACGCAACTTCAGCTACGCAAATAGCGTAGCTGAAGTCGAACTACCTTAGTTCGAACTACTTACCCGTCCTCATGGCGCGGGATCGACGTCCGTGGCTCCCCCGTCGACTCCGCCACCGCCGTTCGCGGTGGTGGAGTTCCGGAGTCGATGGGAGCGCGTTCGGAGTTCGATATATCGCGTCTAGATGAGACGGGATATATCGAACTCTGAGAAGTCGATTGCTACCCGCCGATCCGGGCGGGTAGTATGGACGTACCCTAAGACATATGGCTTTGTCTTCATTGGAATATGTTTATCTGTGGATTCACCTTACCGAATATTTTAGAATTCTCACAGGATGGAATTTCATCCACATTGCTTATAGGCAGTCCATTCATATGCCAAACTTCTTATCACCATATACTCAAACAAAAATGTCCAGGGAATCATCATGATGTGCACATACCACAAATATAATCTTGTTACTGTAAACTTTGTCTGCTGTCAGAGTGAGGAAAAGGATAAAAATGATTCCATCTTCCCCCGATCCAACTTCTTTCTAATAAATTACTCCCTTGAGGTAATTTCCACAGCTTTTTCTCCCACTGAATTGTTCCACAAAGGTAAATCTAGTGAAGCAGACAGAAATTGTAAAGCATGATAGCCATTCTCTTGTTAGGATGGACCATATCAATGAAGAATTGAAGATTATATTCCTTTTAAGGGCCTGGAGCTGGTAATGCTAAGAAGGGAATTAAATGGTATCAAAGGGGTGACACAAGGCTTCTCTCAACACAGAAAGAAGAGAAATACTACCTGCTTTTCGAAAACTGATCTTTGCTGTCTTGGGTTTGTGAAGACTTGGTTCTGTTATAACAGAAGCTATGGGTCAGATCCAGCTTAACTAACTACTTGGAAATTCCCCCTTTGTAGGGCATGACTGAAATATCCCAGTGCTCTGGCTATACACCACTGCTGGAAAAGACCGTGGTATTTGAACAAGAACATTACAGAGATAACACATGGACTAATGGACTAATGTTGTAGTTTCATGTGGTCTCTAGGAAACCTTTCATAAAATGAATGGATGGAGCAGTCATTATATGCGGCAAGATGATTTTTGAGTCTGGTTTGCAGACAGTGGCTATATTAGTTAGTTTGGGTTCAGCTGCTCAGAACAGTCCACCCTCATTTTCCCCCAATTTATTTTTAGTGGACACTGAAATATACAATTTGTGAAGATGAGCAATAGCAGCTGGAGTTGGCATCCCATTGTGCACTCTAATACTATTAACCATATAAATATATTTGGTCAATGACAAATATCTTTACCATTACATTGAAGATGAATCAGAAAAAAACCCTTGTGCACTGCACAGATAGCTATCTGTGCAGAAGTATAAATAATACACCTTCAGTGCTGGGATATTTGTTATAAGCAATAACATTAACATGTCACATTCAATCTTCTGGTGAAAGCCTGGGGGGGATCTTCTCTAGCAAGATATAAAAAACTACTTCCATTGAGTCCAGCTTACAAGTAAAATTAGTTTCTATAAAGTGATTTTTTTTAAATTCAGGTGTTATTTTGAATGGGAAGAAGGAGAAATGTGAGTCCAGACTGGATGCATTGTATTTTGGGACACTATTACGGAGGGGTTAAACCCAATACACAGAATTATTTCAGCCCCTGAATCTAAATGTCTTTGTTAGGGTTAAACCTGATTTTTAACAGAATTCCAAATCCTCAACAACATTCAATGCTTCTGAGTAGGAGCCATTTCTCCTTCATGGCCCATGCAGCTCCCCACACTGATGCCATGAGGAATATGGTAGCGGGGTTTGGTCTCCATTATATTCACAACACTGAATGAAGAAACATGACTTACAAAGTTGCAGCGTTCCAATTTGATCAGACATATCTGTCCACAAAATAACAGACTGAGCAAATCGGCAGCTGTCATTTTATTTCTAGAACATGAGAGCTACAACCTTGTACTACTCAAAATATTTTATACCAATTAAAATTAAATTACTCAAAAATGTAATTTACTTAAGAAAAAAATTAACTGAGCTGTACATTAACCTATAAATGCTCATTGCCCTTAGGGGAATTCTCAGTTTGCTCCAAAATTGTATTTGGCAATACATTTGTGTATTTTGCTTAGCAGCAGCACCACCACTAGGGCCTGATCTACAAGAACCTCAGGAACAGGAGCTACATTGTGATGGTATTAGAATTCAAATCCATCTACAGCATTGGTGGTGGCCTTGCCACATAGGGGATGATTTGTGTCTGAGTTTAAAGAGGTTCTGCTGATATCAAAGATTCTATTTCTGTTCAGTTTCTCCTACCATTTCCACATAAGCCAACTCTGACTCAATTGTTGCTAAACCTCTTCTGCATCTTAAAGTCTCAATCTTCTTCCTCTTACAGATATGCAATATTTTCCCTTTTTTATTTTGGCTATTCCTTTTTGCATCTGGGTTTTTGTCCTTCCGCACCTGATAACTAAGGACACTTTGTGAACTCTGTTAAGGTAAGAAAATCACTAATCCAGCTACAGATAAAAACAACATGCTGAAACATCAGTCCAAGTAGGAGGAACTTGGTGGAATTCCACTTTCTGTATGCTTGAAAGGTTTTCTGGAACAATAAAAAGACATTCATGACTCTTTAGGCAATCATAACATAAGACAGGCAGATATTGTTCTTACCAGATCCACCCATTCCCAGTTTAGTTAACATGTTCTGCCTATTTGAGCTGCTTAAGGAAGGTAGAATTGATAATGACAGCCTAATCATAGTGCACCCAATGACCTACTGTTTGCATTTTTTTCATGAAACAAATTAAATCAAAAGTCATAATAGAATAGAGGTGTCTTCCATTTCCAGAACCAAAGGAACATATGAAAAGAAGAATAGGACAGGGGGATTTTCCCCTGCCACATTTTTTTAAATTAAATAGTAACCCCCCCACACACCCTGCAAAAAAAATAAAGTTCATTCAGGCTGGAGCAGTCCCATAGCTGCAGGTGTCTATGGGACTTTTTATTTAGCCACAGATGTCAGAACTATATTTGTCTCCACTAGCCCACTAGGCATGTAACAGAAAGGTAAGGTAAGGTGGTGAGGTAAGGCCTATAGGGTGGGTGCATGAAGTTCTGGTTTTGATTTATTCAAGCCAGAAGATAAACAATCTTCCTGCTGTTAAAACACAAACTCTAGAGCAGAAGCTGAAAGAGAGACCCAAGGAAGCAGCTGCCCAAGACACTCCCATGTGCCAGGTGCCCATCAAGAGCACTGAATGACCCCCTTTTTCAGCAGCTGCCTGCCTGTCTTTTGTGACCACCCTCTAGTGATCACCCTTATTCAAAATTCACTTGTTCTAGTTCCCCCAGAAGCAAACCCACTCAACTTCCTTCCCACTGCCCTGGTAACAAGTCACAAGCCCTGGCACTAGAGTTAGGCAAATCAGTGATTTTTTGTTTTTTTGACAGTTCCAAACATTTAAAAAAAAAACCAACCTGGTTTGGGTTGAGTCTATTATGACATTTTTTAAATTTTCAGTGAATTGAAGAAGTCCATTTCAAATCTGTTCCACAGCAAGGAACTGAAGCTAGGTCTCCTATGTCCCACGTGAGTGCCCTAACTACTGGGGTAAAGATAATAAGGACGGTGTCGGGTGGTAACAACACCCCCACCTCCTCATTCTCCAGCTGTTTTGTGAATTCATGTCAAATTCCATGCATAGTTCTGGGCCCAGCTCTACTTAGCACCAACCTAACTTTCCAACTGCTCAGATACACCCTTTAGTAAGTGCCCTGATCCCTCCTCCCAGATGCTAACACTTGGTGCCTAGTGTCTGCCTAAGTCCACGTCTCCACTAAGTAGTCCTATAATGAACTGCTGTCTACAATACAGGTAATAAGTTAGCTATCTAATCACTGTCCTCCATACCCCAACATTCCTGAAATTCACTAGAATTTTGTTCATTTTTTCTATAATTGGAACATCATATGGCAAGAGGAAACCAAGATTGTTAGTAACCAAGCTTGCTGCCATTGAAGAAGCATAAATATAAAAACCTCTCGATTCCATTCCCACTAAACGTAATGGGAATCAGCCCATCGACTTCAAAGGGAACAGATTTGGGCTCAAATGGTTAGTGTGGGAACTGAATATAGCACTTGACTTCCCAGAAACCACAGAAGACAGGCGTACGTGACTGGCTTACTTAACTAAAAGAGACAAGTCTTAATCAAAAGGTTTAAACTAACAGACCCAAAGTTACACCTGGGCAATTCCACTAAAATCAAAGAGGTAGCACAGATGCAAACGTAAATACCAAATTTGGCTCATTGTTTTAATCTTTTTAGATGAACTAAAAATAATATACTGGCAATTCAGTTACAGACAATTGCCAAATAAAATAAAAATATATCAACAGCAAGCTTCAAGAGAGGTTTATAGTACGTAAAACAAATGCTAAGCCTGTTTTAGATTGCGGACGCACACATTGTCCTTACGCAACACTAACTGTAAACAGGATGTCTCAGTGGAAAGACGTAAGGGGAGCGGGAAGAGATTCCTCAGAGTAAGAATACTAATGTCTTACAGCATCAGTACCAACATACTGTGGTGACTGGTGCTCTGTAAAAACCTATGATTGCTAGATCTGTGATAGTTGCCTGAGGATTAACTAGAACCTCTGCCTTTACAAACTGTTATTAATAAAAAAAGGGAAGTTTATTTTGAAGAGCTGATGGTACAAGAAACCAAGGCTGATTTTTTCTTTCAGGAAGAGCTAACCACGGAGGTGGCTTTGCCAAACATCACTGTCTACCTCTTACAACAAATAATTCTTATTCATTCCCAGCACATGAATAATTTGTTTTGTGGTTTTTTTTAGTTTTTAAACACAAATTTATTTTCTTTTTTTTCTATTATTTCTCAATTTCCTGTTATTTTTCCTCTACCACCTTCTGCAGTGGTTACCCTCCTTGTATGGTGCTTCCAGCCAATACCCACTTCCATCTTAACCATCTCCACTTCATTCCTAGTCCAAATAATGAAATAAAAATAACTCCTAAACAAAGTCCCTTTTGGAACAAGCACAACCAAACCAACTAAGTCTCTCTCTTTGAGAAGTGTTAAAATGTCCAAGAAGGTAATGTCTTAGGTCCCAATTCAAACAAACTATTTAACTTTAAGCATCTGTGTAGGTCCCATTGACTTCCTAGCACAACCTTTAAAAAAGCACGCCAAATCCTGAAGTTTTTATTCAGTTTTTACTTGGATAAACTCATATAGACTTCAATAAGAGCAGTAACAAGGAGCACCTAGTGACTTTAGGTAGCAAAAGTAGCTAGGAAGCCTTTTCTTCCTCCTTTGTTACCTCCTTATTGGACTACTACAATGTGCCCTACATAGAAGTATCCTTAAAGGCCATCCAGAAACATAATAAAGTAGCCTACTTTCTCTACCCTGTACAGGGAGCAGGGGTAGTGCCTGGTTTTTGAATGTGCTTCCCTTAATGATGTGACAAAACCTGAAAAGTTCTATGTAAATTCACATCATGTTGCAAGACCTGTATGTTCTGCCTGAAGGTTTCCTCTGTAGGTGGCATTTTCTCTTTGGGATGGAGGTAGGAACTAGGATTCTAACTGCCATTGAATTTCTCCCTTACACTTCTTTGAAAATCCTAGCCTAAGTGTTTTAAATTGTACCCTAGCTGTGATGCTGGTAAGCCAGATGCCAGCTCTTACCCAGGCTACAGGCATTAGCTAAGAACTGACAAACTCATAGCTAAGAAAATGTTTAGACTCCATGAAAAACTTGGACGTTGCTGCATGTATTAATCTCACTTGTAATATCTCATGTTATAAAGTAATATTTAAGTGTTTGCTCAGTAACTGTAACTCCCCACAGTCAGGAGAGAAACAATACCAAGTGTGAAATACTAGTTTGCCACAGGAGGTGTTATCTCCTGCCCAACAAAAGAAGGCCCATAGACACCAGACAAACCCTTGAGAAACAGCAGAGGACAAAATACTGTTGATTGCCCCCCAGGGGCCGCTCTAGGTATTTTGCTGCCCCAAGCACGGCAGGCAGGCTGCCTTCAGCGGCTTGCCTGCGGGAGGTCCCTGGTCCCGCGGATTCGGCGGCACGCCTGTGGGAGGCCCGCCGAAGCCATGGGACCAGTGGACCCTCCGCAGGCATGCTGCCGAAGGCAACCTGCCTGCCGCCCTCGCGGCAACCGGCAGAGCGCCCCCTGTGGCTTGCCATCCCAGGCACGCGCTTGGCATGCTGGTGCCTGGAGCCGCCCCCGTTGCCCCCACCACCACCCATGAAGAGGAGACATTCACATGAACTTGTCCCATCATCTTGAACTCTAGGGGAAGGAACAAAAATCCCTGAGAAGAAGAAACTGCATCTTTTTGGTTGTTTGAACTCAGAAAGGTCATAGGCTCTAAACTGAAGCCATAGATCCCCAGGGATTGCCTCTGGGGTCTGCCCTGAAAGACACTTTGAATTGACAGATCACTACAACTCTGTCACTCTTAGGATTTAGATGTAACTCATTGGTGTGTATATGACTTGGCCTATACTACATACTTACTTTGGTAAGCACTTAAAGGAGGATATTTGTAGTTCAGTTCTTAGGAAATGGTATTCTACTTGAGTTTTGAGCACAGGCATGTCTGGCACACACAAATGTGTAAGAATGATGCATCCCACAGGCGTGCCGCCGAATCCGCGGGACCAGGGACCTCCCGCAGGCAAGCCGCTACATTGCTCAGGGGTGTGAAAAATATCCCTGAGAGATGCAGTTATATCAACCTAACCACTGGGTAGACAGCACTTTGTCAATGGGAGAGCTTCTCCTGGCGACATTGCTACCGCCTCTCACAGAAGTGGAAATATTAAGCTGTTGGCTTATAGCATTTTCACTGGACATGCTACAGCAGGGCAGCTGCAGCTGTGCCAATGTAAATTTGTAATGTAGACCTGTGCTATGTTTCCTTGCTTTAACCTGTAAATAACTCTCATATTCCTTTTTCCTAGTTAATAAGCCTTTAGATAATTTATTACAGGCCTGGCTACAGGCGTTGTCTTTGGTGTAGAATCTAAAGTACCAGTTGATCTGGGGTAAGTGATTGGTCTCTTGGGACTGGAGGCTACCTGAAGGTGGTGTGATTTTTGGTGTAAGTGACTATTTATCACTAAGTACAGTTTGTCTGTGTAGCAAGATAGACTGGAGAGTTTAAGGAGACTGTCTGCAACTCCATGGTAAGACTGTTACAGAGAGCCAGGAGTTCACATTTGTTACTGGCTTGGTGAAATCTAATTATAGAATATACCACTAGTTTGGGGTGTCTGCCCTGTTTTTGACACTCTGCCCTGAGGTAGGCACTCAGTCGTGAGCCACTCTAGACGGCATGACACTAGCATACAAACATTGGAATTAATCCAACACAGGTATAGTTGGGCCCAGGTTTCCCAAGTCATTCTTACACATTTGTGTGTGCCAGACATGCCTGTGCTCAAAACTCAAGTAGAATACCATTTCCTAAGAACTGAACTACAAATATCCTCCTTTAAGTGCTTCCCAAAACAGGGTCTGAAATTTCTGAGCAGGAAACACAGACCAAAGCAATATCCTTGAACAGTGTCCCTGCTCTTTCTGACAGACTCTACTCTGATAAAGTGTCTGCAGTGCTCCATTTGTTTAATTTGGATTCACTAGGCAATCTGAGTCCACTACCTGTCATCTTACGGTGATCCACTTTCCTGAGGTTGTACCTTTCACAATTTCTTCCCCTTTCATAAAAACACTAATACCATTTGACATCATTTCCACACAGAGAATACAAACAAATTCCAAACAATGAAACCTAAAACCCTTTATAGAACTGCACTATGGTGAAATTATAACTTATGTAAAGGAAACCTAAGACCCAAGTCTCCCCTTTTACCTGTTGGGTGAGCAGATTGCTGCTTTTCCCTCTAAGCCTTCTAGCTCTGGGCCTTACATATCTATTGCTGATTTCAACATTGTGGGCTTTGAAGAGGAATGAAAGTCTTTCAGTATTTCAGTCAGAAGAAACCAAATGTCAAACATATGCTAATTTAGTCAATAAAAGCAACACTAATACAAAAGTTAAATGTTTACAGATTGTTTGCTGTGTATCAATATTCTTCTTAAATGAAAGCCTTTAATTCCAAAATGCCATATTAGTAGGGAATTGGGAATAGCTGAGAGATCAAAGTGCATGACTTCCACCTGACCATAACCCTTCCTTTAAAGAAAGCCAGCTTTCTCCTTCAGAATCTCTTCACTCTCCCTTCCATACTCTAGTCAAGCATCATGCAGTTCCTGCCTCTGTGTTCACTGCATATAGCTGCCACTCCTATTTTAGGCTAGTTGGTATAGGGGCATCTGTTAATTGTAACCAGCTGGGCATGGTCCACATCCAACCCCCACCATCTGCCGTCAACACCTTAACCATCCTGCCATTAGAGCAATTCCTAGGTACCATTTGATTTCCCCAAAAACATACACCTCTGAATAGTCTGGTGGGAAAAAAAACAGGTGTGATTTCTGTATAGAAATAAAAGACGATGTTACAAATATTTAAAGAAGAACATCACTATCATCCCAATGTCAGCAGCTGAAAACGAAGTGGGCGGGCAGGAAATAAGCTCAGTTTATGAGCTGCTGTTTTATAGTCATGTATACAGGGCAATGTCAAAGAGGAGACGGAACATGAGAATGTTTCTGTGAAGAACATCCCCTTTCCATATATAGCTTCATCCACCCACAAACATCCTTTCACAATCTAGGTCTGTTTCCATTCAGTTTCCAATGTTATCGGCAGACAGCAGCGAGGTTACATTTACTGATAGACAAACTTCAAAAGGTTTGTAGGTTCAAAGCTTATATGAGCTTATCTGAACTTCTTAGGTCTGGAAATCTCACAGTATCAGTCTCTCGCATGATATTTCCAGTAAGTCCTGGTTAAAACCCAGCTGAAAACAGAGCCACAGTTTGAATTAACAGGGTTCAGGACAAGATATGGATTCTAACCCCTGATAGGCTTAAGGGGGATTCAGGAAAACAGTGGATGTTGCCAAAATTTGAAAGCAGATAAGCAAAAACTCTGATTCTTGATAAAAAAATCTGTCTTTTTGCACTAAAAGTAGGTACATCTCATGCTTTATAAATTATTGTAATCCACTGCAAAATATCACAAGATTTCCCCACTAATCAGATACTACAAACAGCTTTTTATTCACACAAACATCAACAATGAAACCAAGAGGAAATTTTACAACTCTCTATGCACTCCATTTACGTGGATAACATGCCAAAAACCCTTTTGCAGGTTTCAAATTGAGAAAGTTATTTACGTCCTCATTTCAGATAGGTTTAAAATGTAAGAATATACAACAACATACCAAACGAATTTGTCTGTTGACATTATCCATCGTAGATAACCTATAATGAAAATGTATGTATATGCGCTCTCTCTATTGTACTGGGTGTGTGTGCATGCACACACACACACACACATAGAATTTAATGACTTTGCACACTTTCTACAGAATAAAATATCACAGTAATTTACTAACTCCCTTTATTTACTCATTTTTGCTGTCATCACTCCACTTGTTTCTTTTCTCTTCACCTCCTTTTTCTGTCTTTTTTTCAGTTTACTTCCCCACTAAATAACTTCCCCCCTCCCTGCTTTCTAAACCTCTCCCTAATATTTATTTTCATTCTCCTTTATTCTTCTCTTTCCTTGAACTCCTATACCCACTTTATTTGGGCCATTCACTGGATTTCTTATTCATTCCTCTCCCCTTGTCCCTATTTCTCTGCCCATCCCACACTCACCCCTTCTCTCTGTGGCTCCCTTTCCAGACCCTCATTTATGCTACACCTGTCATCTCAGGCCAGTTACAAGAAGCTTATCTGAAGCTACAGTAATAGCCTTTCTTTGGAATGCTAGGACATCAACTTCTAGGCAAACCCCAACATCCAAGATGTAACTTGAGGGTAAAAAAAAAAAATCAGGACATTTTATTAACCCAGTAAATGTAAAGATTCTCAGAGTGAAACCCAAGAAATTAAATTTGCCCCTTTCATTTGAAACTTTTTGCCCAAAGCTACCTTTCTGTGGGGTCTCAATGCTGAAACCTTCCCTGACTGGTGTTCATACAAACTACTGAGCTATTCCACCTCAGAATTTTAGGTGGGGCACTGAGACTTGCCTTGGCAATTTATGAGCTCATTTATACACAAGGCATGCTCCTATCTGAATATACATTATATATATTTCTAGGTACTTTATCCTTTAAATAGAGCTATACGTTATTAATGGTGCATAAAACTCTGGTGACAGTATTTTACCTTGCTCTGACTTGATCATACTTTTACCCAGGATTTCAACAATGTTAGAACGGAAGCAAATTTTGGCCATTGCTTGATGTTGCATTTCATTGTAACTAATTCACACAGCATTAGTTGTTTCTTATTTTAGTCAATTCATTTTGCTCATCTGTATTTACAATGAATGTTAGCGAGAGATAATAGTGTGACTAAAAGTTTTGGTGTTATGTAAATGTTATATATGTTTTATAACTCTTCCTAACCTATTGCTATGGGCATAGATCTATATTAGTAATCTGCAGAACAGCTTAAAGACTGAATTTTCATCTGCCACATAACAAGTGCAATAGGAAATGTCACCACTTACATCACATTTCCACTCACTGACATGGCATCTGGTTACAAAAGATAAATCAAATGTACTGTATGAACATTTTCTGATACACAAAGTAATTGAGCCCTTTGCTTGAAATAGGGGACTACATGTTGGACATGTGTAGAAGGGTGGTATTTTGGAATACCTAGAACGGGTTAACTATAACAAGATTAATAAAGAAATTCTAGGAATGGAAATATACACTTACGTCAATCATAAAAATGTAAGGAAATTAGCACTTGCATGGTTAATATAAAACTGACTGACTTAGTGCACTCTCCACACCACCAAACTATATATATTTTAATTTTTCTTGAACTGCTTTGGAGCCATTTTACAAAGTTGACTGCTTACCTGTAAACAAAACAAAAAAAACCCCAGCATGCCATCTTTATCTTAAATATGGTGGACTCAGCATAGAATGCATGAACCTTGTTTTCAGAAGACTGTTCATAACATGCAGTCCATTTGAATCTCAGTAAAATACAATTTTGAGAGATTGCCAGTTCATAATGTTCCGGGGAATAGTTCACCACTGGGGTTCTCCATTTCCTTTCTTGATCCTCCTTGAGAACCAGCCAAGCAAATGCTGGCTGAAGGCATTTGATAGCTTATAAAAATGTCTCAGCATGCAAGTTTGCAACTGATCCGAAAAAAAATATTCCTGCAAGTGCTGGTCCAAAACTCGACCTTCTGGCTGGAGTTCTTGAAACACATAATTTTATAATAAATAAAAGCGCCAAGAGGATGTTTGTTCGGGTTAATTTACACTAGTTCTGCTTTATATAGATCTATACATACAGTATTAAGGTGTACTCTGTTAGGGTTTTTTTTAAACCTTCAGTAAATATCCACCCCCTTACATCATAACAGAAATAGCAAATTACAGTTTGCATCATTCAGTTGTCAGACACCCTCAGAATGCTTGTTATAGTGAAGGATAATGGAAACTGTGGGGGAACACTGCTGAGTAAAACAATCCACTTCATATTTAATACATTTTGATATAGCCCAGACTTTGACTATGCAGGTGAAGGAATAATGGAAAATGTCTACTTTTTTGGGCGGGAGTGGGAATGAAAAGTCTAACCTCAGTTCAATTTTTTTCTCTAGCCACTGTGACTGTTTCCATCTTGTGTTACATTCTCTAAATAGTAGGGTTTTTGAAAAGTAAATTTACTGTTCAGTGCTGGACTGACAGTGCTGGAAACTAAAGTCCTCTGTTTATTGACAAAAACAGGTACAGCAGTGCAAACTTCCTCTTCCGAGCCTTATTTCTGTGCTTCAACCCTCACTGGAAAAGCCATGTAGAATGAAGAGAAGATATCACATTTTTCAGTCAGTCCTTCACCTCTCTGCTGAGAATGCCAACTGTGATGGTAGTTTTCCTGAGGTGGACACCTATCCAATATGTTTGAGTTGGACTGAACTGTCTGTGCGAAAGCAGGGTCCTTTAGGAAATGTCAGTGACACTGAAGTATTAAATGATTGCCAGCTAAGTATCACAAATACCGTGGCCCTTGTTTTTAATTCTGATTTCAGTGTCTGGTGTCCTTCCTCCCCTCTTTTAGGATAAGATTCAGCTCTAGTGTAGCGTTTTCTCCTTTGTTCTTAACTGCTCCTTCCTTCACGCCAGTTGTTTTCTAGAAGGGAAGGCACTGAATAACTGGTCACTTTGGAGTTTAAGGTAATGTGAATGAATAGTAAAGAGCACATTTGAAAGAATTCTGGTTTTCCCATGGTCCTTTTTTTTTTCATATTTTACAATGTATTTGCCGTGCAACTGTAACAAGCTTATACTATTGCAGTAGCACCAATTCAATGACTCTCTTCGTTCAAGTAGAAGAAATGTCTGCTTTTGATGTTGACAGTCTCTAGTCTATACCCAACCATATCTGCTGGCGGTGGGGGATCATTATAAATTGTGGCTTAGTGGTGATTTGAATTCTATGGTCCTCAGTTACTTGGGATGAGCTTTCCCCAACAGAGGAAGTGCATAAAACTCTGACTAGGTGTATGATCATATTTACCTCTAGCATAGGAGCTTGTGACTACCAGCAACTAACGTAATTACTCCTTTAGCAGAAGTGGTAGAGGTGTAGGAATTTGTTGCAGATAATCCTGTTCTATGCTTCCTGATGCCATATGTTGGTGGCCATTGTGAAACTTCTTGTGTGTTGTTGTTTTCCTTTTTCTAGATGCTCTTCTCCCCATAAAAGCATGTTTAACAATAAAATAGCCAGGTATTTTCTATCTTTCCTTCTTCTACTGAAACTAATTTAGCAAAGTACATAATTGACTCAACATGTCTTTTATACATTAATGTGAAAAAAACCAAAAACATAAAAACCATTGCATTCCATTATGGATTTCCTAGTGGTTATGGTATACTCAGAGACACCAATGGGTGCAACTGATAGAGCAGATTGTGATAAAATGGAAATTTGCAGAAATTATCAAGCAACTATTTGATGCATCATGACTTTTTGGCACTTTCAGTAATGTGGTACACTAACACGCACACACTCATTTATACCCAGAATCCTTTACCGAGTTCTCCAGGGGAACTAGTATTGGCTACAATGTAAGGGCCTACAGAATTCAATCACATTAATACTGGTTGCTTGCTTTTTCTTCAGTGTTTATTTTGGGTCTCCTGTTTGATTAGATTAAGTTTTGGGCTTGAACAAGTGCAACTGACATAAAAAAGGGCAAGATTGGAGAGGTCTAATTTGAACAGTCAAATAAAAAGAAAACATAGCAAATCCCAGACACAAAAATGTATCACATTACACACAGCCTTAGCCACCCAATCAAGTCAACAAACATCAGCAAGGTTCCACTGAATTCTATTACCCAGACCAGTTGTACCCACAGATCAAGTGTATTTAGCGGTAACCTGATTTCTAGGTACAACATACTTCTACTTTTCTGCCAAATTTGTTAAGCCTGGAGTGTTTATAATATCGGATAAGGAAATGATATATTATTCTACTTTTAGTATACGTCATGTACACATCAACATGTATTTCTCTTACACATTATATAAGGTTGTCAACTTTCAATATTTTATCATGAGTCTCAGATATTGGATATTTGACTTAGTGTCCCAACTCCAGGGGTTCTGTGGTTATGGGAGCATCTCTTTTTCTTTTTAAGTATATTTGTAGCTCTCAGTTGCACAGATAAGTTTGAAAACATGTACTTAGTGTACCCTTAATTCTGAAAAAGCAAAAAGTAAAGAAAAATAATCCAAAATGTATTTTAAAAATACTCATGATTTTAAGCCAATCGCATGCTTTTTTGGGAGTGGTGGGGGTTGTGTAATGAGTTTTGAATATTTGGGGTTGGCAATACTGCATATATTTCAATGATAAAGTCAACATTTGTATCTAAACTGGATTCTTTCTTCGATCATTCTTATTGGGCCATTGATCTTATGACATACATAATATGGTGGCTTCATCCATCATTAACAGATGCAGACCAACTCATTGGACATTTATACACACTTGTTGCTATGGTATTGGATCATAGGACTCTTCAGTGCAGTTGAGCAGAACTAATAACCCTTACTTAGGGCCTCCTTGTTTGCATTTTCTCCTGCCCTTACCTCAAGTTTTCAGCTGTCACCACAACATTTAGGTTTGTGAGCCAAACTCAGCACTGGAATAAATGGGCATAACCACATTAATGAAATTGCATCTATTTGCACCAAGACTGAATTTTGATTAGGGTATTTATTTTAAAATGAAAATAATATTAGTAATAACAACCAGCAATAACATTTACATTTTCAAAGTGCTGTACAAACATTAACTGCAGTGACGAAGAAGATAAACAAGTGTAATTTGGAGTACATTAACCATTATCTTTCAGAGCGAAGAGTTTGAAATATTAAGAGACTGTTTTAATGGAGATTAATGAAGCATGGAGTCAAATCAAAAAAGGATCTTACACAAGAGCTAGGTAAGAGCTGTGAAACTGACCACCATACTAATCCCAGCCTTTCAAAAAACAAAAACAAACAAACAAAACCACACCACTTAACTTGGAGTTAAAGCTCAGGATATATCACCATTTAAAGTAATGTTAAAGCAGATTGTAATATTTTGTTAAAATATCATTAGGGCTTGAGTTTTCAAAAGAGCCTAAGAGACTTCCCATCGAAGTTATTATGTACCATTTGTTTATTGTACACAATGTCTTTAGTGCTGTACATCACACAGAAATGACAGTCACTTTGTACACAAAGAAAATGTGATAACTAGTCATCAATCATTCACTTTTTTTCTTCTCTTGGTTTCCAGAGCTGTTTCTGCTTGGTTCCGCTCCTACTTTGGCTAATTCTCTTTCAGCATCTACTACAGTGGCTTCATCCTCGTCTGTTGAGAGCCTTCATGGTTACATGTCCAGTTCCCTTCTTCTTCTCCCACTGAACACTCTCTCTCTCTCTCGTTGCAACTTCATGTGCTTCCAACTACTACATTTATACATTTATTTTTCTTATTCTCTTAGAATATTTGATCCTATGAATTCATCACAAATATCTGCAATCTGAGATGTGCTGCTTGATTGTAACTGGTCAGAAAAGTCACATGGTATTGTTTCTCCTCCCTGATCACATGTGTGAACAAGCACTTCAGGGACAAATATTTGTCCACACAAATTAAAAATTCAGTTTCTACATACATTTCTGGCAGTACAAGTCAGCTGTTCATGCAAAGCAAACAAAATAAGATAGCCAAAGTGAATGGATTTAATTTTTTTTATATTATTCCTCTGCTCCAACAAGGACAGAACCAAACCTATGTATTGAAATATAGAGGATATGTGATGTAATTAGTGTAGGAAAAAAGCCAGTCTCTTGCCTCGCCTCTGCATTACTTTACTAGCTAAGAAGTTGTCTGAAAGACTTATTTTTTAATATTTCTGTCTGTACAGATATCACCAAGAAAAGTAGAAAAATGGTAGAGAAGCACATAATTAAGTCTGCTTTTAACTGAGAAGTTGCTACAATCTATCTAAAAGACAAATGCTGTATTAATGGAGAAAATATTAAGCAGATGCAAACAATTGTTCAGCATTTTCTCTAAATTCCAACACAGGAACTGACAATGTTTGGCAGTTATTCTGCATGTATAATAATTCGCTGTTATGCTGCAACATAAACAACCATTTAAGAAATCTCTGGCTATAATTTGACACTATTCCATTGGTTTGGAATTCTGTACCCTTAGGTTGTCTACTGTGATCTTGCATTAAGTCTACCTGGTTAATGTCACACTGCTCCAGGCCTATGAGGAATACTCAGAAGGGGTTTGGATTATTTCAACATTTCCATGAGAACTCCTCCCGCCTCCCCCCATTTTGATGATGTATCATAGTACTCCAGTTTGACTTTGTTTTTAGAGTGGATTTGAATCTCCTGGGTGCATGTTAAAATGACTCCCGAGACCTTAGTTCAGCTGCAGACATACGCCTCAGTGTAGAACAGAAAAGCCGAAACTTAGTATCTGATGTGGTTGCTTGGAAATTCAGAGAAATTAAAGTGTGATGAGACTGAATTCCTATTATAAAACTGAATAGTGAGTATCAGTGACATATTATTCTTACTCATATAGTGCTATACTGTAGGGGCTTCCAAGGAATAGCTAAAAAATAAACCCAAGGTCTCTGCTTGAAGAAGCTTACAATCTAGTAAATCAACACCAACATTAGAAAAGGATGTGTGGGGTGACAAAACAAGAGGGAGTGGAGAATTGTGCTTGGGAATATTTTAGGCTTCATTTTGAGGTTTTGTGAGCAGGATCTTTGGTTATTAAGACAAACAAAGATCTATGCAAAATGAAACAATGAGGCGGAACAGTGCTTATGGTATCAAATCTGCCCAGCCACACTGCTTGGACAGTTCAAGGTCCAGCTACAGATTTACACTATTGAAAGTGAGCCTTCCTCTGGGACATAATTGCATCAGGCAAATTATGTACTACAGATTTTTTCTATACAGTTAGCCAGCTAATTAACTGGAATAGCTTCTCACACAAACCCCACCCACTACAAACAGCTCTCATCCTACGTTGCAGACAAAATCAAAGTGGTAGCACCGAGACAGTAACCACCAGAGAAGCAGGAATGGCATCTGTATTAATGGAATTTGGATTCATTACTCAAACACAATCCCTCAAAGCTCTAAAGAATATCTGGCCCATGATCTTTGAAATCAGCCTCTTCTCCTCATGTCCGGCAGAGTCAAGTAAAGAACACGTGACTCTATAATAACTGAAATCAGTGCTTCCAGCCACCCTAAAGAAAGCAGCTGTTCTGAAGAATCCTACACTAAGCTCCAGCAACCTCACCAACTACCATGATCTTTCCAGCCTCCCTTTTCTTGGCCATCAAGAGAGTGGCGCTAGAGAGCACAGGTCATATGTCAATAGCCTGGATCCTCACAATCAAGTTACAGAGAAGGAAATATCAAGCACAGAAATATCCCTGTTGGCACAGATGGACAATTTTCTCCTGCCCCGAGTCAGAAAACTCAAATATCTAGATAACTAGATATCTCTGCAGTCTTTGTTACCATTATACAGTACATTTGACACGCAGCTGTAACAGAAATGGAGTTGCACTCAATTTCATCAACTTGTTGCGATCAGACAAACACACACCCCTCCCCCACCCAGCACACCCAAACTTTTCTCCCCATACCACGCTCCAGCAGTTGTCAAGACTCTTCAGGCCTCATGTATTGTCTTTTGAGACTAAGACTTTCCATCCCAAATTGTCACCGCCAAAGGACAACTAAACAGCTTGCTCCTCCCGTTGTTTTCTTCTCTAGCATCTACTGAGGGGTCTTATTAAAACATTTTAAATAACAGTACAGTATTCTGTACTAAGGGGGACAAATTCCACCTTTGTAATATGCTAAACTATTTTATTTTGGACTATTACTTCCCCTTATAAGTAAATACAACAGTATGTCTGGCCTTTTCCTTCCAGTCTACGTAGGTGGCATCTTCTAGTGGCAATTAGGCAGGCTACTTCCCATTCAGGTAAAGTAATTTCCATGCCTTTTTGAAGTCTGGGGGCTCAAGTGCATGACAGGATTATGACACATCCAGGCACACATTGTCATGGAGTGAGGAGTGATTCCCTATTTAAGCACTGATCAGGGTGTGCTGGAAAATGAAGCAAAGATGCAGCAATGAATTCAAAGGTGGAAAGGTACAGCTTTACTAACAGCTTTAATTGGGGAAGAGGGATAGAGGGCAGGGTTCCCGACGTTTTAATTTTTGAAAACTGGCCATGCCTCTTCCCCTGAGGCCTTGCCCCCTGCTTCTTACTCCCCCTTCCTCTTTGCTCAATCCTTTCCACCTCTGTCCCCACCCCCAGCTGGGCTCACTCTGCTCTGGGGCTGGAACAGGAGATGCAGCCTGACATGGAGACTGCTGCCTGCCTACCCGCCCATGAGAGGCAGATAGTAGGCGGCTCTGGCTGAGCAGGGGCTGATGCAAGTGGATGACCCAGCGTGTCTCCTCTCATTCTCCCCATGTCCGCAGTAACTGGACTTTTGGCATCCAGTCAGTACATCTGACTGGACACTGCCAGGTCCCCAGGACACCTCGCAACCCTAGATAAGGGCTACAAAAATAGTTGTCTTGCCCTGCCCCTTATAGGAGGAAAAGGGAACACAGGAAGGATCTCTCAGTCTGTCAAGTTTTATGGTCGCTCCTCATTTCTCCAGGCAAATAGAATCCACTATTATCAATAAAATCATGACTGGAAAGGGAATACGGAAGTGTTATTTACCCCTTCATATAACACAAGAATCAGGGCTCACCCAAGAACATTAATAGGCAACAGGTTTAAAACAAACATATGGAAGTACTTCTTCACACAACACAGCGTCAACCTGTGGAACTTGTTGCCAGGAGATGTTGTGAAGGCCATAACTATAACTGGGTTAAAAAAACAAATTAGATAAGTTCATGGAGGATAGGTCCATAAATGGCTATTAGCAAAGATGGTCAGGAACGCAACCCCATACTCTGGGTGTCACTAAACCTCTGACTGCTAGAAGCATGGACTGGACAACAGAAGATGGATCACTCCATAAAGTGCCCTGTTCTGTTCACTCCCTCTGAAGCAGCTGGCACTGGCCACTGTCAGAAGACAGGATACTGGGTTAGATGGACCATTGGAGATTTTAGTGTCTCTAATTGAAATCATTAAAGAAGTTTAACTAACTCTCCCATATCTAGCTTCACTCTGCAGCATCATTTTTGTATAGGCTGTGTGCACTGACGTACATTTAAAATTAAGTTAAAAATGAAAAGGGATCATTAGTGCTTCAACTTCTACATTAGCCCAAAGCATTACCATAGCTTCTTGGAAATCAGACAGATTTTTAAAAAGTGATTAATGTTGATATTTATTTCTCAGAAGACAATTTCCTTGCATATAATAAAACATTTTAAATAGTTAGTTTTGGGAAGTCTTCTTTTGGCTAAAGTAAAATGCTAACAGCTGGCTTTCATTCTCCCTACACTGTTAGTCAGTGGGGAAAAAATGATTCTTACACAATAGAATGAATCAGTGATAGGCGTAAGTGTTGGTGCTTATGCCAATCATGGCAAATCTCTGCCTAGTCGCTGCCTAGTCTCACTTGACAAATGCAGTTAGAATTTAGCTTAGTTTGTAATTTTCATGCATCTATTTTGACTTTCCCTGGTATTTTATGACACAATCTAGTTTCTTGGAACAGAGCTTCATGTTTCTTATGGGAAACAACTCAGATGTTATGCTGTCACTGGCTGTGTTATACAAACTGAGGAGTCTGAACCATTGTCTCATGCCATATTTCCATGTGCCCAGAGTGTTGAGAGAAGAAACATCCTTTGACAGGAGCATCTCTGACAGTTGTCCAGGTAAAAGATCCCATGGTAGCTAGCAAAAAGAGCAAGGGATAACCCAGGTGTCCTGTTGTACAGTGTGTCTCAGCTAAGCACAGTGTAAAGCTGAGCAAATTCAAAATCACTGCATTATCTGTACTTAATGCATCTCCTTAAGCAGTGCCTCAAAAAGAAGAGGAATAGGACAAATGCATGTTTTATGTAATCTGATATTGTTCTAATATTTCAGTTTAATTGAAAGGAACTGCAACCTAGAGGTGCCCTTGCTGCTTCTCTATTAGCTGTTGTCAATGAGTGATCTCATCCTGCTTCTCTCAGAGGGGATACAACAGTACAGCCAGGCTGACATCTCAAGTGACTGCAACATAGGGGCAGTAACCATCTTTCAAAATACTGAATAAAATATATAAACAAACAGAGAAGCACTGCCCTGAAAATCATTACTGGAAACAGCATCTGGTCACCACTTATGACGTTAAAGTGCACTGCCACCCCTGCAAGGCTTTAGAGCAAACAAAATCATGCATGTAACTATAATACCAAGTTTATCCTGGATTTTTGTTTTTATAAGAAAACCAGGTATTACTCTCATAGCTTTTCTTTTTGAGACCTTTTTCCCCGTTCTCCCTTTGTCTGTCATTGTACTGAGTCCTCTCAATCGTCTTTCTTCTTCCCCCTTTTTCTATCTTTCATTTGCCTCTGAATACATCAGAAGGCAATGATTAGTCATATCAGCACCACTCCTTATATGCTAATATGGCTTTCCTTCTACTCCAGCTCCCTCATTATGCCCTTTCAGTGCATCACAGCTATCAACCTTAATGAGAATGTGTCAAGATAGCGACCCATTAACCCAGTTCTGTTCTGACTGCACTTTCTCCTCAGGTGATCAGGAGATAAACCATTGAATGGGAGAGGTGAAGGTGGAGGGCTACTCTTTTCCCTACCACAGATCCAGAGAGAGAGGCAGATTTCTATAAGAGAATAATTTACTCCTGGATGCTGAAACAAACTCTGTGCCACAACGTAAGACTTTAGATCCGGGTTAAAAATTCTAGTTCATGGGTCCTGTAAATTAACTCTCTATATTCTTTGTTGAAACTGTAACACCAACAGACCCCGCTTGTTGGTGGGCAGGATTGAACCTGGGACTTCTGGAGCTTAGTGCATGAGCCTCTATAGCATGAGCTAAAAGCCAAACACCTGGTAGCTAAGGCTGTAGAGGAGACTCATTTTATTTCTCTCTATGTGGTCTCAGTGCCACTAGATGGGACAGAACACCACACCCAGGAGGTGTGTGGGTTACACAACCATCTTGTTTTGGATTATATATATACAATTTTTTTATCACATATATATTATAATGTGATAAAAATAATTGTTTGCTTTTCTGTCTGTATACATACATGTTTCCTATCACCATAATATTTGAGCTTCAGTTTTAAGAGTGATAACAGAAAAATACTGCCACAAAATTTCTGTTACTGCATCATTCCAGTAACCCTTTTGATATTTATCATCTCTAATTTACTGCTTTGTACCTGAAAAAAACAGTTGATTTTACTAAAACTTTTTTATTTAGCTGAGATCTTTGGACTGCCAATTTGATTTATACGTGCTTTTATTCTTCAACTCATAGTGTATTGATTATTTAGCTGGATTTGTTTCATGCCTGTGTTAATTAATAGTCAATATGCTGGAGGATGGCTCGTGACTCAACTGACTAGCTCACCTTGGGACCCTGTTGATTTGAGAATCCAATGAAGGTGATTTGGATAATACTTGGAATTCATGCTCTTAATCAAAGAAAGACAGTTTTAACTATGCTTTGCGACCCAGCACTAAAATTTCAAAACCGCCTCACTAACCTGGAGGTACAAATTTCACATTCAATGTACAAATTAGCATAGCTAGTGCAAAAGAGGAACAGCAGTTGCTTTCTACATGTCAATGGAAGTGAAGTGGTCTGTTCTGAGAATCCTTACCATATTTCCTTTAAAAAGATCTTGGATAAATATCATCAGCCCTGCATAATTGTCTAGATAGCATTGCTATATGATTCACCACTAACACTGGTTTGGATCTGGGAACCAGTTTTAGTGGTGTACTTTAGCCTTTTATTAGATGTATTTATAAGGTTCTCTTCATCATAGTACCGTACTTGGGCATCCTTAAATGGCTTAAAATGACCATGTGCCATCCCAAATACAGCTTTGCAACACGACTATAGGTGCTGGTTTCAGGGCAGGTTGGGTCTGGTCTGAAAACAACCTGACCCTCCCGGGGTCAGGTCGGGTGGCTGCTTATCCTAACCCTGGTGGCAATGGCTCCTGCCTGCTGCTGTCACTTCACTGTACTGTGGAGTGTATGCCAAGCAGTTGCAGTGCCTCTCAGTCTGCAGCCACACAGTGCAGCAAGATGGTAGCCAGCAGGACCGGGTATGCAGCAGCCACCACCACGTTCACCCCATGAGCAGGACAAGGATAGAGACAGACCACAGGCCCAGAATGTGGGGAGTAGGAAGCCCTGAAGCTGAGCCCCAGGATTAGGTGGCAGTAACAGCGTTGACACAGGTTCAGGGGGAAGGATCAACTTCAGGTTGGGTTGGTTCTGAAAATGACTCAACACTTTTGGGTCTGGTCCAGGTTGGCTCAGGTTTGGGTCCAAATTGGGCTTTAAGATTAGGCCTGAGCAGACCTCTAATTCCAAACAGAAGGAGAAAGTACATCATGCTCCTGAACAACCCCCAGCTTTCGGCTCAGAGAACAGAACCATGAATTCCTTCCCTGCCTGCCCTCAAACACAAACAAAGGCACACCCACCACCCACCCAGAGTGATGGAGCAATCAATGGAGCATAGAAGAGGGCAGATCTTTGCCATGGAATAATTCTCTGAGGGTCTCTTTCAGTAGAATAGACAATGATGTTTTCTCAAAAGGACATGCACACTTTATACGTCAAACAAAAAGGTGACAACCCTGATACATTACCTGCCAATGTTTTCTAATGAGAAACAGGCACAGAGAACTCCTCCCAAAGTCTGCAATGAAAAAATATACAGAGTAGTGAGGAGGAAGTCCTATGTTACTGTAAATGTCAGCCAAAACTTGTTTTGTTTCCCTGTCACGAATTTAAAGGTTAATTACTGAAAAAAATGTTGCAGGGAAATTGTAAGTACTGAGGTTTTACTAACAAGAACATAATATCTAGAATTTATAGCATTCTTCTTTACAGACCTGAGCTGAATAACTCGTTCAATAGTTAACTTCTGAAGTCAGCAATGAAAGCAGAGTTTAAATGTAACCTAAAACCTAATTGTGGACTGCCAAATGTCAATTCAAAAGCTAATGCCTTAAAGAAAGCTTCTTTTAAAACTGAAAATAAGAGTATTATAGACTATAATCTGAAGTGTAGGACTTGCTCCTATTCATAATTTCCATGTGCCATTTTCTCACGAATTAATCCTTCAGATCACTTAGGAATGTCAACAAATGGGTTTTTGTTCAAATTCAATGTAGCAGATTCTCACTATAAATTCTTCCTTTTTACACACACAGTGAATTATTTTCATGCATTGTTCTTATTTCTTGGGCCAGTTGAATTATAGCATGCAGCAAGACTATAAAAGGCAAATGAGTATAGTTAGTAAATGACAGACCCCAGGATCATTTTCTCATATATCCTTCAGAAGAACATAAACATTCATGAAGAGTAATGGATCAGCAGCAGTAGAAATGGTAACTGTAGTGGAGTGGTGCTAGACTGCTGAATCACCTACATAAATGTCCTTTGGAAGAGCTAGCCACTTGTATTCTTCATATCTACTTGCTTCATCAGTGTTCTTCCTAATTGAAAGAATATTAACTTAATGTTCATTTATATTTGGCCAAGCTGTTCATCAAAAGAAAATGCCTAAAATCAAAGACAAGGCAGCTGAACATGATGTTTTTAATAAGCCAAGTTCCTGTAGAGACATTAACAAACCACCTTGACACATCATAGATGAGTTTAATTATTGAAATTTGAGATTTTTTTGAGCAAGCAGCAGGTAAATGGATTCTTTTAATATCACAAGTTGCTAGCATGGAAGACCTTTTTGCTGGGTTTGAAACATTAAGTGCATGGAGGGAGAGGCATTTCCAGCCATAAGAGGGAAAAAAATAAAACATATATTAAATGCTCTTCCAACTAATGTGAAGAAATTTAAAATATTCAGTATCAACATGGAAAAACTTCAGAGCCAAATTAAGGTGAATATTATCAAACTAGTAGGAGATCTCAGTATTGTGGAGGGTTGGATTGCAGGATTGGGACTGTGGTGGATTAATGTCTGTCTGAATCTATGTCAAACTACAAACTCAGTTTTGTTTTGTGAATTCCATTTTGATTGTAAGACTGGACTGTGGCCTTTTATCCTTCATCTTATGCAGAAATTGCCAGGAAGGTATCAGGAGAAATTCTTACACTTAGCAGAAGGCTAACAATGCAGAGCACTCAAGAGCACCCTAATACAATGAGCTAGCTGCTGCTGACAAACCAGTTAAACTGGCTGAGTTTCTAACCAAGCAATGGATCACCTGACAACAGACTTGAAGTCAGATGACTCCCTGGCCATTTTAAAGAGGGAAGCAGACAAGGCTGAGCAACATGAGAGGAGGAATCCTGAACCCCTGAAAAGACACTGAGCAAATCCCAAAGGGTCCTTTACATAGTGAGAAAACGGAGGCAGGGATTTGTGTGCTGGTTTTGTTATTTTTCCATTTAATACCAGGCACTCAAGTTATTCACCCACAATATTTATACCCTTTGGGCTGTCTAAGAGTAAAATGTGTGTGTTTATAAATTCCTTTGTAAAATATTTGTGTGACTTGCTTTTACTGTATTGTAATGTCAGAAGGGGGAAATTGTAAACCAGAGGGTCCACAGCTTTGGTGGTACTCAGAGCATGCAACAGCTCCTGGGAAGGATTAGGAGAGCTGGCACTAGTTTCAAGGAAGAAGACCATGGGGTCTCCAATGCCAAGAGGGTGCCAGACTGTGGTCTACTCCTGGAGTGAGTGCCTACAGACCCAGAACCAGAGATACAGTGCCTAAACTCTGTTCAGCCCCAACAAGCCAAAAGTATGTGTGACATCCTCCAGTCCCACCCACAAGTATCTTTCATTCAATATTATGGTAGTAATCTTAATGTTGTTAAGCAATCTAGAACCTGAACCATAATTTTATCAGAAACCTTTATCCAGGATCTAAACTGATTTCCCAATCTCCATACTAAACTAATGCAAACTCTTTGCTTTTGGAAAATGAAAAATGAAACTACAACTTGGTTTTTGGGTCAGCAGATGAGTGATTTATTCCTCATATAAAAAAACACCACCGCCAAAAAACAAATATTTTTGTTTTATGAACAATCTTTGGAAAATATAACTTAAATATTTTATTTCCCATAATAGGGCCTCTCTCTTTTGAATTAGCTTTTATCTCCGACTTGACTGTGAATCCAAGGGTACTGTCAATCTCTTTTTTCAGCCAATGGTAGGATATCACCACCCCACCCTAAAGGAAAGTAATTACATTCACTGAATTTTTTCATTACCTCTTTCATATGAGATGGGGGAAAAAACACAAGTTTAATCATTCTGTGCATGATAAATGGACATATACACATAGCTTTATGTACTATGGAGCACCCCGTTGGAATGAGGATGGGTCTCTCTCTTACCTCATATGCCATTCCCTGGGGGGACAGTCATCCTGTTGACCTGTTCAAGGGTATGAGGTATGGTCTTCTGGCTATGCCTCAGAAAGTCCAGTCCCTTCCAGGAGTACAAAAGTCCAAATAAAAAAGCAAAACTCTCCTATGGCCTGTGGGAGTCAATGTTCCCCACAGGCGCATGCAAGGAAGGTTTTCAGACCACCAAATGAAGACTTAGCTCAGCTCCTACACTCTTGCATAGCTGAAGTCAAGATTTAGTCCTGGGAGTTCCAACAAAGGACAACCAGCCCATCTTCTCTCTCAGTGGAATGGGGTGGATGGTGAAGTCATTCCTCAGTGAGCAACCCAAGGTTCTTGCTCCCTGTGTGCCAGTTCCACCCCCCAGAGCTTCACCTTTTAAGGGCCGGCCTCCAAGCCTGACAAGCCCTACATATGTGGCGTGTTGTGTCTGATTATGACCAAAGGAGTTTTTTAACCCCTTGACAAGTGTTTGTGTGTGGAAGGTGTGTGTGCTACACCTGACTCTAGCAACTGGTATCCCAAGAGCAAGTCACCATGGGAAAACAAACAGTTATATTCTCCCCTGCACAACTCAAGTAAGGAAACTGAAAATATAGAATGGACCTACTGTATATAACATCTGATTCTCCAAGTCTCTACAATCAAATAAACTGTCTGCAACAGTATGCTCTTTGCAATATTTTTATGAATTAATTCATTCACATTAAGCTCTATTTCCTTACCTTTCTGTCACAGGCATGATAACAATGAAATATTGTTTGCTGATGCATCAAGAAAAATTATTTCAAGGAAAATCCGTCACTGATAGCCTTATATTAATGTACCAGTAATAGTTAGTTTCCCTAGAAATCACCATAAAGAAAGAATAATTGCTTTCTCATCTTATGAAACAGTTAAACTTGCTGGCTATCAAAATGAGCTATTTTTCATATCTGTGTAGGCTGCCTTATGAATGTACAGTATATCAAACACATCCTGTCCTCCAACTGATTCTGATTCCCTAGTCCGTGCTTCTAGCACACATTCAATTTCCTCCTTGATTTTGTAATGTATCATCTTTTTTCTGTTTAGATTTTCATTAATCTCTTCTCTCTCAACTAACTTTCCCATCAATGAAAGCTGTCACATCTATAGAAGATTCTGTCATCCACTAATAACACCCTTCCCACACCATGTACACAATCAAAATGAATGGTGCAAATAACTTTAAAACAATTTTCTCATGACAGTATTAATGGTAAGCACCATCCAATTCATTTACTTCCACTGGCTCCCAAACCTTCCAGACTCAGGTTTCCTATTCAAGTAAAACACATGGTAGTTGTGTTTCATGCAGTGGTATCTTTAAGCTTCCAGCATCCATCCCCAAAGCAAGCATTTTTTTCTCTCTTCTGAACAAACAGGGCTTAGCTGTCATCAGTACAGCTGTGTGGAGGACAGAAGTTCTGTTTCATAACCGAGTTTGAGATTTCAGATTTAGGCTTCATTCCAAATCTGAGCAAAATCCCCAAATTTGAAATTCCCCAAAGGAAAATTCTAATATTTTTGTTTTACTTTTCATTTTTATCTCAGGTCATTCAAAACTTTTTGTTTCAACAAAATCTAAATGTTTTGTTTCAGTTTCAAGTTTTTATTTTATTTTGTATAATCATGGAATCATAGGAATGTAGGGCTGAAAAGGATCTCAGGAGGTCATCTATAGTCCACCCCTGCCCCCCCCCCGCCCCGTGCTGAAGCAGGATTAAGTATACCTAGACCATTTATATAATACAAAAGCAAAAATGTAAAAATTAAAGTAATTTCAAAACAAAATTAAAATGTTTTGTTCCAAAAATGTCAAAAAGGGAAGTTTTGACATTTCAGAAAAAATTGCATCATCTTTTCCCCAAAAATGAAATTCTGGTGAAGTGATCCAGTTCTGAGAAGTATTTAAATTTCAACGGAATCACATTTTCTGATGGACTATGATTCCATTGAAATGTCTCTGACAAGCTCCAGTTACCACTCTTTAGATCAGAAAAAGAAAAGTGGGCATTGTGACGGGGCGGATTGGCCCTGCACTGGTACGGCAGGGGTTAATCCTTCGCTTCTAGCAGAGGAAGCCCCGCACCACCTGGAAGTCAGGTATATAAGCCTGCAGAGCTGCTCAGTCAGGGGGAACTGCCGAAGGGGAAGGAGGCTCGTCACTCTCGCCAGCAGAAGAGAGGCCCGCACCCCAGGATGCAGAAGCGAGACACGCCCAGATGCACTGCAGAGGAGAGGCAGAGGACGCCATGGATTTGGCTGAATCTGAGGAATGGGTAGGAAGTGATCCAGGAAGGCCTTAAAGAGGAACGGTGCTGAGAATGTTCAGGCCGGCGTGTTTCAGGAGGATCCCTGCCGGACCACTAGTGAGACCTTGTCACCATCAGGGCCCTGGGTTGGGACCCGGTGGAGGGGGCGGGCCCGGGACCCCTACCTCAGCCACTCACCTTTGAGAGGGTGAGTTGGTTAGACTCTGGCTGCTAGGCCGCATTACACCCTTTAGGGGAGGGGAATTAGGTAGACTCTGGCCATTGGGCCGTACTGCCCTAATGGCGCATTGTTTGAACCCCGGCTGGTAGGCTGCATTACCCCACTAGGGAAGTAGAAGTAGATGGATTCTGACCATTGGGTCACACTGTGCTAATTACAGAGGGTTTTAGAACACGGACTTGGGCGTAGAGAGGCGGTGTTACCTCCCGCCCCCTTGGCTTAAGGGGCTGATGAGGTACTAACCCCACCACAGGCATATAGGCATAATTTATAGCAAATATATTAATGCAAATATATTACAATCAAATAAATAACACTGTAAAGTGGGTTTGTTTCATTGAAGTGTCAATAACAGTCTGTACTTATATTTTATAACCACTGTTCATTCACTATTTACTATAGTGTCCTGATAAAAGAACAGAAACATGAGAAAGTAGCCAGTGCATGCAAGAAGGGACTTGAGAGCAGCCATGGCATCTGCTATTCTTGAGCTCTCATGGGATCTGCATACTGGAAAGGCATTTTAAAGACCAAGTCAGTGTGACTGCACTGCAGTTACTGAGAGCAGAATTCAGCCTTTGCAATATCATTTTAAACTAAAGGATCAGCAACTAAATTTGAAATGTATACCCTACTGCTTCCAGTATGCAAGGGACCAGGGTGTAGGCAATCTGGGTTATCAGTCATGGATGGGCTGATGTCCATAGATCATGGAAAGCCCACGACCAGTAGTCAGTGAGCAAGGATTGGAGTAGTCACCAGCGCCAGGATCAATAAGCAAGAATCATGGTCAGAGTCAGGTTGGGTCAGAGGTCAGAAAGCAAGGTGAGGTCTGGGTTGCAGCAGGCCAGAAGTCTGTGTGATTACCCCCACAAAACTTTCTGGGGCACGCTTAAATAGTGAGCATGGGCCAATCAGAGGGCTTTAGGGTGCCTAAACTCCACAGTGCTCCTTGGATGTGGCTCTGCATGGCCTCCTAGTGGTGATGTGGGACCATCAGCTATCCCAAGCTCCACAGACCTGGTTCTAGTCCAAGGATCCTTATAAAAGGGGTGAAGAAGCAGCAACAAATGAAATATTTTAGTTGCCTTATTTAAAGTAAGGTATTTACCAATCAAATTAGCCCTCTTATAACTGTGGAATCACCAGCAGTGTTGCTGGGAAGTATAAAATGGCTGATTCTGTTCTCACTTGAGTGAGTCAAACTTGGGTGAACTTGAGTGCCTGGTATTAAATGAGGATACTAATATAATAGATATCACAAAAACTTGGTGGATCAATGATAATCAATAGGACATGTATGTAAAATATATAGGAATGACAGAGTAGGTTGGTGGGGGAATGGCACAATATCTGAAAGAAAGCACAGAGTCAAAGTAAAAATCTTAAATGAATCAAAGTGTACCATAGAATCTCTATGGGTAGAAATTCCATGCTTGAATCATAAGAGTATAGCAGTAGGAATATACTACCAACTACTGACCAACATGGCAAAGATGACTGTGAAATGCTCAGGCAGATTAGAGAGGCTACAAAATCAGAAAACCTGATAATAATGGGCGATTTTACTTATCCCTATATTGACTGGGTATGTGTCACCTGAGGACAGGATGCAGCGATACAATTTCTAGACACCATAAATGACAGCTTCTTATAGCAGCTAGACCTGGAACTCACAAGGGGAGAGGCAATTCTTGATTTAATCCTAAATGGCATACAGGATCTGGTCCAAGAGGTGAACACAGCTGAACTGCTTGGTAATAGTGACAATAATATAATTGAATTTAACTTCCTTGTAGGAGGGATAATATCAAAGAAACCCAACACAGTAGCATTTATCCTCAAAAAGAGGAACTACACAAAAATGAGGTGGCTAGTTAATCAGAAATTAAAAGGAACACTCACAAGAGTAAAATACTTGCAAGCTGCATGGGAAGTGTTTAAAAACCACCATAATAGAGGCCCAAACTATGTGTAATATCCCATAAAAAATATAAGGAAAAACAGTAATAGGATAAAAAAAGTGCCACCATGGCTAAACAGAGTAAAAGAGACAGATTAGAAACAAAAAGACATCCTTTAAAAACTGGAAATCAAATCCTACTGAGGAAAATAGAAAGAAGCTTAAACTCTGGCAAGTCAAGTGTATAATTAGGCAGGCCAAACAAGAATTTGAAGAGCAACTAGCAAAAGACCCAAAAACAAACAGCAAAATTGTTTTTAAGTGCATCAGAGGTCTGCCAAACAAATCAGTGGGGGCACTGGCCCATCAAGGTGCTAAAGGAGCACTCAGGGAAGACAAAGCTATTGTGGAGAAACTATATGAATTCTTTGCATGGTCTTCACTGCAGAGTATGTGGAGATTTCCACACCTGAACCATTCTTTTTAGGTGATAAATCTGAGGAACTATCCCTGATTGAGGTGCCAGTAAAGAGGTTTTGGAACAAACTGAAAGGTTAAACAGTAAGACACCAGGACCACCCAAGAGTTCTGCAGGAACTCAAATATGAAACTGCAAAATTACCCACTGTGATATGTACCCTATCACTTAAATCAGCCTCTGCACCAGATGACTGGAGGGTAGCTAATGTAATGCCCGTTTTTTTGAAAAAAGGCTTGTGAGGCGATCCTGACAATTACAGGCCTGTAAGCATAACTTCAATACCAGGCAAATTGGTTGAAGCTACATTAAAGAACAGATTTATAAGACACAGATAAATACAATATGTTGGGGAAGAGTCAAAATGGTTTTTGTAGAGGAAAATCATGCCTCACTAATCTATTAGAATTATTTGAGGGGGTCAACAAGCATATGGACAAATGGATATAATGTACTTGAACTTTCAGAAAGCCTTTGACAAAGTCCTTCACCAAAGGTCTTAAGCAAAGGAAGTAGTTATGGGATAAGAGGGAAGTACCTCTCATGAATCAGTAGCAGGTTAAAAGATAGAAAACAAAGGGTAGGTATAAATAGTCAGGTTTCACAGTGGAGAGAAAGAGGGGTAAATAATGGGGTTCCCCCAAGAATCTGTACTGGGACCAGTGTGGTTCAACATATTCATAAATGATCTGGAAAAAGAGGTAAACAGTGAGGTGGCAAAGTTTTCAGATTACTCAAAATAGTTAGGTCCAAAGCAGAATGTGAAAAGTTACAAAGGGATCTCACAAAACTGGAACACTGGGAAACAAAATGGCAGATGAAATTCAATATTGATAAATGCAAAATAATGAACACTGGAAAACAATCCCAACTACACATACAAAATGATGGGGTCTAAATTAGCTGTTACCACTAAAGAAAGATCTTGGAGTCTTTGTGCATAATTCTCTGAAAACATCCACTCAATGTGCAGTGGCAGTCAAAACAGCTAACAGGGTGTTAGGAACCATTAAGAAATGCATAAATAATAAGACAGAAAATATAACGCCACTATATAAATTCAGAGTATGCCAGCACCTTAAATATCTGGTCACCCCATCTCAAAAAAGATACATTAGAATTGGAAAAAGTATAATTAGGGGTATGAAATGACTTCCATATGAGGAGAGATTTAAAAGACTGGGACTGTTCAGCTTAGAAAAGAGATGACAGCGGAGATATGATCGAGATCTATTAAATCCTGAATGACGTGGAGAAAAAAACAATGTACTCCTTCACATAACACAAGAACCAGGGGTCTCTCAATTAGATTAATAGGCAGCAGGCTTAAAAACAATCAAAAGGAAGTACTTTGCACAACAAACAGTCAACCTGTGGAATTCATTGCCAGGGGAATGTTGTGAAGGCCAAAAGTATAATTGGGTTCAAAAAAAGAATTAGCTAAGTTCATGGAGGATAGGTCCATCAATGGCCACTAACCAAGATGGTCAGGGAGGCAACCCCATGCAATGGGTGTCTCTAAACCTTTGACTACTAGAATTTGGGACAGGATGACTGGGGATGGATCACTCAATTGCCCTGTTCTGTTTACTCCCTCTGAAGTGCCTGGCACTGGCCATTGTCGGAAAACAGGACAGTGGGCTAGATGGACCATTGGCCTGACCCAGTATGGCTATTTTTATGTTCACTCATACTGATTTTACATGTGATTCTGTTGATTCCACTCAAGTTACTCACACAAGCGCAAATCAGAAGCGAGAGCAGAGTCAGGATCAATGTAACCATTAGAGAATATAAATTGGGGAACCAATAGGATGGAATCAAGAATAACTGAACTGACTCAAAACTTGAAGCCAATACACGAGAGTCAATAATTAAGAAAGCAAAAACAAACAGCCTAGCACAAAGAACTGTCCCTGGGACAGAAAAGGAGAGGGGAAAAAAAAGTGAACCTCTCAAAAAAGGGACTGGGTCCATCAAAGCTTATGTAACATATGTAACACAACTTTCGCCCAGCACGGGGTCTCAAAAACTGCAAGGCAGACCAGACCATAAGGAGGAGGTCGTCTAGCACAACCATTTGATATCAGTCTGCATTATTTTGCAATAGATTGTATTGTAGTTTTATTTCACTGCCCAGTAATAGCTTGAATTACTATTTTACTAAAGTTTCATATGATTATACTCGTGCCTTTCCCCACACTCTTGAGGATGTCTGGAATTAAGTTTGTATATCCAACTGACATTTATTTGGTGCGGTATCTGTAATATTTGCATAGAAATCATTTGATATCATGGCTAGGGTCAGTAATTTCATATGGATGAATACAATGGATATTTTTACAAGCTTAAGCATCCTTGAAAAGGAGTCTAAGAGTGACAAACAATGAGGACCATGGACAGATCTTACTTATGAAATATATTGTCATTTACTCAGAATTAGAATTCTCATAGCTGTTCTGAGACATGCAATCCTGTTGCTTAAAGATAACACAATCTGACAGGCATAGTAGTGGGGACAGTAATGGGGTTGGGAGAATAGCCAGGTTCACTATTATACTCTAAAAATGTGGACCACTATGTTGTCCCACTAGCTCACCTTATGTCCGAACAGCACACAAGCATAAAAATTGCCATTTGGAATAGATTTGCTTCAAATCTAACCACTGTGTTGTTCTCCAAGCCAGTCTCTACTGCTGTAGCACAAACATGGATGGAGATGGCTGGTATTATTAATCCCAACAGCATGTATACTCTTTCTGCTACCACTACACACTGCACTGGTGACTGCTTAGGTCCTGTCAGGTCTAGTTTTTCCACTCCACTTAAATTGTTAAGTTAAATTGGCTACTGCATGATGAATTCTGTTAGCTGCTCACCTCAGTCTGTCTCTTGGAAGCAGCTCCAGCAGGAACCCTTCTAGCTGAGAAAGAAGCAAGAGTTGAGGGTTCAAACTCTCCTCCATTTTGAGAAAAGGATTAGGAAATGGTGCCACCAGAAAGAAAGATTTCTAGGAATTCATGAGCAAATTCTGGTACTTTCCCAGGAAATTATGGGAGCTAGACTACTTCTCCCAAGATTCCCCCTAGCTCTATAAAGTACTGCAGAAGAAAAAATGTCCCAGATACCACTGCTTCAGGAAGTTGTGACATGAACTGCAGGATAGATACCCACAGGGCAGCAGACACGAGGAAAAATGCAATAGACCTGAAACTGAACTAGCATGTCAAGTGTGAACGCTTGGTACTTACAACAGTGCTATTGCTTCAGTTCAATTAACAGGACTTCAAATCTAGCGTAGACAGGCCCATAACAAACAGGTGAGTGTGGTTCCTTGTATGTCACTATAGTTTTGCTACTTGTATTTTTGGCAAATCTAATTACAGCATGCCTAATGCACCACAATTCTTCTTGGTCCCAACTATCTGACAGGTTACCCCAAAAAGAGGCTAAAGCTACAGTAATTCCATGGTGCTAGTGCAAGGGGGACTGAGTCAACAGGATCCCTTGAGACCTCCACAAGACCCAACCAAAGTGGCTGAGCAGCTGCTCCTCAGCCTCTGTTGAGCTTACCTGACAGTCTTGGGGCTCAGTTAGGCTTGAGTTGAACTGCCCAACGTGGCAGTAAATGGCTTCTGTGCCCCTTAGGATTTCAACCTTTCCTTATATTTTTTTCTACCATCAAAAACTAGAGGGATGATCTGATCTGACAGAAGAGAGACAATCTGTCATGAAAGAAGGGACTCCAGGGAAGCTGAGGTAGCTTAAGTCCCAGATTTAAGTTAGAAAAAGGAAAAAATACACAAGATGTTTTCATGATTTTTCCTGCTCCAACAAATCCAGTTCTGTAACTAACTTAAAATAGAAACATGAGAAAAATACTATCAGTGTTTAAATGAAGAGTCAACATGTTTCTGAGAAATGAAAAAAATATTCTTAGCTGCAATACTAGCAACACCTTAGATTACTAAAACAAAAACTACTCCAGATCCTCAGCTCACATAAATCAAAACCACTGCACAAAAGGTAAAGGAGCATAGCTGATTTATACCAGCTGAGGATCTGGCCCAGAATTTTTTTTAATCTAAATTTATGTTAATCTGTTATGATGTTTGCTTACTTTTGTCATTTCACTCAACCTGGGCACCACTAGCCTAGTCAGTAAAACTTTTGTTTATAATTAGTGTTCACTTTTCCAGGTCCACTGTATTGGCACATTGCTGTTTGCCTAACACTGTCTTTTATACTGGACTCATTACCATTTCATCAAGTGTCTTTGGTGTTCCAACAAGGCATGGCGGAAATACTTAATAGTTTGACAGTCACATTTCAAGACTTGTTTTACTTGTTTATTATTTCTGATGAACTGAAAAGGAATGGAGTGAAGTCTGGAGATGAAACCTTCAGAAGAGAAGAGCTCTAGAGAGTGACAGATTGCTATAGACTTTCTCTAGCTGTTGCTGGTAGAAGAGGCAAGAGTGAAATAGTTGCCAATTACAAGAGCTACCAACTGCCTTGCAGGCTTGTATTTTGAATACAGCTTTAAAATATCTAAGATAACATTGAATTTGATCCTAATAAGTGATCCAATAGCTAAATCCAAATTGTCCATGTGAGCTAGCAGAGGCTTGTAGAGTTTAGAGTTCAGTTGTCAAACACTCACTGCTGCTCTTTTGTTAAAGAGCTGAGTGATTAATTCACAGTGATTATTTTCTTTCAGTGAATTCCTCCCTCTTTTTCTGTATAAATTCTCTGCTAGCCACTTACAACTTTGGAGATTTGTTCATATTCAAAATGATTGACACCAAAACTTCAGCAAACAATTAATGGCCTGTAGCTTGTACATGAGCTGTTCATGGCCAGCATTCAGTGTGGACCACCTTCAAAGACCATTGAAGTAAATAGAAAATCTCCCATTGACTTCAGTAGGCTTTGGAACAGATCTATATGAGTGGTACTGACTCATTTTGATTTCAACTATAGGTCACATAGTATTTTTCTTCAATATTCACCGTTTCCATCAACATTCCTGACAATAGGGGCATTTGTTTGAATCTTCTGACAAAGCAAATATGGTATGGTCCTAAATACAGCCAAAAGGAATACTTTTAAAAAACCAATTACTCATGGAAAAATTTTGATAACATGTGCCTAATATTATAGTATATTCTTTTGGATTCATGTAAAGGAGAGTTTCTACTAGCTGGGGATATTCATATTTATTAGAATTGGTTGAAAAATGGGAAACTATTCCCCCCCCCTTTTTTGGGGGTGGGGATGGGTGGTGGCTAAAAATTTGGACGAGTTGTAGAGCTAGTCAAAAAAGAGTGGGGAAAAGGAGAGTTGACTTTTTAAAAAAAAATCAATTTTTTCTAAATTTTCCAGCTAGTTCCAATATTTATTATATTTCTTCAGATATCAGCTCTAACCTTGTTATTCAAATGATACGCTAGTTGAACTCTATACCTAAGAAACCCAAACTTTTAGGCCCTGAGCCTGCAAACAATTGTGTGCTTATTTTTATTTGCGTTACCTGTTGATTTTTGGCACTTCTCACATTGAAAAAAATCAAAGTACAACGTGGAAGTTTGTGCAGGATCGAGACTTTAAACTTCGTAGGTTGCCTGTTTGACCCCATCACAAAACATACTGTCCAGTTTCCCTATATTGGAAGTACAACACATAAAGGAAAGTATACAGTGTAGTTTCACTCTCTCTCAACTAACATACAACATATGCCAATAAAAAGTGGGGGAACAGTTTGAAGAGAGGTGGAATATTTTTGTTTAAAATGTCAGGTGTTAGAATAAGTAAACCTTTTAAAGTTGTTAAAAATGAGAATACAGTGCCGTATTATGGTCACCAGACTTCATACAAAACCACTCTGCAAAATGTACACCACTTTCTCATTAGGCCTCAGTCCTACAATGAGACCCGCATGAGCTGAGCCTCACTCTTGCATGGGATTCCAGCATGTGTTTAAGTGTTTTGCTGAATCAGGGTCTTAGTACAGAACAAACCATTATTTGGCTTTTAAAGTCAAAATATCTGATCTTTCAAATACTTATGCACTTGAGTAAATTTACTCATATGAGTTATGCCATTGATTGTTTAGACCACATTTACAAGAGTACCCACTATTCCCTCCCCCCATGTTCAGACAAATACACATTATAGTCTGATTAAATGAATAAAATATACTTTTTCCTCAAAATTTTTAGAGTATGATTTCATTTTTTATTGATAGCTGTTAAACCATAGTCCTTTCAGGTATTTATTTATACAGGATCACCTACCAGATGTGCTTCTTTGAGTCACATGGGGCACATTTATCTTTGTGTGTTTCTAAACTTCTAATATGATTCATACTGAATTTCAGTCCAACGCAACTTTTTTTTTTTTTAAACAACATTCCCTTAGGTGCCTCAGTTCATGTGGTTTCAATATAGCCATATAAACTGCAATAAGCCATATGCTGCAGGAGCCTAGAACAAATAGTCCATTTTAAAAAGTGAACTGCCAACAGAATTGAGATTCTATTTTTAAATTTTCTACAAAAGTAAACATTTTCCAGGTTTGATCATTGTGTAATTTCTCTCTGGTATTTTTCAAACAAGAAACAACCTGCACATATATTTAAAAAGAGGTTTAGTACTCCACTGTGTCGCTGAGTCCCCAAGAGCTAATTTGTTCTAAAGACAACATTATTACATCAGTACAACATAGCTTAACCTAGAATTAACCTTGCTGCATTTTCTTTCCACACCCTTAAACGAGGCCTCAAAGCCAAAACATCACACTCAATCTTTGCCTGTTTATAACCATATGAAAAAATACCTTTCCCATACATTTTTCCTAGACTTATCAAATGATATACACATACACACAGATAAGCCTGGTTTCATATCACAGAAAATATGGAAAAAGAAGAAGCCGTAAGGGAAGAGAACTGCACAGTGTTGGAAAGGGACTGCACCCCATTCTCAGGGCTTGTCTTCACCACCAGGGTAAGTCGACCTAAGTTACACGACTCCAGTTACGTGAATAATGTAGCTGGAGTCGACGTAGCTTAGGTTGACTTACCCAGGCGTCTTCACTGTGCTGCATCGATGGGAGACTCTCTCCGGTTGACTTCCTTTACTCTTCTTGGGGAGCTGGAGTACCGAGTTGACCAGAGAGCGCTCTGCTGTCAATTAAGTGGGTCTTCATTAGACCCACTAAATTGACACCCACTGCATTGATTGCAGCAGCATTGATCTCCCCAGTAGTGAAGACAAGCCCTTAGATGCCACAACAATTGTTACAAAGAGACTGCAACCACTTTTGTTTGTTGTTTTGGATCTGGTCTTCTTGACTGATCTACATTTTAAAATGAAAATATTTTGACTCTGTTTCATGTAGTGGCAAGTTTACCTGGAGAGAATACCCTTGAGAACAGCTATTTTCCAACATTGTCAATGTAGTATCAAGAGATCAACTTCTTCAGGTTTTTTTTCCCTTCAGTTTTCCCCAGCTACTCACATTCTTCATGATCATCTGACATCTTAAAATCCAGCCCAATCATATCATAATGGCAGTGGGAGATAGACCGCTGACAACACCAGCAAATCTTATTAGTTGGTACTATTTGGAGGTGCAAAACTTCAAAGGCACAACACCAAAGGCCTCCAATCTTCCAATGCCTCCATTTAACAGGAGGCAAAGGCCATTGTCCTTCTGCCTATGGTTTCAAGTAAGTTTATGTGCACTTATTTCCCCCATGCATCCCATTATGCAGTATCTTGCTGCACATATCTATCATTAAAAAACTGGCTGCTCTCTTTTAGAATTTGAGTATTTATAGTATAGCAGTTACTTGGGTAAAAGACAGGAAGAATGGCTCATAAATAACTTGGGTTGGATAAGGGCCTCAGAGGCTGAGGGCAGCTCAGCATACATTTAATAGCAACTAATATTTCATAGTTTAGTTATTTCCAATAAGCTATTACTAGGATTATTTATATCACAGGCACATGGCACGTTACAGACATTGTAAAGTAAGCCAAGTGACATCCTCACTGCAGTGAAAGGTTCCGTCAGCAGGGAGTTCCTGAAGTCTTTCACCACTGCCTCCCCCTGCAGAGCCTTTCATTGACACCTGCAGCTACATAGTGTGGATGCCACCTGCTTTTCACTGTGGTGTGCAGCTATCCATATACTATATGCTGCTGCCAGTGGTGTTAAGTGTAGACGTAGCCTTAGATTTGTCAGATGTCCTATATAAGAGGTGGTGTAGAAAAGGGCACAAAGACGGTTGTAAGAGAAGCGAAAGAAACGGGGAAAGGAGTTGTTTGTGGAGTGAAGGTGTTAGAGGTAGATGCATAAATTGAGCACATCACTCAGCTAAACTCTGCTTTCCTTGCTGAACTGCTGCATCCTGTGTCTGCCACACAGGGCCGGATTAACCTTTCATGGGCCTGGCACCACACATATTTGTGGGCAATGGAGCATGGTGTGGCAGGGGGTGGTCAGTCCCTGGGGCGAGAGGCCGGCCAGGGGCATAACATGGTCCGCCCAGCCCAGTGTGAGGGCACTTTTTACAAACAAGCAGTTGCCATGCTGCACCACACATTCTCCCCGCCCAACACCAGAACACCCCCCAATTCCCTATGGCCAGAGCCTCCCCCCTGAACCTGCTATGCCCAGTGCCCCCCCCAGACCCTGCCACAAATGCACAGCACCCTGCACAACACCACCCCTGCCCAGCGCCCCCCTTCCCACAGCCTCACCTCAACTGGCCGAAACTGGCCAGGCTTCTGCACCAGTCCCAGGTGGCTCAGCTCCGGAGAGACAGGCGGGGCCACGCAGGTGGTGGGAAGCAGAGACTGCCTGGAGCCATAACACACTGGGGTCCAGCCAGGGGACAGAGAGAAGCCGGCGGGTGGGGCCAGGGGGTGGAAAGGAGCCCTCGGCCGGCTGAGAGGAGCAAGTGGTGAGCGGGTGGGGGGAGAGCCTTTGGGCTGGTGGGGTCTCGTGGCACAGTGCAAAGCAGAGCAGGCCGAGACCCCTTCTGAGCATGGGCCCAGCTCCATGGCGCCACTGATGCCATTGTAAACTTGGCACTTCTGCCACAGGTTTTCACTCCACAAATAGCTCATTGTCTGAATGTTGGCTCTTGTTGGCACAAACTATTGCAAATTAATTTAATACCATGCCATCTCTGACTATCTGAATCCAAAGCTGCCAGTCCACAGAACAAAAGGAAAAAAACCCAGCTCTGAAAAAATCTTCTGCAGATCAGCAGATTTGTAACAGCATAGACTTCCCAAAATAGTCATTGCATTGTTGAATTAGTTTTTGGGCTTGTGTCCTGTTGTTCATTCAGAGCTAACAGCAGGATTCAAGTGGGCAGTGTTACAGCTGGGGCTTTTTGCCAGGAAATGTAACTAGAAGTAGGTAGACGCAGAACAATTTTTTTTTATACTTTTGTAGAAGTTAGATTCTGGGGTAGGATTTTTTTTAGAAATGGGATATGGAAACTGTTGAAAGTTGTGTATCCAACTTGAATGATTCCACAAAGGATATTCACAAGCCATGTGCTATGAGTATAAGTTAAAAAAATATATCTCTATATATAGTGGTTATCATCTAAAAGCTAGCATTTGCCAAAGGCTACTACAGGGTGATATAGCTAGTCAAAATCACTTTCCTCCTATGGCTAAAATATAAAAACTGTGGTAAACTTGTGGTATCTCTTGGAAAATGTCAATTTCTTTTTGTGGTGATTACTTTACATTTATTTCTTTTGATGTTGGAATTTGGATCACATGGTGAATCTCCAGCTATTTATTGTGTTTGTTTTATGTCAATAGCAGTCACCATAAAAGCTGGTAAAGATAAATACACTTTAAAAAGCAGCAGTGAATATGGAATAAGAACAATTACAAGTTGAAGGCAGAAACATTGGACATTTTTAGTACTATTTGTTAGTGTTTGAACACTTTAGATACCTAGTGCTACTAACATCTGGTTACTACACCTCCAGGGGCCAATACAACAAGTAATCAAGAAAAATGGACTATGTCTTTGAAATGCTTACATGACATGACTTGACATGAAGCCAAAGTATTTTAGTACGTGTCATTTTTTCATTGACACATTGCTTCAATTTATAGCAGCACAACACTGTATATTGACATTCATATTTTGTAAAACAGTGGAAAAAACTGCTGATGGACAATTGGTACAATGAATAAAAATGAATAAACACAGAATACTGCCAGGTAAAATGAGAAAGGAAATAACTTAAATCTTCTTTGGAAGACACAGAAAATAGAAAATATTTAATTTCTATACTGTTGTATCAACCAGGCAAGGTACGAACAAACCTCAACAGGACTTTATTTTTTCAAGTGGAAACCTCTTCACCAAGCTGCTGCTGCACCCTCTGTAACTCTCACTCTGCCTCCTCAACTCCTCCCCGCTCCTTCCTATTTTCTGTCCTTTCAGACTCCCAACAGCCAGTGCTCCCAGTTCTAATCATCACAAGCAACATCTAAACACCACATATACTTTTTGCATTTTTTATTAAACGGATATAAAACTAAATTCACACTATTTGACAGTAAAATATGAAGTCCTCTGTCTTGGCTATTTTGTCATTCAGAGCTGTGTCACTTCAGAATGGGGATATCGCATGATAGCTAAAACAACATTAATGCTTCACATTTTGAACATTTTTATAGCAGTTTGACCAATTATGAGCAAAATCTCATAAATAAAGGTATTTTCATGGTTCTTGTATAAACACTGGTTTTCAGGATTTAATATGTAGGATGTCACATTGCGCTGGACTAAAATGTCATCAAACTGGATTTCTGCTTGATTATTTTTTGATCTAAAGAGCAACAAAATCCATCATTTTCACATGTTTTTATTAAATTTGGACTAAAAATAGTGTGATGCTATTGAACAGAGGAGGTGCTGGATTACATGACACCTTGGAGTTAATCCCAGGGAAATCCTGTCTTGCAGTATCTGCCACTAGAAACTTATATTTTAATTTTCTTATCTAAGAGGTGCAAACTGGACAAACTGTGATTGAAATTAGAGATATAGGTGCCATCTAAATGGTAAGCTATAAATAAAACAAACTATTCAAGATTACATATACTTCAGCAGTGTGTGGGAGACTCACAAAGCTGGGAGAGTCTTTCAGCACATAAACAAGAAACACCCCTTTTCACATTTGCCCGGGTCACTGTAGCTCCAACTCCACAATGGATGCACCATGGTGATGACCTGTTGGCTGGGGGTACTATAGGGAATCATTTGAAAGTCCCTTATACCTTTTTTAATTTAGTACAACTTTCTCAAAGTGGCTTTTAAAATTATTATAGATTAAAGAGAAACTTGCAACCATACAATATCCTTTTAAAAAAAATTAAAAGGATTTGCAGTTCTGTTCATTGAAAGTTAACATCTACCAAATGAAGACTATGTGGCAGAATATGAGAGATACCACAATTCTTTGTTAGACTTAGAACAGGAAACAACTATGCTGTGGAGCAACTACTGACAAATATTGACTTTTGATGTCAATGATCCTCTTTCTCACTAAGGTGACCAGAGAGCAAGCATGAAAAATTGGGACAGGGGGTGGGGGTAATAGGTGCCTATATTAGACAAAGCCCCAATTAGGAGGACTGTCCCTATAAAATCTGGACATCTGGTCACCCTATTCCACACCCACCAGTTGCCTCTATATTCCAGAAACATCTTGATATCAGTGTATTAAGATGACCACTGTTCTATATTTTAAAGAAACAGTTTTTAATGCCCAGGGTTCAGTGATTTGTACATAGTAAAACAATATGAAGAATTAAATCAAATAAATTATGTATGTTTCCAGGCAATAATCATGGAAAAAGTCATAAGTGCTAAGTGGATAAGTATAATTTTATATTAGTAAAGCTGAGTGAAACTCAAAATTTTAATCCTCTGGGACAGTCCAATATTTCCACAGTTGTTTGCCCACCAAATCGGTCTGAAAAATGGAATTTTTCCACAATGAAATATTCTGAATACAATTTTTCAAAATTATTTTATTTTGACATTTGATTAAAACAAAACATTTAGATATTCCCAAATCAGAATGTTTTGTTTCAGTTTGTTGAACTGACCCAAAACACCATGTATTTCACCATGCAGCACATTGCCTCATGAAAGTAGTAGTTTGGAAGCCTGATGCCCCTATTCTCCCAATGGATCAGGCTCTCTGGCTGGACATTACCCATAAAGCCCCGAGTCACATAATTCTCATGATGCTCCACATAGCTTGGTCAGAAAAGAGTCTGCATTGCAATAGGGCAGTTGTAGTCCTCAGAGTTGGCATTGCATTATGGGAGATGAAGTACTCCAGAGAGCCCCGTTGAGAGAGAAAAATGGGGGCCCAAACTACAGCTCCCATGACACAATGCGCCATGATAGGGAAATTGAGTTGAATGTTGAACTGATTTGAAACTAAAATGTTTTGGGTCAGTTCAACAAAATGAAACATTCTGCTAAAGGCCAAATGATCCCAAACAAATATTTTGCTTCCATTTTCCTGATAGAAAGGCAAGAACTTTGGCAAAATTGAAATTTCACTGCAAATAATTTTCCCACCAGAAAGTCATTCTGACAGAAAATCCCTGACCAGCTCTAACTGTGTCTAAAACACTGTGGGGGGGATGTGCCTTTGTTCAGTATTTTTCTAAAGCCTTACATGCTAGGTTATTGCAGAAGAACGTGAAAGTTTGATTTCTTTATTTGCATCTCATCTTTAAATCCACCTATGACATTCCCCAGTGTATAAACTGGACTGTTGAACAGTTGCGCCTGTTAATTCTCTAGCGGGGGGTGCTTTTACACAGCTTTGATGGTCAGAACTTCCACTCCTGGTGGCTCTCTCAGCCTTCAGCATGCACATTCACTCTCAGCTAAAGACATGAGCACTCTGATCAGTTACTCATGAATTACATACAGGGCAATGCCTGCAAATTCTTAGTCCCAGCCTTGTTGCCCCAGAAATGTGTGTCTTATACTGTCCAGCACACTATTGAACAAGTCAAGCTCATAAAAAGTCTATCGTTTCATTAAAGGAAAATGATATCGGAACCAGCCTTGTTCTCCCAAATGGAGTTTCCCCACATACTTTAATCCAAACACAGCCTTGTCGCTGAAAGCTGTGTAGTATAGACAAGACCTCAGAAACATCCTTGCTGAGTCATGGCGACACATAGTCCATTGCGGACATGAGGTTTGAATCGTTCCTGTGATTAAATGTACATTTCTTGTTTATACCTCCCCCCATTGCTGGAGGATGGTCACTAAGTGGGCAATGGCCCTTTAACACTTGTCTGGGGTCCTAATATGTCTGTCTCTGAGGGCTTGTCTACACTATCACTTAAGTCAATGTAACTTACATCACTCAGGGGTGTGACTGCTAATTGAATGCCTCAATTTTTCAGGGCCCAATTTGAGACCTTAACTTCAGAGGGTGACTGCTCAGCACTTCTTGAAAAATCAAATGTCTTTAAGTTGTCTCAAGTGGAGCATCCCCAACATTGAGGCATCCCAAAGCAATAGTCCCTTTTGAAAATTTTGGCCTATATAACCAACTTCTGGTCAGACACTCCTAGTCACTGAACTGGACAAAGGGCAGCAGAAAACAAACACACACAATCAAACCACATACTAAACTTTTAGTACCCTGAAGAGGCATGTTGTGAAATTGGGCCTACAAAGTTACCCTAATCATGAACTCAACTGTGAAAGTGAGTGCAAGTTCATAAAGTGTCACAGTAACCTATAGCAAATGTTGATGGGAAAAGGTATGAAAGGGAGACAAACTAAATTAGTCCAAACAAAAAGGTCAACTGATATAACTCCAGGACTGTATTAAGATCATTCTTAGTAAACAAGAAAAGTGTGGAACCAAAATCCAAAATTGGTGTGTTGGAAAATAGGCCTAATTGGTGGACATGATCGTGAGGGGATGGGCTATTCCACCCATCACTCCCTTTTGAAGTCCTTAAAGAAAGGCTTCGGGAGAAAACTTGGATACTAGAGAACGTTTCACCATCATGGCTGACACCCCATGGTCTCCTGCAACCCCTGGGCTTCATTGTCCTGATCCTGAGAGATGTCCTGACCAGATCAGAGAGAGGGAGCCAGATGACATCTCTACCTCTACTGGTGCCAGCTGAATCCCAACCACTACCTGAGATGAAATGAGATCAGATTTTAACAACCACCCCAACCCATCTCATTTAACTTTTTCCTCTTTTCTCCAAAAAGGAGAGTCCTCCTCTACCATCGCAGATTGTCAAACAAGTGGCTCTTCCTTCTTAAAAACCTCTTTCCAGCTAAAGGGAACATGGGACGTTAAAATGAAAGCCTTATTTAATATTTTACATTTCAAATGCTTTAGCTGTTTTTCCTTGTTTTCTTTAATAAAAAAGGTTAAAAGGATTTTTAGTGGTGTTTGTGCCATGGTACTAACTAGGCTGAGGTGAATGTATACCAAACCATTGTTTAATGTTGGACAGTAAGTGAGTGATTTTAACACCTTTAGCCCATATATTCCATCTAAATTAATACAACGCCAGCCTATGATGCTGTTGCTGCCTTCCCTCAGGATTTTCCACTCAAAGAGTAAGGGTTACAGGGTTTATTTAGTCACCAAGGCTTCCTAGGATCCCCGACACTGGAGGTTCCTCATAATGGACTGTCCATTCCACCCTGAGTCTGCATCATTCATTTTTTGGGATAGGTAAATTCTCTATAGACCCCAATATGAGCATCTACTCCTTTGTCCTGCTGCAGCCACCCCTACTGACAGGCTGCTGCTGCTGACTGCTGTATGCCTCCATTGCAGCAGCAAACAAAAATAAATCCCTTGAGGCCTTTCTTCAACTATGGGAACCCACAAGCACATTAGTCACTCATCTGCGCTTTTCTTTTCCTCCACTGCAGCAAATCTCTGTTCACACAGAATAAATAAATTCTTCCCAAATCTTTTTTCCTTGCATGCATGCCTGACTGTGACTTACTGCTCATCATTTGCTGCAAGAGAAGCCAACTTTATATTTGCACCAGCAGGCGAGAGTCAGGGCTGGTCTACACTATGGGGGGTGTGGAGGGGAGGGAGAATGTTGATTAAGTTACGCGACTTCAGCTACGTGAATAACATAACTAAAGTTGAAGTACTTAGATCGACTTACGGTGGTGTCTTCACTGCGGTGTGTCGATGGGAGATGTTCTTCTTGCGCTTCTCATTGAGGTGGAGTACTGGAGTAGATGCTAGAGTGATCAGCGGTCGATTTATCACTTCTATACTAGACATGATAAATTGACCCTCGCTGGATCAATCGCTGCCCGTTGATCTGGCCAGTAGTGTAGACAAGCCCTCAGTCATGCATCAATTGTTATTGGATAAAATGAAATTCTTGAATTTAAATCGTTTTGCACTTTCCACCATTTTTCACCAAAAGAAAATATTCCACCACTAATTAGGTTTATAAAGGCGCTGCAGACTAAGGCCTGGTCTACACTACGGGGGGTGTGGGGGGGGTCAAACTAAGGTACGCGACTTCAGCTACGCGAATAGCGTAGCTGAAGTCGAACTACCTTAGTTCGACTGACTTACCCGTCCAGACGCGGCGGGGTCAAACTCCGCGGCTCCAAGGTCGATTCCGCCACCGCCATTCACGGTGGTGGAGTTCCGGAGTCGACCGGAGCGTGTGGGGAGTTTGAACTATTGCGTCTTGATTAGACGAGATAGTTCGAACTCCGAGAAGTCGAACTCACCGCGTCGACCCGCGCGGTAAGTATGGACCTACCCTAAAACAGGCTTACATGTGTATGCACAAATATTTAATGATTTATATCAGATTACATTATCTTGGTGATAAAATGAAATTTTACAAGGAGGTATTCAATAGGCTCTATTCTGATTTTTGTTAGAAGAAAAGTAGATTACTGGAAAAAGAGCTGTTTCTGTGTGTGAAATAAGGACATATACTGGTCTGTTTGTTTCAGCAGATGTATGGAGTCAGCTGAGAGTGAGGTTTTCATATCCAGGCATCTGGCAAATGTAGTCAGTTTCACCCATATCTACAGCGGCTGCATAGACCAAGAACTCTGACTGAGTCACATGACCTTTGAGCGCAGATGTACTACACACAAGTCTACCCTGACATGCCATTTAGAGTACAGCAGTATCCCAGTGTAAATGATCTGAATTCAGAAGCTGTTTGAATTTTGGTTGCTATGCTTGCTGCAATGATCAGATATCAGAATCAAGTGGTAAGTATTGGCTTGGGTTAAGTCTTTGTGCTATTTTGAAAATCAATATGAAAGAGCCAGGCTACAGAGCAGTTATGAGTGAAATAAGTTTAAGAATGTCTGTATCATTATATTGGTTTAGCTCTTCAGAGAGATCACATTTGTTCAAGTAAATTTGAGGGCCCTATTCAGCTGGGCTCTCAAGATGCAAAGCATACTGTTCACTGTGTAATTTTCTTCCCCTCTCCATCTACCTGAAAACTATATGCACTATCATAATGTGTCTAAGCTAGACCTGTGCAAACAGATTTTTTAGGTTCCTGGCAATTCCCTCTCCTAGCCCTCCCCCCAAATCAGCACCACATATTTTGGGTTGAACAAAAAAAACCCAAAGATAAATCAAAAATTTTGATGAATTGAAAAATAAAAATCATCATTTTGGTTTGAATGAAATGTTTTGATAAAAAAGTTTACAGTAATTAAGGAAGCAGATGAGGACCTGAATTATTTAGCAGTGTGGATGCAAAGAAAAGGTCAGATTTTGTAAGTTATTGAAAAGAAAAAACCCCAAGTTACTGGCCTCACAGGGAGGATGGTGGAATTGTCACTCTTCCTAGACTCGGACATGACTACCAGAGACAGGCCCATGCTGTTAGGATGCTAAGCAAGATCCAAGCAATCCCAAAGTCTGGATTTGTTCAAATATTGTAAAGGATTTGATATGTGGCTTTCAGATGAGATTGCTAGGAAAGACATGGGCTTTCAGAAAAATACAGAAGCAATAAGTGACTTGATGCAGCTGACAAGCTGCATCTGCACTTCCCCCTCTTCCCCATTTAACCCTTATTCTCAGCATTACTCTTTGCAGTGCTCTTATAATTGCTCTATTAGGAGAGATGTTAGCCTCAAACGGAAGAGAATCCAATATTTTAATTTTACAGCATTTGAATGATACAACATGTATATATTGTTTTATTGTTGAAACTGAATGTGCATTTTAATTAGGCACAATGCTTTCATCACTTAATTCTGACTCTTTTCCTCCCATGTAACAAAGTCTAGAGGATGTGTAGTATTCTTGACACTTTGTGTAGGGTACGATTGTTCATTCTCTATACAGGACATAGCTTAGGATGAATAGGGAGGAAGGCTCAGGGCGTGCACCTTACTATTCTTGCAAAAGATGACCACAGCATATATTTTGAATATTTGATCAGGCTTCAGGCCCACTAGCTGATAAATGAGGCTGCCTTGGGGCAAAGGTGCATGGAGTGGGCATTAATCAACTCTCTGTGAAACTGTCTGCAGTCTTGTCTTGCAACTGCATGCGGGGGTGGGGGACGAGGACAGTAAAAGGCACAAATGATTCTTCAACTTACAGAGGACAAGAGCTTGCTTCAATAGAAATAACAGACTGAGCAAAGGGAATGGTGATGAGCTTAATTCTGAAGGTACTTGCTTTTGGGAATTAATTCATAACTGGCCCTTAGATATCAGTTTTTACTTTAGGTTTAGAGTTTGGATAGGGATGTTAGAGTTGAGTGGTTTGCCGCCATCTGAATCACCTATTTTTAAATGCAAAACTGACTTCAATTTGGATTTTCCACAACAAAACATTAAAACACAGTATGGGCTATTCTGAACAGCCATCCCAATCTGCTCCCTCACCCAACATACCAGAAAACCCTACTGAGCAGTAATTTGTTTGTCTGTTTTCAAGACAGAGCAGGTGCTTTTCCTTCCAACACAGGATAGCCTTCTCTCTAAGTTAAGACAGAAAGACTAACACCTAAAATCAAGTTGTTAATTTAGTCCTTCCATCCAACAATGAGCATATGCAGAACACACGATAGTAAATGGGGGTGCAGTGGTGCACATACACAGACCCAATTGTGGGATTAGTGTCTTGGACCTTAACTTAATTATTGAACCACCATTTTACAATTAACTACTCCTCAATGATATTTTTGGCTCTATATTCCAAAGCAGAAGTCTGGCAGCTCTCCAGAGGAGTGTAAAAGCTGCCTGAGGAAGTCTGCATCCTGCAGATAGTAACTCTCATATGTTCACCATTTTGAACACCTCTGTAAGTGTGTTCTGAGCACTTATCTGGCTAGCCCTTTAAATGGGTGGAAGTAGCTCTGTAAGCCATACCTTTGGGACTCAAATACCTCCGGGAATCAAATACCTCCATTTTATTCTTTGAATGTTTATTATGACTAACATACAGGGATAATGGAACATGTTTATATGCTTAACATATGGGCTTTGTGAGGTGTATAGGGAAATGTGGACTTTTGCTCATATTCACGAGAGGAATAACCAATGTCAGGAAGCAACAGTGCCCATGGAAAAATTAGCCACAATGAAAATGGGCTGGAGGACTATATTTGTCAGTAGTTTTAAAAATCAGGTGGCAATGAAGGCAATATTAGTTTACAAGAAATCTCCATCCTCATGATCAAAATGAACAATTTCTACTGAGTGCCTTTCATAGGATGTCATCAATGTATTTAACTGAGCTTCAGTTGCCTCTAGGAAAAGTGTCTTCCTAACCCTAAAGGTAGGCTTGTGCCATTCACATCAATACACAAGCAACAGCAAAGCTACACACAGCTCTATGTTCATATTTTCTAGCCAAACTATTTCTCTTTGCTCCCCCAAGTCAACATTCTGTCTCTGCTTACTGTTTAGCATGGGGGCAGTCTACCCTGCCCCAAACACATCACAAGTCTACAAAGCATCACCATGAGGAGGTATTATATCCATCTGGCAGAAAGCTCGCCCAGGCAAAGGTTAAATAACTTGAGCAAGGCCACATAGCAAGTCCAAGGCAGAGCCAGAGTAGAATGTAGGAAGCTTTGGATCTCAGTTTCCCTGTTCTAACCACCAGATGAATTCTTAAGTTTCATTGTCCTCATTTCCCCAGAAATAGTTGGTATATTTTGGTGATGCTAATCTCCTAAATCAGTGGCTCTCAACTTTTTCCAGACTCCTGTACCCTTTTCAGGAGTCTGATTTGTCTTGTATACCCCTAAGTTTCACCTCACGTAAAAACTACTTGCATACAAAATCAGATAAAAATACAAAATTGTCACATTACTGAAAAATTACTTATTTTCTCGTTTTTACCATATAATTATAAAATAAATTGGAATATAAATATTGCACTTACATTTCAGTATATAGTTTATAGAGCAGTATAAACAAGTTGTTGTCTGTATGAAATTTTAGTTTATACTGACTTGCTAGTGCTTTTTACATAGTCTGTTGTAAAACTAGACAAATATCTAGATGAGCTGATGACCCCCTGGAAGACCTCTGCATACCCCCAGAGGTTTCATATAATTATAGAATATCAGGGTTGGAAAGGACCTTAGGAGGTCATCTAGTCCAACCCCCTGCTCCAAGCAGGACCAATTCCCAACTAAATCATCCCAGTCAGGGCTTTGTCAAGCCTGACCTTAAAATCTCTAAGGAAGGAGATTCCACCACCTCCCTAGGTAACCCATTCCAGTGCTTCACCCCCCTCCTAGTGAAAAAGTTTTTCCTAATAGCCAATCTAAACCTCCCCCACTGCAACTTGAGACCATTACTCCTTGTTCTGTCATCTGCTACCTCTGAGAACAGTTTAGATCCATCCTCTTTGGAATCCCCTTTCAGGTAGTTGAAAGCAGCTATCAAATCCCCCCTCATTCTTCTCTTCTGCAGACTAAACAATCCCAGTTCCCTCAGCCTCTCCTCATAAGTCATGTGCTCCAGCCCCCCCTAATCATTTTTTTTTACCCTCCGCTGGACTCTTTCCAATTTTTCCACATCCTTCTTGTAGTGTGGGGCCCAAAACTGGACACAGTACTCCAGATGAGGCCTCACCAAAGTCAAATAGAGGGGAATGATCACATCCCTTGATCTGCTGGCAATGCCCCTACTTATACAGCTCTAAATGACGTTAGCCTTCTTGGCAACAAGGGCACACTGTTGATTCATATGCAGCTTCGTCCACTGTAACCCCTAGGTCCTTTTCTGCAGGTACACATACCCCTAGTTGAAAATCACTGTCCTAAATTAACATCCTGAGCTTTTTCACAGCTTTTTCCAGGTGAGAGCCTCTCCACTGACCGAAGCTGGAATTAAAATTATATATATCTGCTGCATATCATCAGCACCAATGAAGTGGTTCAAAGCAGGTGAGAAGTAACTCGCTGTATGCACTCTAAAGCAAGGGTCATCTGTGCAGATATGTCAGAAACGTTAGGCCTCTGTACAACTTAAGTTCCACACAAGTGCCAAAGTGTTGTGCAGCCCTTGTGCTAGGGTGAATTGCCAATGGTTCCAAGCCCTCTAATGAGGAGAAAAGTGTATATTTTCTAATTTTACTTTGAAACCAGACGTATATAAAGTATGCCTGGAATGACAGTGACTAGAGTGCCTGCACAAATGTCCCTTGATTAGATTGTGAGACAATGAGTTACTTCTGTAGGTTTTACCCATGACCAGCTGCCATGATAGTCATCCCGGTCTACACTGACTTCAAAGCTGTGGATAACATTGTGTTAATTAACATGTCTTCAAGGTCTTTTTCAAGTGAAGGCAAAACCTTTGAGAATTTCTAGTTTAAGTTGATTTAAAAAGGTAAACTGGTCTCATAATTACCCACTTTAAAAATTGTATATGAGTATTCTGAAAGGTTTTAAGTGTTTCATAAACACCAAATTGCCCACTGTATAAATTGCTGCTGAATTATTGGTTAATATTTGGCATCAGTTTATTGTGCACAATAAATCAATTACCAATGGCTGTTGTACAGAAAATTCAGTGTACCTTTTACAGAGGATGAATCCATTTCCTGTGCTGCTTTGCTATCAGATAGCTAAGGCTGAGTTTAAGGCTCTTTCTGGTCTGGTGAACGTTAACTTTGGAGGCCATTTATCAGCAAATGGTGCTTGGCACAGCCATTCAGTCCTCTGCCCTCCTGCTGGCACAAAGCATGATGTGAACAGCTGCAATGGGACATTTCATTTACTCATGTATTTTCCCAACACGTCTTCAACATTATATTAAATATGACAAATGATTCAACAGTCCCAGTGATTTATTTCATAGTCTGAAGAGTCTTCACATTTTATAGCTATCAAAGCAAAACTGTATTTTGTAGCTGTTACAAAAAACTAAATCATACTGTATAATAGTGAAATTGATGGCTGTATCATACCAGTGACAATATGCTTTAAAAAATAAACTTCCTATCACTTTTTTATTTAATATTTTAATACAAAAAGATGTTCATTAATCCATTTTTGTGCAGTATCTTAAATCCAAATGATATTAGTTTCATTTACATGTTAACATTATTCTCATTTTGGCCTTCAGGTTGATAACATGGTTTGAAAAAAGCATATGTATGAAGTGTTAGTTGCATTAGACATTTACTTCTGATCAAGTTTAATTTCAGTTTAATGTTTGATACACCCACCATCAGGAGCCTAAACCCTTCCCTTGCAGAAGGAAGGCCACAATGATCTAATAGGGGTCTCCATCTCTAGTGACTGTGATCCCAAAGCTAATGTGTTCAGTGTGATAGGAGCAACATTAAAAGAAGTTCAATAGGTCATGGACTCAGTGACATAACTTGATAAAGTGCTGTATTGTGACTGTCAACAAAAAAGATACATATTTTCCTCTGAATACAATGGACTCAAGTGAATAATGAAGGCACTTATCCTATCCAGAGTGTGAGTAATGAGGACACTTATCCTGTCCACAATGTGCCGCTTCACCACTTCATTTCATTTGGAAACCTTGCTCCCTGAATTGGTGCACACACCCGGGGTATACATTCGGCACAGGGCCAGCATTTAATCAGGTAGTCACTTCACATTGATATCCCTCTATTGAGTGATATTGTATATGATGTACCACTGCTTGAACAGTGACATGCCAGCTGACTGCTAAGAAAGCAAAGATAGACACTGTAGAGTTGTGTCTCAGTGGGGAATCATGCAAATATTTTTCCAGTTTTGATTTCCAGTGGTTTTACACCCCCAATTTCCCATGAGTTTGGGGTTCAAATCAACAAAATCTCAAAGTGAACTTAAGGTTTTATGTCTATAAAATTTGCTGAAGCATTAAAATGACACAGCTTTAAGCCAATTTAACTCTTCAAATACTGTCTAAAACGTTAAGCAGCCTAACAGGGTTCCCAGTGCCCTAACAGTCAGTGCCATGAAGAAGTCCTATGGGCTTTTCTACACAGTGGGGTAATGTGCTCTGTGACTGTATGATTTCTAAACCACATGAATGTATTGCACATTGTTTGGTTCATGCAGTCCTTGCTGGTGTGCACTAAAGGTTCCCTAATCCTCTTTAATGCTTTACTGCCCTATGTTAAAGTTTGCTAGGGAACCTTTAGTGTGCACCAGCCAGGACTACATGGACCAATTAATGTGCAACACATTCATGAATTTAGAAATCACACCATCATAGAGCGCATTACCACACTGTGTAGACAAGTCCTAACACTCAGTTGAACAATCAGGTTTCACCTACTCTCATGGCAAAACCAGGAAAAACTCAACTCTTTTGTATTATTACTTTTGCTTGAGGTTTCTTATATACAATTGGGGCCTTATTGAAGTCACACTCACTTAGCTGAGGCCTTGCCTACACTATCGGGGCAAGTCAACCTAAGTTACACTACTCCAGCTACGTTATTCATGTAGCTGGAGTCGACATAGCTTAGGTCAACTTACTGCAATGTCTACACTGCGCTTTGTCGACAGGAGACACTCTCCCGTCGACTTACCTTACTCTTCTTGGGGAAGTGGAGTACTGGAGTTGACCAGAGAGTGCTCTGCTGTTGATCTAGCGGGTCTTTACTAGACCTGCTAAATTGACCTCCACTGCATCGATTGCAGCAGTGTCAATCCCCAGTAAGTGTAAATATGGCTGAAGAGCAGAGATTTTATAGAACTGATTTCATCTCAGGCACTACACTAGGCAGTTCCCTTTTGCTATTGTGAAATACCATCAAAACTTGCCAACTCCAAACAAAAAACCACTTACCCTTAATATCTTCAGCTGCTCAAATTCACATGTCACAAGGAATCAGAATAAATGCAATTTTAGGTCCTGTTTCTCTTGCCCTGTGCCTCTTGTGTGGCATTTGCACCCATGCAAAGAATTTAGAGTGGGTATAAAACATTAAAATTCTGACTCTCTAGCATTTGACATGGACTCTATATGGAAGCAAACGAACTCATATGGTGCAGAGCAATAGTCCTTCATGTTGGTGCTAAAAATTCTAGCCATTTCAACTCAAAGCCCTTGTACAGTTGCCAACATTTTAGAAAGTTACAATGTATAATAGCCCAAATAAAGGAGAGGTTTGGGGAGCTCTAGATTATGGTGCAGTCTAGTGAATTTTAGTACCTGAAACATAGGAGCCGACTCCATGGGTACTCTGGGGCTGGAGCACCCACAGGGAAAAATTGGTGGGTGCTCTGCACCCACCAGCAGCCAAGCTCCACGCCCCACCCCAGCTCACCTTACCTCACCTCTGCCTCCTCCTCTGAGCGCACCACATCCCTGCTTCTCATCCCAGCATTTGCGGCTGCAAAACAGCTATTCTGTAGCGTAACAAGCTCTGGAAGGGAGGGGGGAGGAGCAGGAACGTGGTGCACTCAGGGGAGGAGGCAGGGAAGAGGTTGGGCCAGGGTGGGAATTTGGGGAAGGGGGGCAGGGTAGGGCAGAGTCGGGACAGGGCTGAGGACATGGGGGGGGGTCGAACACCCACCGGCGCCAGCAGAAGTCGGTGCCTGTGACCTAAAAGACATTAGGTAATTGTCACAGCATCCCTGTGAGATATGTATCCATTATTATCCCTGTAACAGAGGAGCTCTACGCACCCCTGGACAGCACGGCCTCCTGGCAGTTCTGGAGATTAGCTCTGCCAGGCTGATACTCCTTCTGGCAGTTGCACTCCATCTCTCTCTCTCTCTCTCCCCCTCTCTCTGTGGGCCCCCTCTCTCATTCCAGGAATTTTGTGGCTCGGTCCTCCAGCTGGGTCACTATGTGGTTTCCTGTTCTGGGAGTCCCAAAGTCCTTCCACATGAATGGTTTCAGGCAGTCATCTTCAGCACTGCCCTGACAGTGCCACTTCCCTAGTGGACAGTACTTATTACTCTGGGTTCCAGTCCAGGGACCCTATACCTGGCAACTCCTTCCCCAGGCTTCTAGTTCCCTGGGTATACTAGCTCAAACTCCCTCCTCCCAGGGATTAACTACAGACTATTGACCCCTGTATCCAGCCAGCCTTCTCTCCTAGGGAATAACTACAGACTACTTCCCTGCAACCCCCTTTCTGTTACCCGCTTCCTGGCTTTATAAATCTCACCCAGCTCCTTCCCCCAGCTGGACTTCATCAGCCAATTAGGTCTTAGCACTGCCTGGCTTTTTTCCAGGTGCAGCTTATAGGTTGACTGGCCTAATTTACCCCTTCAGGATTTGGGTGGGGTGAACACAGTCCCCAGGATTCCAGAGGAGAAATTAAAACCACAGAGATTAAGTGACGTATCTAAGGCCATCGGGGGAATCAGTGCTGGGACTGGGATTAGAATGTGCTGTTGAACTGCCCAGAGGTCACAGTGCCAGCTAAACATGTGAGCTAGCTCAGCGGCTTGCAGCTTGCTAGGAGGAAATTTGCAGCAGCCTCAGTGCCATTGGCAGCAGTTTGGAGATCACTGTTCCCACAGCTGAAAACTGATCTAGGGTTTTCCCCAGGCACCTGTGGCCATGTTTTTTATCCATCTCAATAGCCAACCAGATGTCCTGATTTTATAGGGACAGTCCGTATTTTCGGGTCTTTTTTCTTATATAGGCTCCTATTACCCCTCACCCTGTCCCAATTTTTGACATTTGCTATCTGGTTACCCTAATCCGGGGTAGCTGAAGGGAGTAGGGTGAAGGAGCTGTGAAGGACACAGAGTTGGGTGCCTAACTCCCCTTTGTGACTATGAAGATCTTCCCCTGATTTTTAGGGGAAAAAATCAGTGATCCATTTACACTGTATGACATTTTCAGGGAAAGGGAAGGGACTAGATTTTCACTTGAAACACAAAGAAAGGAAGCTAAGATTAGCCCTAACATTTACAGGGCCCATGGTTGCAGACTTTATTGGGCTCAAACACAAGTTTTTTTTTTTTTCCCTTTGGTTGGTTTTTGTTTTGGACTCTGGGCTGGAACTTGACATGCCCTCAGTCTGTTTAACATTGCTTGTCAAGAGCTTTACTGTCAGGTTAGATTTCTCTGTTGTTGACAGATCACCTCTCAGTTTGAAGACATCCACAAGTGAATGAAAAATGTCTCCATGGGCTTTGTGAAGGCATTTTCTTGTCTTCATGGAGTACAGCCAAAGAACTGTTTGTGATAGAGATGATTAATATAGAAAGCAAGTCTGACATGGAAAGCCTTGGGAATAGTTACTTTATCTTTCAACTTTTACTTTCAATAGCACCAGGAAAGACTCACACACTTTTCCTTCCATAGTAACTGAAGACTCATCCATTATTTAAGTAAATTCCTTACTGGTGAGCATCTGAGACCACTTTTATGTATGGACAAGATCACATAGTGTCATTTGCTTCACTGTTAAGTGCTTTCAGCTGATCCTGATTATATTGCTGTATATTGCATTGTATTGTATTGCAATTAAAACTGCTTTGTTGTTGGAGTCTCCTTGCTTTTAAAATGGATCAGAGATCTCCATCCCACTGAAAAGCTCTGTTTCACTGTGCTGTAGGAGTGATTTTGTTCTAGCATATACCTTTAGGATAGTCTCTGTTACCTTGATCTTTCAGTTTCTTACATGGAAAGATTCAGTTTTGTAATTATTTATTGTCCATGATTAAAGTTCTATTCTGCCTATGACAGACAGAATGAAAGTTGCACACGTTCATGAATTTATCAAGGTGTCTCTTGTGCCATCTAGTTTACTTGTTGCAAGGAGAATGGGTCTGGAATCTTTTTCAGTGAAAGCATGGTTCATAAGGTCTGCTTAAAAAAAACAACAACCAAACCTCTGTTGACTATCACTCCTGGTTACAGAAAAGGCTTCCAGAAATTGTCTGGAAGAACCTGGCATGAGGGATTAAAAGTCTGAGTTCCTTTCTCAGGTCCCAGGTCAAACCCCAAATCTTTAACTTTTGAGCCAAGCAAAATATTTTCTTCACAAAGGATATTCATTAATTTTGCTTTGTTAAAAAAAGTGTAGTGCTTCAGGGGCAGTAAATTAGCAATTTATCTCTATGCCAAATCCATTGTATTTCATGCTACATATAGTTTTGACATTATTCAAATATAAACAGAGGAAGAGACTGACTCTTATGAAATAGGACTGGTGGATCTGAACTTCCAGAATAAAAATGGCTGCCAGGTTAATTTGATGTATATGGTAACCCTTCAAAGAACAACCCCTCTCTCTTTCCACAAAGATTCCCCTTGAGGCTTTGTCCAACTTTGACTTCCTCTCTAAGAGAGAAGTAACACTTCGACCTTACATTTGGTGTTAGTGACAACATTATAATGAATGTTTCAATTTGCATTATTAGGAAATTAAGAATAAGAATTCAAAGTATTGTTTAAAATCCTGGAAATGGTATGATGGCACAGAGAAGCTGATGCTGTTGCTTTTTGCCACATGTACAAAAAAAAGAATAATCTATCTATTGTGTACTTACATATACCCCCATTACACATATTCCTCAAGCTTTCCTGAAAGCCTTAGTACTCAGAAGTTACTAACTCTGAGCTAGATTGTCTGTAGCCTTAACACAGCCTCACAAGGGGATAAGAAAAGGAAAGATTCTGCCACCAATCCTACTCCCCGCCCTTCATGCAGCTGTGTTAGGCTATGTGGCTCTTGCGTATAAGTCCTATGCCGAGTGTAGGAGCTGCATTGCAGATGCCCATCTCTGTGAGCAAATGATTAAGAAGATGACTAGGAGTAGCAGAACTGTGGGAAGTAAACAGCACCATTTCAGGGATGCTGCAATATGGGAATGCTGCAGTGGTTCAGTGTGTTACCACTCTTAAAGAGAAAGGATTCATTACTCTGGGTGCAGACTTTCAGAAAGCTTTTTTGTGGAATTTTCGGAACATCTATAGAATCCTTTAACATCGACCTTCCATTGCTTACTTTACTTTTCAATAATCACTTGACCTAGTATATTAAAATTCCAATGTATATTGTACTGTATGATGCCAACTAAATCAGCTCTTGCACTCTGTGTTTACACATTAGTCTATTAATTATTGCCCATGATCAATTTTTAAACAATGGAAACAATGAAAGTTGTCTCAGTTATTAACTCTAATAAAATGTATTGCTTAAGATTAATCATTTTAAATTCCTTGCTATCTTCCGTTCCAACACTTGTGATGGTGGAGATGCATCACTGAAGTGGAAAATCATGAATAGAGAAGGGAGGATAACTGCCAAAAAATGTTTTTTTGCACAGGCGCACAAACTTTCAACTTCCACGTGAACTGTGTCTGAACCTCTTCTAGTTTTTGCTTTGCACAAATATTCTAGTGCATGAGTTTGTGGGCAGGAACGCTCTGAAGAAACACAAATGTTAAGAAAAGTTTTAAAATTGACAGAGTGAATTTTAAATTTGTAAATGTGAATATTCTCACTGGAAGCATGTTTAGTTTACATCACACATTCAATCAGGGAACAAAAACATACTATGTACCCTATATGCCCAATCCCAATAGCTCACATTTTAAATCGGTGTTTATGAATTTCTCCTAACCAAGCGAAAGAGTAGGCCAATAATTATTTTCAGAAATTACTTTGCTCATAATTCTGAACTACAAATAAATTCACAAACATTCCTATCTGTTCAAGGTCAATTTGCAAGCAGAAAAAGATTAAAGTAATTGAATACATTATTTGTTGCAATTTGCAAAGGTTTCAATCAGCTCTGACATATCTGGCACTACTTTGAAAGGTACCAACAGAGAAGCACAGAAGAGAGTGAAACACTGACAGAATGTAGTTCCCGCCTCCAATAATGTTGGTTTTAATGTCTGATGTAAGGAGATTCCATTAAACATCCTGCTTCCACCAAAGATGCTGATTTTACATATTGAGAGTTAGAAAACAGAAAACTGTTCCATTCCTTTTTGGCCCTTTTGTGTAAAATCCATGAACGTTATTACCACTGTGAAATTGTTCCAACACACAGATGGAGGATGTACATTGTCTTGATTAACTTTAGTGGTACCTGTACACCATGAAATGCCATAAAGTCACTGAAATTGAATAAATTTGTCTTTTCACGGTGTATTATCCCTTTGATGACTCTAGGCCATGGTCTGATTCAATGTTTTAGGTGATCAGAGAGACTAAAAGTTAAAGCACCCCATATGTGGTCAGAGGTGAGAGACTTTATTTGGGATTTTTATTAACAAATAAAAGCTTTGTAACTTCAACACAGTTTAAAGAAAAAGATTGCAAGAGACACGTGGCTTTTTTAATAGCACCTTGGCAAGCTGTGCCCAAAGCAGCACAAATACCAATATTTGGTTTGTGAACTGTTAATTTTTCAATTAAAATTGAACATTAATTTACCCTGGCAATATATTTTTCGATTTTCACTGGAGTCACTTTTGTAAGAAAAGAGCATTTTGTTCTGACAGAACTGATGTGAAGTATTTGTTAACTGAAAATTATATTGTAAGTCTTGCCTGTGAAGATCTCCTTACACCATCACTGAAAACTCAAAGTGGTGGAGGATGCATCAAGTTTTTAGATCTGGACAAAGCTAGTGGAAACATGATTTTTCACTTGTTTTGCAAATAGTAATCTCCCCCTGCCCCAGCTCTATTAATGTCATTGACTTCTAGCAAAGGGAGCTAGAAGCCAATTTTTTTTCTTTTATATGGTTGAGAATGTTGGTCCTTAGACATTGTCATTTTGGGGGGGGGAAAAAGGCACAGTTCCAACTTTTAAGATAGACAAATGTGTACTTAGCCCTTTCCGCCTCAGAAACTCACATAGTTGCCTGTTCTGAGGTTCCTGCTGATCAGCCCGGCTCAGAGGTCCCTAAAATGGGTGACAAAGAAGCCTTTTAACTTCTTGGAGTAATGTTCAAGAAAGGAAAATATTTTCACAGCATAGGTCAATCGCTCAGCACTTTTCAGAATCAGGCCACTTTGGGTATGTCTGCACTTGGAGCTGGGGGTGTGATTCTTAGCTTGAGGAGACATACTCATGCTAGCATGCTAAAAATATAATGTAGCTGTGGCAACATCAGTGGTGGCACTAGGAGGGGGCTGTGAGGGCTATAGCCACCCCAAAATTTGCCTTAGCGCTCTTCCCCTCCCCACCCCCATAGCCTCTCAGTAGCAGCTGCCACTCTCTGGCGACTCAGCTCTGAAGGCAGGCCTCAGAAAGCGGCAGCTGCTGGCCAAGCACCCCAATTCTGAAGGTGGCAGTGCTGCCGCCAGCAGCAGTGCAGGAGTAAGCCCAGGCGGGGTACCGGGGTGCCCAAGAGCAGCCCCCGTCCCGTCTCCCTGGGTAGGTGGAGGGTCTGGGGCTTCCCACAGTGCCCCAGACTGACCCTGTCTGGTCAGGGTTCCTGGGCCCCACCCCCTGCAGTCACTGCTCACCAGGGGGTCTGCTGGCCCTGGAGCCAGGTCCTGCCTCCTGGGTGGCTCTTACAGGCTGTGAGCAGTCAAAGGACGGCAAGGAGCTGAGAAGAAGCCGCAGCCCTGGGGCCCTGGACACCCATAGGTTGAAATGGGGGGGCGCCATGGCTATCTGCACCATGCCAGCCAGCGAGCACAGCCACTGCCCCACGCTGCCCATATTCAGGGGAAGGGCGGGGGAAGAAAGGAGGAGGAGGTGGTGGGGCCGGCACTTACCTGAGAAGTAGTAGGGGGCGGGACCTCATGGCAAGGAGGGCATAGCCCCCCCTCAACATTGCCTAGCCCACCTAAGTCCTCACACCAGGAAGAGGCTGGCACCACACCTGGACAACATGAGCAGCAGGACACGTTCACTTCCCTGAAAAGTGCCTGTAAGAGACCCTAGGTACATACTCAGGCGGCTAGCCTGTCATATTGCTTGGCTCAGGGAACAAAGGGTAGGAATTAATGGTAAATTCTCAGAATGGAGAGGGGTAACTAGTGGTGTTCCCCCAGGGTCAGTCCTAGGACCAATCCTATTCAATTTATTCATAAATGATCTGGAGAAAGGGGTAAACAGTGAGGTTGCAAAGTTTGCAGATGACACTAAACTACTCAAGATAGTTAAGACCAAAGCAGATTGTGAAGAACTTCAAAAAGATCTCACAAAACTAAGTGATTGGGCAACAAAATGGCAAATGAAATTTAATGTGGATAAATGTAAAGTAATGCACATTGGAAAAAATAACCCCAACTATACATACAACATGATGGGGGCTAATTTAGCTACAACGAGTCAGGAAAAAGATCTTGGAGTTATCGTGGATAGTTCTCTGAAGATGTCCACGCAGTGTGCAGAGGCGGTCAAAAAAGCAAACAGGATGTTAGGAATCATTAAAAAGGGGATAGAGAATAAGACTGAGAATATATTATTGCCCTTATATAAATCCATGGTACGCCCACATCTTGAATACTGTGTACAGATGTGGTCTCCTCACCTCAAAAAGATATTCTAGCACTAGAAAAGGTTCAGAAAAGAGCAACTAAAATGATTAGGGGTTTAGAGAGGGTCCCATATGAGGAAAGATTAAAGAGGCTAGGACTCTTCAGTTTGGAAAAGAGGAGACTAAGGGGACATGATAGAGGTATATAAAATCATGAGTGATGTTGAGAAAGTGGATAAGGAAAAGTTATTTACTTATTCCCATAATACAAGAACTAGGGGTCTCCAAATGAAATTAATAGGCAGCAGGTTTAAAACAAATAAAAGGAAGTTCTTCTTCACGCAGCGCACAGTCAACTTGTGGAACTCCTTACCTGAGGAGGTTGTGAAGGCTAGGACTATAACAATGTTTAAAAGGGGACTGGATAAATTCATGGTGGCTAAGTCCATAAATGGCTATTAGCCAGGATGGGTAAGAATGGTGTCCCTAGCCTCTGTTCGTCAGAGGATGGAGATGGATGGCAGGAGAGAGATCACTTGATCATTGCCTGTTAGGTTCACTCCCTCAGGGGCACCTGGCATTGGCCACTGTCGGTAGACAGATACTGGGCTGGATGGACCTTTGGTCTGACCCGGTACGGCCTTTCTTATGTTCTTATGGCTCCCGTGGCTACATTCTGCATTGCGTATGCTAGCTCGATGAGAGCTAGCACAAATCTGTCTCCTCACGTCCCCAGCTCCAAGTGTAAATGTACCTTTATTTAGGTGCTTAAATATGGATTTAGGAACGTAACTGTGGGCACCCATATATGAAAACCACACACACACACACACACACACACACACACACACACACACAGTATCATTTAACAGACACACCCCTGTATATTAGCGTGGGGGTGTGTGACTATGTATTAAAAATATTACATTTGCACTGCAAAAGAATTAAGTTTAAGAGAATTATGCAATGATATTAGACATAGTACATGAGCTAAGCTTCAGGGATCCAGTAGGAAGGTGAAGTAATTCACTGTATAAAACTTTACAGAGCTACAGATTTTGCAGGTATTCTTTCCTCACATGAGACCAGAATGGCAGAAACTAAGGTTACTTATGTGTTTAAGAAGCTTTAGAACTAGATTAAATATTTCTCCAAATACGAGTTAATGAGCGTAAGAAAAATCTATGAAATACTATAGATTTTTATCCATGCCAAATGTGGAATATAGTATACAACTAAATAAAATACTTGCTTAACATTTACTATTCGAATGAATTTATTGTGGGGTGGGGAAAAAGGGTATTCAGCCAAATCCAAGCTTTCATTTAATTAACTATTTTAATAGAAAGTACATACAGACTCATTCACTTCAAAATGCATCAGAAGAAAAAACAAATAACTTCTGTTTTCTGAACTATTCTGTTAGCTATTGAAATTATGGGGGAAACTGTATACTTACATTTTATACTGATACTAAAGGAAACTGCAAGTACAGGGTGAATTCCTGGCCCCAGCGAAGTCAATGGCACTGATGTCAATGGAGCTAGGATTTCACACACAGCCTTGGGTGCTGGGTCTAAGGGCCAACTTGGTTTGATAGATCCCAGCATCATTACAACCTGACACCTGGTTGGTGGTCTCAGTCTAGCTCTGATGGACAGGTTATCACAACACAGTGAGCCATTACAACCAGTACCCTTGTTTGCCGTCACAGAACTGCTCCTACACCCTGCAAAAAGCTAGTTTTTAACCTATACAAGGCTTTAGTAGTGTTTTTAAATATACTGTACTTTGGAGTAATCTTTTTTTTTAAATTACATGTCAGGAATCATATTTTGAAGTCTTTTTCAGCTTTTAAAAACATTCTATTAAGTCTTATTAAAATGTCAACTTTATGAATAATACTTTACTGGATAAACTTGTTAACCTAAAAGAGTAACATGATCTTGCAATAAATCAGTACTAAAGATCTCAGACATGTGAGTTAGGGAAATAAATTAAATTGCTTGTAAAATTTTTAACAGACATTTGGGTTTTGATTCTGCTCTAACTTACACCAGTGTAAATCAAATGTATCTCCAGTGAAGTCAACGTGAAAATGGTATAAATAAGCTTCAAAACAAGCCCTTTATGTTTAAACTTCTAGATGAAGTTCTAACAATAGCCAAGGTTTTCAAAACTGGCTAGTGATTTTTGGGTGCATCATTTTTTAGGAAGCTAACTTGATCAGGGGCCTGATTTTCAGAAAATACTGTGCATTCCCTCTGAAAAATCAGTCCCCTTGAAAGTATCTAAAGTTGGACACTTAAGAATGGAAGCTTCTAAAATCCCAAGTCATTTGAAAATCTTTGCGATTGAGCATTGACTTCTTCACTAGAAAACCGACTATGACCATCAACTCCTCCTCAGCATCCCTCAGTGGGTGGCTACAGAACTGTGTTCAGGCACCACATCCTTAATGCAATTCATTTTGTGTTATAAATTGTCTTTAACAGAGCTCATGAAAAAAAAAAGTAAATCTATTTTGTTAACATTTCAAAAAAATGTTTTTTCCACTTCCTTTGCAATTTTTCCATGAAAAATTTTTTAAATTAAAAATTTATTTTAGAAATATTTGGTTTAGACACCTTTCATTTTGTTTTGGTGGGAAAAAAAAATCTCACTTTAAAAAAAAATTCCTTTTCTACTGCTAAAAGATCAGGAGTAAATTTTTTCCTCACTGGAAAAATTTAGGAAAAAGTGAGGGAGGAAAAGTAAAATAAAATAATAATAATAATAATAATAAACAAAAGAAAGTGGAATTTTTTTAACAATTTCAAAAAGAACATTTTTAAATGGCAACATTTAAATAAAAAAATCATAAAAAACTATTGTTTTCCATAAAAATATCATCGTTATTGAAAGTCCAGTTTTGATGGTGAAGTTTTTCAGTTAAAGTTTTCCTCATTCAGACATACATTAATTGGCACTGTCACAAAATACCCTACAAGGTGAGAATTAATTGTAAATTTAGGCCCTATTCCTGCAAAAAATTTAGTAATCCCATTGAGATCATAGAATCATAGAATCATAGAATTCAAGATCAGAAGGGACCATTATGATCATCTAGTCTGACCTCCTGCAAGATGCAGGCCACATAAGCCGATCCACCCACTCCTTAGCAAGCGACCCCTGCCCCATGCTTCAGAGGAAGGCAAAAAACCTCCAGGGCCATTGCCAATCTTCCCTGGAGGAAAATTCCTTCCCGACCCCAAATATGGCGGTCAGCTGAACCCCGAGCATGCGGGCAAGACTCTCCAGCCAAACCCTCTGGAAAAGGTTATATCATACCATTGACCCATTGTACTATTTACCAGTGTGGCACTTAATTGACCTATTGACTAAGCCCGTTATCCTATCATACCATCTCCTCCATAAACTTATCTAGCTTAATCTTAAAGTCATGGAGGTCCTTCGCCCCCACTGTTTCCCTCGGTAGGCTGTTCCAGTATTGCACTCCCCTGATGGTTAGAAACCTTCGTCTAATTTCAAGCCTGAATTTCCTGACTGACAATTTATATCCGTTTGTCCTCGTGTCCACATTAGCACTGAGCTGAAATAATTCCTCTCCTTCCCTGGTATTTATCCCTCTGATATATTTAAAGAGTGTAATCATATCTCCTCTTATCCTTCTTTTGGTTAAACCGAGCTCCTCAAGTCTTCTTTCATACGAAAGTCCTTCCATTCCACGGATCATTCTAGTGGCCCTTCTTTGTACCTGTTCTAGTTTGAATTCATCCTTTTTAAACATGGGAGACCAAAACTGCACACAATACTCCAAATGAGGTCTCACCAACGCCTTATATAACGGGACTAGCACCTCCTTATCCCTACTAGAAATACCTCGCCTAATGCAACCCAAGACCGCATTAGCTTTTTTAATGGCCACATCACATTGCCTACTCATAGTCATCCTACGATCAACCAGGACTCCTAGGTCCTTCTCCTCCTCCGTTACTTCCAACTGGTGCGTCCCCAGCTTATAACTAAAGTTCTTGTTAGTCATCCCTAAATGCATAACCTTACACTTCTCACTATTGAATTTCATCCTGTTACTAATACTCCAGTTTACAAGGTCATCTAAATCTCCCTGGAGAATATCCCGATCCTCTTCCGAATTGGCAATACCCCCCAACTTGGTGTCATCCGCAAACTTTATCAGCCCACTCCTACTCTTGGTTCCCAGGTCAGCAATAAATAGGTTGAATAAAATCGGACCCAAAACCGAGCCTTGAGGAACTCCACTGGTAACCCCCCTCCAACCGGACAGTTCCCCCTTCAATACTACCCTCTGCAGTCTCCCCTTTAACCAGCTCCTTATCCACCTCTGGATTTTCATTTCGATCCCCATCTTTTCCAATTTAACCAGTAATTCTTCATGCGGTACCGTATCAAACGCCTTACTGAAATCCAGATATATTAGATCCACCGCATTTCCCTTGTCTAAAAAAATCTGTTACCTTCTCAAAGAAGGAGATCAGGTTGGTTTGGCACGATCTACCTTTCGTAAATCCATGCTGTAATCTGTCCCAGTTGCCATCGGCCTCATGCTCCGGAACCACTCTATCTTTTAAGATTTTTTCCATGACTTGGCATACTACAGATGTTAGACTAACAGGCCTATAGTTCCCCGGGTTACTTTTTTTCCCCTTCTTGAATATAGGAACTACATTAGCTAATCTCCAGTCAGTCGGTACAATCCCTGAATTTAGGGATTTATTAAAGATTATTGCTAACGGGCTAGCAATATCCCTCGCCAATTCCCTTAATATTCTAGGATGAAGATTATCCGGGCCCCCCGATTTACTTCCGTTAAGCTGTTCAAGTTTGGCTTCTACCTCAGATACCGTAATGTCTACCCCCATATCTTCATTCCCATCGGTCCCTCTATCACTATTCCTTAGCCCTTCATTAGCCTCATTAAAGACCGAGGCAAAGTATTCGTTCAGATATTGTGCCATTCCAAGATTATCCCTAATCTCCACTCCGTTTATAGTTTTAAGCGGTCCCACTTCTTCTTTCTTGGTTTTCTTCCTATTTATATGGCTAAAAAACCGTTTGCTATTGGTTTTAATCCCCTTCGCTAGGTCCATCTCCACTCGTCGCTTTGCCTTTCTCACAGCTTCCCTGCACCCTCTGACCTCAATAAGGTAGGTTTCCTTGCTGATCCCTCCCATTTTCCAATCCTGGTACGCTTTCTGTTTTTTCTTAATGACCCCTCTAAGACGCTTGCTCATCCAGCTCGGTCTAAAACTGCTACCTACGAGCCATTTCCCCCTTCTCGGGATACATGCCTCTGACAACTCCTGCAACTTCAACCTGAAGTAACCCCAGGCGTCATCTGCCCTTAGATCCCTAAATATGTTAGCCCAGTCCACTTCCCTAACTAGTCGCCTTAATTTAGTAAAGTTAGCCCTTTTGAAATCATACACCCTAGTCTCAGATGCACTATTGATTATCCTCCCATTTATTTGGAAACGAATTAGCTCATGATCACTCGAGCCAAGGTTGTCCCCTACAACAATTTCCTCAACAAGGTCCTCGTTACTCACCAAAATCAAATCTAAAATGGCATCCCCCCTCGTCGGTTCAGCAACCACTTGATGAAGGAATTCATTAGCTATCACGTCTAGGAAAAGCTGAGCCCTATTATTATTACTAGCATTTGTTTCCCAATCTATATCCGGGAAGTTAAAGTCCCCCATGATCAAGCAGTTCCTATTAGTGTTTACCTCCTTAAAAACATTAAAGAGCTCTCTATCCGTCTCCAAGCTACATCCCGGTCTATAGCACACCCCAATCACTATCCCGGGTGAGGCTCTGGTAGTTTTCTTCCCCAATGTGACCATTGCCCAAACAGACTCCGTATTATCCATTGCATTGCTAGTTATCTCATTACATTTCACCTCATTATTGATATACAGTGCTACTCCCCCACCTTTACCTTTGCATCGGTCTTTCCTAAACAGCACATACCCTTCCTTACCTGTACTCCAGTCATGGCTACCGTTCCACCATGTTTCGGTAATTCCTACGATATCCGGTTTCAATTCCCGGACCAGGAGCTCCAGTTCCTCCATTTTGTTACCTAAGCTTCTCGCATTGGTGAACAAACATCCTAATTTTTCCTGTTGGGCTCCTCTCACTCTTTTCACCCAACTCGGTAGGGACACAGTACTTCCAGTATGACTTATAGATCTAATATCCGTCCTCCCCCTCTTCCTTACACGTAATTGCCCCCCTCTGGCTATATCTGTTATCTTGTTGTCCTCCCTCCCAATGTATACATTTGGCGTGGAGAGCACCAGGACCTCTCCCGACCGTCTCCCCCCAGTGTCTAGTTTAAAGCTCTTTTAATCAGATGAGCCAGCCTCCCTCCTAGAAGTCTACTTCCTTCCCTACTTAGGTGGAGCCCATCCCTTGAGAACAGTTGTCTGTCCCCAAAAGCCTCCCAGTGCCCATACATCCCAAAGCCCTCCTTGTAACACCACTCCCTCAGCCAACTATTAATCGTCGCGATCCTCTCACCCCTTTGGCGCCCTTCCCTAGGGACAGGTAGAATCCCACTGAAGATCACCTGAGCCTCAATTTCCTTAAGCGTCTTACCCAACCTGGCATAGTCTCCCTTGATCCTCTCTAGCGAGAATCTAGCCGTGTCATTCGTTCCTACATGAAGGATGATCAAAGGGTTCTTACCCGCTCCTCTTAGGATCCTTTTCAACCTCAGGTCCACATCCCGTATTTTAGCATCAATGGGGATACTCCCAGTGAATGTTAAGAATGTGTTTGTAGGATCTGGACCTTAAAGAAAAAGAAAAAGTTTAAATGAAAAGTTAAGGAAATTAAGTAACAGAGGTTAATAGAAACAGTTTAAAATGCACACTGATGTGATTTGTTTGTTCTTCAAGAAAATTAATAACATATCTTTCAGTGAATAAAAAATAATTTGTTGTAGAAGGAATATGTAATACACAAAAATGTATTTTCTCAAAGCTTTGCTCCTACAACGTATAACATTTTACAAATTACCATAGTTTATACACCTCTACCCCAATATAACGCGACCCGATATAACAAGGGTTCACATATAGCACAGTAACCCCGGGGCTCTGGCAGCGGGGCTTGGGCGGCGATTTAAAGGGCCCGGGGCTCCAGCTGCAGCGGGGAGCCCTGGGCCCTTTAAATCACCGCTGGAGCCCTGCCGCAACTACCCACAGGGCTTGGGCAGCGGGGCTCGGCCGGCGATTTAAAGGGCCCGGGCTTCCCACAGCAGCCGGAGCCCAGAGCTCTTTAAATCACCCCTGGAGCCCTGCCACCGCTACCCCTATATAATGGGGTTTCACCTATAACACGGTAGGGATTTTTGGCTCCCGAGGACCACATTATATCGGGGTAGAGGTGTATATGCAAATACAGTATAAATCAACCATTATATTTAAGTTACAATATTGCATACAGGCAGTATCAATACCTGTGGAAAGGCAGCGGTAGGTATTATGCCCATTTTAGAGATGGTTAAAGTAAGACACAGAAATTAAGCCACATGGTGACAAAAATTGAATATAGGATTCAGGAGTTTGTAATCCAACTCAATTTATCTCAAATCTACAGTGTCTCATTCATGAATTTGCCACTTTATGATTTAGCTATTGCTGCAATTTCCTTCTTTGTTTTTCTCCCATAATTGATATCCAAATTTGTGTTTGTTCAGATTGCTGCAGTGTGCCTTATCACATATAGTCATGTTTGTGTGTACATCATCTGTACCCTGAAAAATATCCAACAACTCTCAATTCTCTTTTGTATTTAAATAATAATAATTCTCCTCACCTTTAGGGTCTTTCCTGTTCAGGCACTTCTTAGTTCATGGCCTCAGACTTTTCCATGCTGCCACCTCTGGGCCCCTCACATGAAGTGCCAATCGTAGTACATATTGAGTATTTAACCCCCTTGGTTACCCAAACTGACTGTGGGCTGATAGAAATAATGAAGACATTCAACGAATGTCAGTCAGTGTTCTTAAAATAGTTTGAATGAATAGTTCTCAGACTGGTATTGTGTGGTTTGTCTGTTGGTTTATTTTTTTGGCGAACTCTTTATGTTGCATATTCATTTTTTGTGTATGTATCATTGGCTCCCCAAGTCATAAGATGATGCTTCTGCTCCCTAATGCTACCAGAACCTAATTAAGATAGCATTAAATAGTTATTGGTTAATAATATTCTTATTTATAATTAAGGCTACAATTTAGTCCTGGGTATTTTTACTAAAAGGGGGCTGCCTGGAGAGTGATGGGCTCTGCCAGGTCAGAAATTTGCCCAAAGATACACCATATGATGAACAAGTCAACAATATTCATAGTGGATTGATCGCAGCCCGGATTAATAATGATGGCACCATTCATCATTCATGAAATTTAATGTGGATAAATGTAAAGTAATGCACATTGGAAAAAATAACCCCAACTATACATACAACATGATGGGGGCTAATTTAGCTACAACGAGTCAGGAAAAAGATCTTGGAGTTATCGTGGATAGTTCTCTGAAGATGTCCACGCAGTGTGCAGAGGCGGTCAAAAAAGCAAACAGGATGTTAGGAATCATTAAAAAGGGGATAGAGAATAAGACTGAGAATATATTATTGCCCTTATATAAATCCATGGTACGCCCACATCTCGAATACTGTGTACAGATGTGGTCTCCTCACCTCAAAAAAGATATTCTAGCACTAGAAAAGGTTCAGAAAAGAGCAACTAAAATGATTAGGGGTTTAGAGAAGGTCCCATATGAGGAAAGATTAAAGAGGCTAGGACTCTTCAGTTTGGAAAAGAGAAGACTAAGGGGGGACATGATAGAGGTATATAAAATCATGAGTGATGTTGAGAAAGTGGATAAGGAAAAGTTATTTACTTATTCACATAATATAAGAACTAGGGGTCACCAAATGAAATTAATAGGCAGCAGGTTTAAAACAAATAAAAGGAAGTTCTTCTTCACGCAGCGCACAGTCAACTTGTGGAACTCCTTACCTGAGGAGGTTGTGAAGGCTAGGACTATAACAATGTTTAAAAGGGGACTGGATAAATTCATGGTGGCTAAGTCCATAAATGGCTATTAGCCAGGATGGGTAAGAATGGTGTCCCTAGCCTCTGTTCGTCAGAGGATGGAGATGGATGGCAGGAGAGAGATCATTTGATCATTGCCTGTTAGGTTCACTCCCTCAGGGGCACCTGGCATTGGCCACTGTCGGTAGACAGATACTGGGCTAGATGGACCTTTGGTCTGACCCGGTACGGCCTTTCTTATGTTCTTATGTTCTTATGTTCTTATCTCCCACCAGGGCAGACACGACAAGTATACTACTGGTGTAACCCCAACAAAGAGGATCCATGGAAGAGATAACATCACCATAGCAACATGGAATGTAAGGACATTGAGACAAATAGGGAGGTTGAAAGAACTCATGTACAAAATGGAACAATACACATGGCACCTCCTAGGAATCTCTGAGGTCAGATGGAAGAACGTTGGTCAGATACTAACGGAAAAAGGCCATGTACTCTATTACGGTGGAGAGGACAAACATGTCAATGGCATAGGATTTCTTGTGCTTAAAGATATCAACAATTCAGTATTAGGATGCTGCCCAATGTCCAGCAGGCTTATTTCCATCCATCTAAAGGTGGTACCATTTAATATCACAGTGGTACAAGTCTACACCCCTACAAAAGACTATGACGATGAGCAAATTGAAGATTTTTACAATCAGCTCCAAGACATCATCGATAAGGTACACAAGAAAGATATCCTGATTGTAAAAGGAGATTGGAATGCTAAAGTGGGTACTATCTCACAGGCAGATTGGCGAGATTATTGTGGCCCTTTCTGTAATGCGGTAACCAATGAGAGAGGATTGAGAATTTTGGAGTTTGCCAGCTATAACAATCTGGTTCTTGAAAACACATTAGGAGCACATAAAGCATCCAGACAATCAACATGGCAAGCACCTAATGGTCTACATCACAGCCAGATTGACTACATCATGGTGCAAAACCGATTTCATTCTGGGATTAACAGAGCTAAAACAAGGAGCTTCCCCGGTGCTGATAATGGAAGTGATCACAACCTTGTGATGCTAATTTTTTTATTGTGGCTAAGGAAAATCATCAGGCCAAAGTTCACCAGAACCAAGTTTGACTTAGAAAGACTCAAAGACTGAAACATTGCAGATTGATTCCAAGCAATGATCGGCAGAAAATTTGCCCCCCCTGCTTGTTCTGCAGGAAGACGTAGAAACAATGACCAACAATTTCAACACTAATGAATGAGGCAGCAATGGACATCCTTGGGAAACATCATAAGACGACAAAACCATGGGTCACAAATGAAATACTACAAATGTGTGACATTAGATCTTAAGAGAGACAAGAACAATAATGAGGGAGCTGATAAATACAGAGTGATTGGCAGAAAGATCAAGAAAGTAATGAAGGTGGCCAAGGAGATATGGATTGAAAAACAATGCTCTAAAATTGAAGAGTGTATCAATAATAAAAATTGCAAATGAGCCTTCCAGGTTGTAAAAGATCTGACGAAGGAAAGATGGACCAAAGCTAATGCAATTCAAGACAAAGAAGGGAACAATCTTACAGAAGAAAGAGACATCATCAATAGGTGGACAAACTACTGCTCTGATCTGTACAACCACCAGACAAATGGAGATCCTAGTGTCTTAGACAGCCCATGTTCAACAGAGGAGGATGACTTTCCAATAGTGCATGAAGAAGTGGACACAGCTGTGAAATCACTCAAGAACAGAAAGGCTATAGGTATTGACAACATCCCAGCCAAATTAATGAAATTCAGAGGAGAAATAGTAATAGATGTACTCACCAAGATCTGCAACAAGATTGGTCAGACCAGGGAGAGGCCCTCCACGTGGACACAGTCACTAATCATCCCTCTGCCAAAGAAAGGCAACTTGCAATTGTGTTAAAGTTACCGGACCATAAGCTTAATTAGCCATCCTAGCAAGGTGATGTTGAAAGTCATATTGAACAGATTGAAGCCACAAGCAGAGAATATCATCACTGAAGAACAGGCTGTCTTTCGTACTGGAAGAAGTACCACAGAACAGAATTTCAATCTTCATGTTCTATGTGAGAAGTACTTACAACACCAGCAGGACATCTACCATGTCTTTGTTGACTTCAAGAAGGCATTTGACAGAGTATGGCATGAAGCTCTCTGGGCAACCATGAAGTAGTACAATGTTGATTGTAAGCTTATTCTTACCATTAAACAACTGCATGCCAAAGCCAGCAGTGCAGTTCTCATCAATGGCACAATAGGAGAGTGGTTTCGTACCACTGTTGGAGTCCGGCAAGGCTGCCTTCTTTCGCTCACACTGTTCAACATCTACTTGGAGCTCATAATGACTGATGCCCTAGAAGATCACATCTGCACAGTCAGCATTGGGGGGAGGGTGAACAATCTCAAATCTTCGGATTGCTGAATATATTGATGGCCTGGCAGGCAGCGAAGATGAACTTGCCAACCTTGTGAAACGATTGGATGAAACCTCCACAAAATATGGCATAGAAATCAGTGCAGAGGAAACCAAGCTGATGACAAACAAACATGATGTGATTAGCACACTTATCACTGTCAGTGGACAAGAGTTGGAGATAGTGAAACAGTTCAAGTATTTGGGGGCAATCACAGATGAAGGATCCAAGACAGAAATTGGGGCAAGAACTGTGCAAACAATAGCAGCAGTGGCAAAGCTAAAGCCAATTTGGAGGAATAAGAACATTTCCCTGGAATCCAAACTGAAATTGCTGCATGCTTTGGTTATCTCCATTTTATTGTATGCATGCGAGACATGGACCCTTACTGCAAACTTGAATGGAAAATACAGGTAGTAGAGATGAAATGCTTCTGTAAAATCCTGGGCATCTCCTACTTTGAAGGAGGTCTGCAACATCATCACCCAATGCGCTGGGTCATATGAAGACCTCCTGACGACCATGAAGAAGCACAAGCTGAAGTGGTACAAAGCACAGAGGTGGCTGTTCCAAATTGAAAATGTTTGTTTTTTTCAACAAAAAGTCAAAATTTTCCTCACTCATTCACTCAAAACCCCAATATTCTACCAAAGAACAGTTTACATCGAAAAATGTTAACAAGCCTTAATATAAAATAATGTGGGAAAGGACTGAGTCTTATGGTATTCTTCAAGTAAAGCCTGTAACAGCAGAGGAGAGGTAGGCTCTCTGTTAGCTTCCTGGCATGGGTATAGGTTTCTAGAAATTCTTTGACTATGTACACAATTATAACTGAACCTTTGTCTTTGTTAGAAAAGGGCTTTTCTGATTTAGTTTCATTAACAGTGAAATTGCTTGTCAGATATGTTAAGATAGAAGACTGGGTCATGCTTTGTTATTTTTAATCGATCAAATGATCCATCTTCCATTTGCTCATGCATTCCCAATGTGAAAGAACAGCTACATCTGGAACAGTTTTCAAACTATTTGATGTAACTATTTTCAAAAGAAAACTAGACTGAATAAAATAATTATTCAATCAATTTAAATCTGAGTTTATTACTAACAGCTGAGGCTTGGATATGTAGCTCAAGCTGGAAGAAACCTGATTGTCTTGGTTATCTAAATGATTTATAGCCTCCCCAAATTTGTGTTATTTGTAAACAAAAGCACTTCTCAAAGCTATGTTTGAATATGTAATTACTTTTAATACTCAATGTTCTTGTTATGTGTGAGGTTGGGCTCCTTCAGTATTTTTTTCCCCTCCATGTATTCCACAATGAGAGTTTAAGAGAACATGAGAAATATGGGGTTAACAGTGTTCCTTTTCCTCAAAGGGATAAAGATTGTGAGGTGCTCAGATACTGTGGTGATGTGGGTGTGTGCCATATAAGTATCTTAGACTGATAGAAAGTGAAGAGAAGGTCTCCAGGCTTTCTGGTAGAAAGGCTCTGGTATATAGTGTCCAAGAATTTGTTCATAATTTGTCATTGATTAGAAATAAAAAAATTTGGTCCAAAATGTGTCAAGGCAATTTATTTTAGAAATAGAAAAAACAAATCACTTAACTAAATATTTGAATAATCCTTTTCACATTGAGATTTCCTTACATGGAAAACGAAGAAAATCATGGCTTTCTGCCTCTGGCCAATCATCAAAAATTCAGCCAAGCATTTTTTTTCCAAGATAGTTTGGGGTCTTGGCTATGTAAAATAAAACAAGTGTGGACTCTATATGTTGACTAGATCCCTGCTTCAGAAAGCCATGAACATGGTTTGTTCAAAGTTGCAAAGAATCTTGTATGTTTGAATTCCTTCCCTACCTTCAGGACTGGGTCAATACTATAAAACTAGATAGAATTTATTTGAAATTTGGGTGTGGAGTACTAGTTTAAATTTAATAAACCACACTCCTGTTCTTAGAGGAAATATTAATCTTTAAAGTAGCAAGCAACATCTTGCTTATGCTCTGACCAAATTTTCCATAAACATTCTGTAAACAAATTACATATATTACAGATTTATCAGTACTGAAGATACAATTACTAAAATGCCTGTTTCCTTTATTCTTAAATATTAATGTATAGTTTCTGACCAACTCAAGCCTCTTCTGTGCAAAATTAACCAATCATTACAGTGGAAAAACCTGTCTCTTTGGATTAGGTTGCAGTATTTATCTCACTATTTTAATATAAGGCTAGGACTGCTGGGGTATTGGACAGATGCCCTTTCAATGTCTATAGAAATCTAAATAAATGAATGCTTGAGTAGGTAGAAAAATGAGCCAAAAATTCCCTATTGCTTACAGAAAAGGTTGGCACAATAGTTTATTGGAAGATGTTGAGCACTCTAGCTGCAATCCAGGAAAGCAAGTGCAAGTAGAACAAAGTAAGTCCCACTGAAATCAGTACTACTCACTGATTTCTACTACTCTCAACAGTAAAGTTAAGCATGGGCGTCAGTGCTTTGCTGAATTGGGGCCAGATTGCTCCTCCCCTTGAAGGCCTACCTTAGAACCTAGTTCAAATGTTAACTGTGACAGACACTAAATGTTTATTAGATTTATTTTAGATTTTCTATGTTGAAGATGAAGGCACTGTATAGGCATCATGGTGAATTATGTGACAGAGTTAGAATCACTAATATTCTATTCTGTTTAGCTTCTACCACCACATCTATGATCATAATATCTAATCATCTTCCAGAGTTAAGACTAAAAAAGAAGAGTAACATATATCATTTGAGGTTCCTTCTCGTAGGCTCCAATTTGAACAGATCACTTAACCACATGCTTACGTTCATTGTAATTAGGTACAACATTTAAGTACACTGATGTGAAACGATGTAAGCACAAGCTTGGTCATTTGCTGGACAAGGATGGTTTGATGAATCAGGGGTTAATTGCACCAGTATATTAAAGTGATAAAATTCTAATGTGAAACAAGGAAATTCTAAATTGCCTGATTTGAAGTACAGTCCTACAGTAATGCAGTTTATGAAAAACGCTGCACAATCTGAATGCTAACAGGCTTTTAACAAGCTGAATCTAATTGGCAAGAGTATGACTGACTACTTTTGGGGAAGAAAATTAGTAATTACCTACATACCTATTTGTATTAATATCACGCCTTAGGAGAGGTAGCAACAACTAATAACCAGTTGACCGAAGTTTTAAGAAGAAAACTGGGGAAGAACAGTAGCAGGATGTGACACTGAGAACAGAAGGCATCCCCAGCTGCCACAACTATTTTAATGTTGAATATTGTCTTAATATCCTTCCTCAACTTGAACAGAGTATAAAAGTTAGTTGACAGTTAGGTAGTGCTATTCATTTCAAATTGATTTTTTATGCTCTACTCTCTCCCCATAAAGAGTCACATCCTATGAAAGACCTCAGGGCAACCAGAATTCTTCCTCTTTAGCTCCTCACTGATGAGTTCCTGTAACTTTTACAGTGAGTGAAGAGAGGGCCAGTGGGCAGTGTTCCTACAGAACAGCCAAGTATTGCTGACATAAGAACAGGAAGTATCACCGTTTTGGTCCTTTACAGTTGGGTACAGCTAATTGTTAGTGTGATGGGTTTGGTCACAGAGACCCCCTTGGGACTGTCTGTGCTGAATTTACCTCATGAGCCCATTTTCCCTGCCAGCTTGGGACTTCCAGAACCCTGTCTTGTTGAGCCACACACACTAGCCTGCTGCAACACAGACCCAGGGTCTGGTCCAAGCCCCCAAAGCTGCAGACTTAACTGAAAACAGTGCAGCAGGTTACCTGTCTCCAGCACCCAGACACCCAGTTCCCAATGGGATCCAAACCCCAAATAAATCCATTTTACTCTGTATAAAGCTTATGCAAGGTAAGTTAATAAATTGTCCGCCCTCTATAACACTGATAGAGAGATATGCACAGCTGTTTGCTCCCCCAAGTATCAATCACTTACTCTAGGTTTATTAATAAACAAAAGTGATTTTATTAAGTATAAAAAGTAGGATTTAAGTGGTTTCAAGTAATAACAGACAGAACAAAGTTTTTGCAAAATAAAGCAAAAACACACAAGTCTAAGCATAATATAGTAAGAAACTGATTACAGGTAATCTCTCACCCTCAAAGATGTTCCAATAAGCGTCTTTCACAGACTAGACTCCTTCCTAGTCTGGCCCCAATCCTTTCCCCTGGTATAGTCTTTGTTAGATCCAGCAGACATCTCAGGTGGTAAGCAGGGGTTCTCTCATGACAGGCAGCCCTCTTTGTCTTGCTCCACCCTCTTTTATAGCTTTGGCACAAGGTGGGAATCTTTTGTCTGTGCTTGTCCCACCCCAGCCTCATCAATGGAAAAGTACAAGGATTAAGATGGATTCCAGTATCATGTGACATGGTCACATGTCACTGTAAGACCCCCCTAGTCTCCATTCTTTCTGGGTTGGCCCAAATGTACACAGGAAGGTTTGCAGGTAAATAGACCATTTATAACCAATTGTCCTACTCAAGGGGAGCAATCAAGATTCTAAATCACCATTAATGGCCCACACTTTGCATAGTTACAATAGGACCCAGAGTTATACTTCATATTTCTAGCTTCAGATACAAGAATGATACATGCATTCAAATAGGAGGAATATATTCAGTTGGTTATAACCTTTGTTATGACACAAGAGACCTTTTGTGTAAAGCATATTCCAGTTACATCATATTCACACTCATAAGCATATTTCCATAAAACATATGGAGTGCAACGTCACAGTTAGCTTACTCCTACATAAAATGAACATGGAATTAATTGCCCAAGAAAGTGAGATACTGCTAGCACAGCAAAAGTAAAAATGTGTTTGGCAGCTGTTACACAAGCAAGCGACAGAGCAAAACATAGTACAAGCTGGAACACCTAAGAAGTCCCCACACAACTCTACCAATGTACCTGTATCATTATCTGCACCACATATGCTATACTAGTGCAGAATGGTCTCTAGATCAAATACACCTCTACCCTGATATAACGCGACCCGATATAACGCGGGTTTGCATATAACACAGTAAAGCTCTGACAAGCTGTTCTGAGCAGCATGTTAAGGGTGCCAGACCAGGCTGGGGCCGAGGGGTTTGATAAGGGGCAGAGGGTCTCGTTGGCAATCAGGGGCTTCCCCCCCCAGGGCCTGGGGGGCAGGAGCTGTGGGAGGGCTCTTTTGAGGACCCCGCAGTCCCAGAGTAGCCCGGGGCATTAGCGGGGGGCCGGGAGCAGCCCGCTCAGCTTTCCTCACCCCAGCCCCAGCCGTGTCGCTCGGGGGAGGGGGCTTGGGGGAAGAGATCCCCCCCACTCTCACCAGCGGTGGCGGAAGCTGAGCAGCCTGGCCCCAGCCCACTCCACTCCATCAGCTCCCAGCTGCAGCACTCCGCTTCCCGCTGCAGATGAGTATGGGGGGCGTCCTTTCCCCAACCTCCCCACCCTCACCGGCGGCAGGAAGCAGAGCGCCGTGGGTTGGGGCCACCTCGCTCTGCTTCCCGCCGCTGGTGAGTGCGGAGGGTGTCCTTTCCCCAACCTCCCCGCACTCACCGACAGTGGGAAGTGGAGCGCCGTGGCTGGGAGCTGGCGGAGTGGAGCGGACTGGGGCCGGGCTGCTTTGCTTCCCGCCGCTGCCGGTGAGTGCCTGTCAGGGGGTGGGAGGGCGGATAGGGTTCGGAGCAGTCAGGGGACAGGTGAACTCTGGAGGGGGCAGTCAGGGAACAAGGAACGGGGGTGGGGAGCAAAGCAAGTTTGATAATAACGTGGTTTCACCTATAATGCAGTGAGATTTTTTGTGTCCTATCGGGGTAGAGGTATATTAGCCATTGGAATTTGTGCCAAATTATATGGAAGTTGTGTGAGATAGAGGAATGCCCATTAGAAAGTAAGCTGAGACCAGTGTGTATAACCTAAACAAATGTTTTAACTCACAGGCTACCAGAATGGAAAGTTTAGTGCTAGAGTCATGTGGATAATGGAAAATACATATAAATTATTCAGCTACTAGCATTTGACCATTTAAAAGAGCCACACATATTATTAATCAAATCATTTAAAATGGCAAAATTTGCCAGATGTAGTCAACAAATTGTATTTGACCAATTCTAGTCAGTGGATCCTAAGGAATTCTAAATAGAGCTGGTCAGTACTTTTTTTTTTTTTTTGAAAATGCTGATTCTCTCATCAGGAAGGTTTCTTCAGCCCAGGATGGTATTTCTCCAGTCTTATTATCAACATTTATAAAAGGGAGTATCTAACCATAGCTATTAATGCAAGACATTAATTCATTAGGGAAATGGCTTTCAATACCACAATCTGTTCTGAGGTCTCATAGGAAATTGCACAGTTGAGAGTATGAAATAACCATAAGTCCCCAGCCTAGAAAACTCTCTTTGTATTCTTTATACCATAATAGGACAAAAGCCCAATTTTATGGTGTTGCTCACACTTCAGTATATTTCATTCTCTTCTAAGGAAATGAAGTCTTGAATGACCAAAACCCATTAATCTAGGCTAAAAGAGTCAGCACTTAATAATAGAACCTAACTTTACCAAGTACTTAAACTGTGACCAGGAAAAATAAATACACTCTGAATCAACTAACTACACTGAGCTGGAATACAAACATTGCAGAGCTTATCTGCAGAAGTGTGTTACCATTTTCTGATGTTTTTAATCAAACTTTTAATCAAATCCATGGTTTGAAATGGCCCATGTTGCTGTGATCCTCACTGAATGTTCTACTTCGAAAAGGCTAGTTCACAAATTTATGTTTTGAACACTAGTGTTCCGCTGGTTACAAGCAAGGCCTCAGACTCACACCATCCATATGTGATCTATTATATGTCCACCTCAAAGCACTAGGAGAGATTCAAGTCTAAAATGTCCATATATGCAACCACGTCATGACCATTAGCATCAACAACACAATCCTGTGCATGATACGATTTGAAAACAAAATACCGTAATACACACATTTTAGTTTGAGCTGGGACAAATCAGGCCACAGAACCCCAGTGGTTAAAAAGTCCATCAGAAACAGCCACAAACCCCACTCCTCCAGGAGGCTGAGAGCGAACCACTGCAGTTCATAAAGTGGATAGGAGCAGATAGGGACAGACTGTCACCAGGCTGTTTGGGAAATACGTTACAGTATTTTAGAGCATCCTACTTGAGTGCAAAGCTTTCACCAGCAGGGCTCCTAAAAACACAGGCCATAATTTAAAAGGAGCCATCCACAGAGGGCATTTCAGGTAGGATTCCATCTGCCCTCAACTGGGGTGAGGAAGGGGATTTCTTCCCTTTTACCAAGCTTACCCTGTGAGCATTGGTGGGTACAAACTGAACTTCTCCATTGCCCACATGAACACGTCTGGCACACAGTATGTGTAGCTACAGATGGCACGTGGCTATGCATATAAATTAATGAACTAGTTTAAGCAATTATATATAAATTGGAGTCAGTCATTCACTTAATGCTAAATACATCTCCAAACAGCTGCAACAGAGAAACAACTTACTCAAACAATAGCTCAAAACACAAAGTTAAAACATCTCTACCTTTTTCAATACAAGACCAGCTTCTGGAACCTGAACAGGTTGGAAACGGTGGGATAACATTGGTGTTATCACCGTCACCAATGGAAGGTTACTGCCATTTTAGTTTCTATCTTACCCATTTGAACTGGCCATTTGTGCAACCAATAGCACTGCTGCACATTTAAGACAGTCATTGATAATCCCAGTCATCTTTCTCCCACAACAAAATGAATTGCACTTAAATGCAAGCCAGATACAGCTACAATAACTTTGGAAGAACAACTATGATTGCAGTTTCAGATCTGGAGAAATATTGGTGTTGGCAATGTAGTTTGATCCACTTTTTGAAAGCAGGCTTGAGAATATGCTTGCACCCTTTTTCCCCCATCCCAGCATCTGGGGAAATATCATACATCTCATGGAAGAGAAAGTGCATAAACTTAGAAAACATTTCAGAGTGCTAAAACAATGATAAAGTACAGTTATATATACAAACAGAAGTACTAGCCAAAAAAATTGCCTGTAGTTGTTGAATGGAACATATGTGAATATAACTTGGAAAAGCTTTTACCAGATACTTACTAGCCAGAGGACTAAACATACTGGACAGCAGTATAGGGTGTGACGGAGGCACCATCAAGGACCAGGTGCATCACACTGGTGGGAAGACTAGGATAGCCTACCTATCTCCAGGATGCTGGAAGTGGAGCTGTAATTTCCACCAGGGTACTGGCCTTGGACCCAGCTTTTGTATCATCTTCCAGGTAGAAGGTGGCTAGTGAATTTGATGTCCTTTCCTCACCACTGCAACGAGAAGGAGCACTGCCACCCCAGCCTCTGAGTTACTTATCGTGGCAATGGCTTCACTACATCTACCCCCATAGGTGCTAGAACTAGGGGCACTGCTGCACCCCTTGTCTTAAGTGGTTTCCTTTATACACAGGGTTTACAGTTTGGTTCAATGGCTCTCAGCACCCCCATTATAAAAATTGTTCCAGCACCCCGTCTACCCCAGCCTACAATCTACCACAAGGAGGTTCTCCACTATATCACCCTTCTCCAATTTAAGTTTGAGTCCTCTCACATCCCATGGATAACTATAGCTCATGGGTGAAATTCTGCCTCACTGAGTTCAGTAGCAAAACACCCAGGAACTTCAATGGAACCAGGATTTCACTCCCTGGGGTAGATCCTCAGCGTATATAAATTGTATATTGCCTTCAGTGGAGTTATGCCAATGTACACTAGTTGAGGACCTGCCCCAGGTTTGTCTGCTGCTGCTGCTCAGCCTTCTTCCACAGCAGCATCAACAAAAAATTTTGTTATTCCAATTCACTGGGCCCAGAGTGTTCTAAATAGTAGTGATAAGACAGTGCAGTCTTCGGAAAAGGAGTAGCTGTGGCACAAAAATGATTTTTCTATAGACACCAGAATACAGCACCAAGTTCACCTTCTGAAAATGAGTGATCTTCACAAGCATAATGGCCAGAAACCTATTTTGGATATTTAACTAAGGGTTAAGTTCTGCAGAAACTGATGGCCTAGATCTCCCCAATTTGCCAGGGAGTTTACTACTCAGCATAGTCAAGTGGGAAAATGGGTGTTTTATATTCAGCTCAGAGGGGAACAGTGCTAGATGAGCAAATTTAAAAGGACGTTACTCTTGTGAGTAACTATTTCAAGATCAGGCTAGCCCATAAAAGAGTCCACCAACAGGTAATGGGGACAATGAGTGGACTTTCTAAATTAAATTGCTTTTTTATTTAAGGCATATGATAAGGTGCCTACAGAGAGTACAATGGCAATGACTGTGAGAGGGCCCCACTAATTGGGTAGCATGCAAACACAAAATCAAACATCTGCTTGTCTGATCTGCAATATATACTATTGTTATTTCGTTTGTGAGACATGGCACCTGCCAGGGGCTTCATTTTGGGATGGGGAGGAGGAAGATCTATTAGAGAGAAAGTTGCTGCATGAGTAAGCAAAATGTCTTTGTCTCGCTGCTTTTTTGTTGTTGTTGTGGCAGCCATGAAAGGTGCCAGACTGCAAGCACTAGGAACTGAAAGCCTCTCTTTATCCAAAGAGACAGACACAGCATAGACAGAGACAGGGCTAGTTTCTCCACACTGCTCTGTCAATACCACTGCTTATTTTACTTTACTTTCTTCCTCGTGTTTATTTTTCCCTCCTTCACTCGATGATGCTGAATGTTAATGACAGTTCTTGGCCCTATGCCAGGAAGTTATTATTGGGTAAGTAATGCTTGGGCTGAAGATACTATTTGCATTTATTTGAGCTATTTTGGGGGTCAGCCAACTTTCTGCTCACCAGTAACTGTTTGTACCTGAACATCATTCCACTGGGGGTTCTTGCCCCATGTAACCTGGTGGATCTACATGGATTCTTGGGCTGAATTACTGACTCTGTTGAAGTCAATTAGCGTTTTGCCATTGGTTTTAATGGAGCCAGAATTTCTCCCTTATAGAACCGAGAAATTATAGGACATCAACAAAGAATCTGTGTCTTTGTATCAGCTCTAGCTCCTGGTGGCACTACCCCTCTACCACCCAAGCTCCTAGGCAGTGGAGCTGTGACCAGGGTCCCAGGGAGCCATGCTGAAGTTACTCAATTAAGGTGAACTGCAAAGAATGGGGCAGACACTCCCCAAAGCTGGTGGCTATCCCAATACTTAGATTTACCAAATCAGCACAAAAGAACTTCTATAATACCTTTGTTGGCTTCTGGGTAACCAATAGCCAGCACAGTTCCTTTATAGAAACCCAGCCTCAGGCCTCCACCCAGACACCCAAATCAAATATGATGAGGATTACTGAAAAATCTTATTCATCATATAATAAAGTTCTACCAGTCCCAAAGGATCAGACACAATACCTCCCAGGTTAGTGAATATTTCAGATCTTACCTAAATACACATTTACAGCCAATCCTTATCAACTAAACTAAAATTTATTTAAAAAGAAAAGAGTGTATTGGTTAAAATATCAGTATACATACAGACATGAGTGCAGTTCTGGGATCAGATTCATAGTACAGATAGTGAGCTCTGTGGTTGCAGAATTCTTTTAGAATTAGTCCATAGATTATAATCCAATGTGTAGCGGGGTGAACACCCGCTCCAGCCCTGAAGGGGTTGGAAAAGCCCTGCAGAGGGCTGGGGCTACGGAAGGGAGCAAAACCCTGGCTGATTGGCAGAAGTGCCCCAAACAGAGCAACTAGGCCTTATAAGAAGGCCAGGGCAGCCAGAAGCTAAGCAGTCTCACTCTCTCTGGAGAGAGAAGGACCTGGCTGCTGGGGAAACTTACCTGGGGATCTAGAGTGAGGCAGGACTGGGGAAAGGCCTTGGGGGCTGGGAAGCCCCAGGCCAGCAACTCCTCAGGCTGCAGAGCCTGGTCATAGGCCCACATAGGTATTGGGGTTGCAGAGGGGCAGCCTGAGGGTGGGTAAAGGAGGCCAGTGAAAACCCCTTGTTGCCTGTTGGCTGATAGACTGCAGTCCGCCCCAGGGCATGGGGCTAGACAGTGACTGGCAGTAGCCATGATTGAGGTTATGTGGGGATAGGGGCTGGGGGTTTCCCTGGGGTGGGGAAACCCAGTAAGAGGGTGAAGTACTGCAGGAGGCAGAACTCTGAGAGAAGGGCACCGGGGTCCTGAGAGGGACATTGGGGGGGGACACCAATGGCAAGCGGATCACCAGCCTGCAGAGGGTGCTCCTGGGTAAAAGAGCTAATTCCTGAGGACGACCAGCAGGAGATGCCGCGGGGGTGAGTCTGCGCTGTGCTACACAATGCCCATATTCAGAGTGAGCCAGATGGGACTCTGGAGATCTCAGTCTTAAGATCTAAGCTTCCCTGCATGAAGCATCAAGCAGATCTGAGAAAAAAGGATCAGGATGCAAGACATCTTTATACAGTTCCAGCCATCTTTGACAGCTCAGAGTCCTTAGGCGAACAATAAGTAATTATTGAGACTTTGAAGCATCACTGGTAATTAGCTACATGGATTAACATAAGGCAATTGCTTGTTTTCCACCAATCACAGGTGATTTGCTATACATTTCAAAGAGATGAATACAGAGATATCCTATGTTTACAGTTTATTTAAATGCTAAAATTTCCTTTTGATCTCTGAACTAACAGAATACAGCATAGACAGGGACTGCTTGATTACACTGTTAACCTCTAACAATATATATGTAAACACACAAAAACAAACATTATCTACCAAAATGTCTCCAAGGGTTAAGTTTGGGTCATCTATCTTGCATTATCTTTAACCCTTTCTTTCCATGCATCACAGGAGCCAACCACCATGCTACCAAGGAACACCCCTTGGTCATAACAGCCTATGGGACCCTCCAGGATGAGGTAGACTGCACAGAAATGATAATACAGAAACTGATTTATTGTTCTCTAGGAAACTTCTGCAGATTCAGAGGGAAGATGCATGTACTCCACTCTCCCTGCCTCCCTCCTCACTCCTGCTCCAGGCACAAACACTCTCCATCCCCTCCCCTCCCCTCAGCATGGATCCCTGATTCCTAAAGCATTATTCACAGGGTTTAGAAGAGAAGGGAGATACTTCTTGGGAGGTGGCTAAAACCCCTTTCCTCCGTAGGACAGAGGAGATCCATGTACAGAGGGCCCTCTTGAAGGGATGTGGGAGTAATTGTCTGGACGTTGCTAACTGGTAGCTACTTTGATTCAAGACCCCCCCAATACATAATGAATCACATTCCATTTATAAATCAGTGTTAATTAAATGATATTCATATATATATAAAATCTCCCTCAATACAATTATGACTTAGTTTACTGTCAGCATGAATCACTTTGGTCTACAACAAATACACTTTTCAACAGCAGTAAACTTACTTCAACTGCATTTCTGGGTATCCCAGACTGACTGAAGCATTGTTCTTCTGTTGAAGCAAATCAAACTGTACCTAAGCCTATTTCCATGAAATGCTTTAACAAGGTGGATCGAAAATACTATTGGAGAACGTGGGGTGTAATGATTTTTACCTGTTGGGGAGTTATTCATCTAAATGTTATTTTATCATTTCAACTGTTGCTTGAGGGAAGGGAATGTGACAACTTGCCAAGAACTACATTATGTCAGCTGCCATGTTCTATAAACAGATTACACACACCGTACATAAACAAACTGTGGTTAGCTAATTACCTTGAACAAAAATACACACAAGTAAAATTCACTTCAAAATGATTAATTGTATAAATTTTATTTTTAGTTACACTTCAGAATGTATGTCCAATATCCCTATGCATAGCTGCAACTTAATAAAATTCTCAATACAGTTAACAATTTAGTTGGTTTCATACAGTGCAGATTGTTGTATAAAATCATGCCATGCTGCAAATTCAGTATTAACCACATTGTAAACTATGAGCTAACTTGGCAGAAAAAATGTATGTATTGTAAACAGATATTATGACAGGTGTCTCAGCCAGTGCAAGCCAACAATAAAGTATTTTTTAAAATATAGTATCAAACTTTTATGACCACAAGTAACTGATGGAAAAATTATCAGTTATTAAAATATTCTGTAAAAATACTTTCATCAACATTTCATTCATTACCTATGTCATCAAGTAGCTATTCAGAAATAAAGCATCGAATCAGGGAGATTTAGATGTATAACTGTTTCCAAACTTCTATGTAATATATAATCATAGATCCTTTTAAAAATTGGCTTATTTTAAGAGAAATATAATTAAATCATATACAAATGAAAAAGGGTTCATAAAAGGAAGTGTATATCTGCCATGTATGTTTTTTCCCTATGAATATCTCAAGCTCTTTCAAATATTTTTACAGTACTAGGATCAAAGCAATCAGTACTATAACTAAGTGGAAGAAAAATTTCCCTAGCAACAACTGAGCAAAAGAATAGAAATTTCCCTAATAGCAGCTTCAAAACATGATGGATAGGGCAATAAAATAAGTCCAGTCTCACTGGGACGAAGACATACAAAGGAACACATTGGAAAGGCAAAATTATAGATTGTACAGATACATTTCCCACATTTGTCATACATCTTTCAAATATCAAACAACTTAACTGACATTGATATAGTCCACGAACGGTTCCCACATGTGGTTCCTAAGTATGTGCACACTAGGTAGTTTGTTTATTTCCAGTGGTAAATAAAATCTTAATTCAGCAGCCTAGTGGTTTACCGATAGGGCATGTGTGGGACATCCAGCTTTTAAGAAAAACATTCTTAGTGGTAATCATAGCCGCATTACAAAACTCCTCAGACACAAAGGCCCTTATTAATTTCCTTTGGAATTCCAGCCTAATATGGAACTCATGGAATATAAAAAAGGGATTTGATTTTGTGACATCTAAGATAAAACATTTTGTTATGAACAGCTAGAAATTTTGCAAATAAACACAATAGCAAATAGTGTGCATCTCCTGTCTTGCATCTTCAACATATTCTGTGATATGTTAGCTGCTCATGTTGGGTGGAGTCACACAAATTTTGTGGATCATAACATATTAAGTTGAACCATTCAGTAGGAAAAACAGTGCGGCACTTCAGGATTCTATTTTGTTCCATCTATCATTTCAGACCAGCATTCCATTCCAACTTCTGCTTTAATTCCCATGAAGAACTATAACTGGGAGGTTCGAAGGAGTGAATAGAGATAACAGCTCCAATCTCTCCTAGCTGTAAAGTAGTTCTGTTACATGGTGTTACACAGGGATATATTTGCAAATACTTAAGACAATTTTGTTTACAAATATAAATTGGCATACCAGCTTAATCTATCAAACCTCTTGAAAGTTTTGCTTATATATAAGGAAAGTAAGTGTGTGTGTGTACACACACACAAACCTACCTTAATTCAGCCCCCTTGTCCATATGCATTGTGATAATCTTTAAATTTCATGATCACATCCTATTATTTCCATGTGATCAGTGCCTCATTCAGTGTACAGGATAGACTAAGCTCTGGGGATGAAATCAAGGCTGTGTAGTAATGGAAACTGTTGTCTGTAGGGCCCTGTGTCATTTGTTGCAGAAGCTGCAAATAAGGTGTATAGTGAATGAGGTGAGTGACTGCAGGAACAGAAGGGAGGGTCTCATAGTTAAGGCAGTTTAATGTTGCACTGAAGAACTAGTGTCTACCTTGGCTACAGAGTTCCAGTGTAATGCTGGGCAAGTTACTTAAACCAAACTTTTCACAGGTGGGCACTAATTGTGTGTTCTTCATTTTCTGGGTGTTCAGCTCTGGCATCTCAAATTGGGCACCCCAAATTAGTGGACACTTGACTTTAATATTTCTGTGTCTGTGAGAGGGTGCTGTTGGCAGCTAAAAAGAGAGCCTCTTTTGGGAGCCAGCATCCTGATCACTTAGAACATACAGCACACTGGGTAGCAGTAGTTGGAGGGAGTTAGGTAGTTTGATTGGTTTGGAAAGTAGTGGGGATCACTTGCACCTGTAATAAGGTAATTAGCTCACCAGCTGGATAGCTCAGAGAAGAAAGTAAGTAATATAAAAGACTGAGACAGGGAGCAGAAGAGAGGCCCCTTTTATCTGCTGCTACCCTGTCTTGTACATGGAGCACAAGGCAAGAAATAATAAAGACACAAGGTAAAGGTACCCTGATGGAGTGCCTATGGTTTTGGGTGGTTTTTCAGAGGAACAGCACACAAAGGCCAACCCCTCCAAATTTCAAACCTTTTCTTCAAAGCTTGGAGATACTAGAGCTTATCAAAAAAATGGTTGTCAGAAAGTTAACATGAGCAAAACACCACATTTTCCATAATCCTGTTCTCAGAAACAGACGTACCTATTTAGCTGGAACTTTTCCAGAAAATTCAGCCTGTGGCAGACACCCAGCATGGAAATGCTTTTAGCCCAAATCGTTAAGATGTAGTAAAATTACAACCAACTGAAAAAAAGGTTTTATAATTGGAAGTGCTGGGCAATCCTGCCTATAGGCAGTGCTCCTAGCACTGTCTATAATGAATGACATTTTTTTAAACAATAGTTAAATCTATTATATGTAGTATTAAAGGATCTTTTAAATCAGATTAAATTTCATCCCCCTTCAGTCTTCTCTTGTGTCATCTTATTAGAAACTGAGGACATTCTCTGATCCAATTGAGCTTTACATCCTACGGGACTGCAAAGAGCAAAGATGACTAAGTCGCTTTTACATTCCCCTGATCCTGGGGCTGACAAGGGGCCCACCTTAACTCCAGTATAAATTAGAGAAACCTGAAGGCTGCTCTAATATATGCCCCACTGCCCAAGACGCCAAAAGACTGTTCCAGCAACCAGGGATCATGCCCTTCTTATCGGGGCATAGGGGGTGGTAGTGTAAGAGCCATTTTTGCACCTCCTGAGTATTCCCCTAGGCAAGAGGAATCCTCACATGGCTGCTTAATACAGTTTTCTACTGGCTTTTTGCTCTCATAGGTGAAAAGCAGCTGGAACAGAAAATCTTCTTAGAAATTATGAGCAGTGGCAACAGCTGAAACCATTTAGTTTATGAGCAAGTATTCATCTTCAAAGCGTTCATTCTGCCCAGGGAAGAAAGAACAAGAGATCAATTAAGATCTCATCCAATGTGCTATAACAATGGGAAATGTGGCTCCCATGGGAGATACACTCTTAGATTACAGCTGAAGAAGTCCAGAGTCTGAATTTCACTTTTTCACATTTTGTAGAAACTTGCTGCATTTTTGTGTATTGGTTCCAATTGTTCACATTCTTCCAGTTTGGTCCCCTAAAAGTTGCTTTTTGGGTGGTTGTGGGTTCATCGACTAAACTCAAGTTATTCTGGGTGACAAGGCTGTTCACTTCGCAAGGAATGCCATCTAAGAAAGGTCCTGTTCCTTCTTTATATGCTGTCCTTTCCATACAAGACCCATAGCAGATTGAATAGGAGAGCCGCATATGGGAGCTTTCCCTATCAAATGCCGAAATAAATCTCATGCCAAAACAGGGAGCCAAGGTGGAAAGAAAAAAAAAATCAAGCATTTTAATTGGAAGGACTAGAGAAACCCTGTTATGACAAGGCTGCTGACTAAAAAATGTCAGACTACTAATTCATACAGAGGAAAATACCTACTTAGATTTCCAAGGTGTTTTCATATTTTAATTAGAGAATGGCATGAGCCACAAATTTTGGAGCCATATTTGAACATCCTTGGAGATCAGTGTTGCTCAAATCCAGAATTGGCTTGGCCCAGAACAGACAGGGACCAAGACATTATGTCAAGAATTTCCTCCAAGTTCTGAGATTTTGGATTAGAGGGAGTTGGTTTACCCCCCTCTCTAATTTCAATTAGTCAGGAGCTGTAGTTTCATGTGGAGGTTAATGGAACTACCCATTTATTCTGTTGGTTTTCTGTATCAGATTCAGAACATTTGAAAGGTATTTTATGGCCACTCTAAATTCTGTGTTCCAAGGACTTGAGTATAAAAACACTGACGTAAGAAGACACACAGCACTGGAACAGCAGCCCTTCATAAATCTTAGTTGTACACAAAAGAGGAAAGAAAATAGAGAGACAGTGAACAGACTTTAAGACCAAAGGTCTAAAAGAAAGTTTATTTAGAGGAGACTCACTACCAGACTGGGTTGACTTGAACAACATTTGTAATATCTAATGAGAACATGTTGTGAGGTGAATATAGAAGAATATTTCTTAAGGAACCAGAATGCTTTTCAGAGCTCTCTCTTCACTCTAATAGTATGACTATGGATACTTTTTACTGCATAAGGAATAAAAAGACAGGAAATACTCATTTATAAAAGCTGAAAAAGAATGGCTGAAGAACAGCACTCTCTAATACACATACCATTTAGACTATGTCAGAACTTTCATTCTAATCTTTTCCCCCTACCCTCTGTTCTGCCCAGAGGCTTATGCATTAGCTTTGGTACAAAAAGCCTGAATTTAAAGGGCCACATTTTCAGTTCTGGATGTCTAAACTGGAACTCACAAAATACCTGCAGACACTCCCACTCCACATGCAAGTCCAATGGGTCCCCATGATCAGCCCTAGAGGCTAACATCCTCTTGTTAGCCACTAAACTTAAGTACATCAGACAGCATAAACTTCTTTAAACCATCCTCATAAACATGCCTCAATGGTGTCTTGGAAGGACCCTTCTTAAGGATCTGCATTATAAATATGGAGATATACCTATCTCATAGAGCTGGAAGGGACCCTGAAAGGTCATCAAGTCCAGCCCCCTGCCTTCAGTAGCAGGACCAAGTACTGATTTTTGCCCCAGATCCCTAAATGGCCCCTCAAGGATTGAACTCACAATGCTGGTTTTAGTAGGCCCATGCTCAAACCACTGAGCTATCCCTCCCCAGTCCCTCCAAGCCCTCACTTTACAGTGCCCCAGCCCAGGTAAGATATATAACCTGCCTGTGTCTCAGTTTTTCCATAGTAACCTTACCCTGTACACATCATACTGGTCCTATTGTCTGAGGACATCAACAAAAATGACTAAATTAATATACATTTCTTTAAGTTCTATGTACAGTAGATTACTGGTTAAATTAAGCAGCAAGGAAGTCCATCATTAATCACTTTTCCCACTGCTCTTTCTAAGCAAGTACATTTATTCTTAAGGTGAAAGCATTACAGAGAAAACATATGAAAACAATAAAAGAACCTACACACATATCAATAAGCTTACCAGAGATCAATCCCCAACTCCAATAAAGGCTTTGGTAGGTGATCAGTCCTTCAAGCCCCATAAAGGAGTTTTTTTGTGGTTATATGTTCACAACTGCTTCAGTTCAGAACAAAACACACCCATAAATAAGTCTCTGCTTTATATAGTTTCAACCTTTGACCTTCAGATTCTGGGAACAGGTAATCAGGAGACAATGGTTCTCTTCTCAGGGCATAGCTTCAAAAGGCTGGGTCAAGAAGTGGGAATTTGCATTTGGGTATTTCCTAGAATACACACTAAATTTTGTTTGTCCCAAAAGTTCCTTCTTATTTGGCACATTGTTTAAAATAGTCCTTTGAAACTTGTAAACCTTGGAAAGTGTTATATTGGCCATGTGTCCCTCCAGAGAAGTTACATCCAGTCCCACAATACTACATAAAATTTGCATTCAATATACGGATTTCCAAGACGGTCATAGGAAATTACACTGTCACAACTCAATGTCTCAGAAATTCAATTTAGCCATCTGTTAAATGGCTACAGCAATACTTACATGCCTTGAAGGGTGCTGTGAAGCACCAGAATGATGACAGAGACACAAGGTGGGTGAAGTAATATCCTTTATTAGAGCAGCTTTCGAGCCACACAGAGCTCTTCTTCGGGTCTGGGAAAGGTACTTCCAGCATCACAGAAAAATGGAAGGTGGAACAGATTATTTAATATAAGTAGTTAGCACATATTGTAAGGGACCATTCAAGGCAAAGTAGCCTGTTATCACCTCTGCAGTCATAGGACAAAGAGAGGGGATTAGTGGGTTACAGATTGTATACAGAAATGACCCCCCCACCACCACCGACTCCACACCCTTAGTTGTCACCTACCACCCCACACTGGAGACCATACAGGGTATCAACAAACAACTACAACGCATACTCGACGGGTACCCCATCCTGAAAGACATCTTTCCAGAACCCCCACTTCTGGCCTTTAAACAAACCCCAGCCTCTCCAAGCTGATCATCAGAAGCTCTCCACAGACCAGGACATACCAACTCAAAGCAGCACCAGACCTTTCCAGAACAGATGTAAAACCTGAAAAACACCCCCCACAACACACCTTTCAAGATCCATGGATCTTACACTTGCTTATCACAAGATGTGGTGTACCTCATCCAGTGCTCGTCTCTGACTAACACAGGTTGGTTCTATAAAAGAGGATATTAAAACCCACACCTTGTCTCTCTAATATCCATAGCTACAACTATACTGCATACACGATGAGGATACCCTTTGCACTAAAACAGGTTTCAGTGGTAGCCGTGTTAGTCTGTATCAGCAAAAAAGTTTACACCCACTACTAACTGTATTCCTTGGTTCATTGTGAACATGTTTATATGGAGCAATGAATGGTTCAATTAAATGTGGATGAGAGTGTCCTGTTGGGTGCAGGTGCCTTTCATTTATAATGGTATGATTCATCACATTTAAGACACAAAAATGAAGACAAAAACCACAATCCCTAATGTGCTACATCCCAGTATCCTGTGTATAATCCCTACAGGAAGAATGCCTGCATAGTTTATAAAAATTTCCCTTTTTCATCCATCCTACACTTCCTGAGTATAATTTTAACAATGATGAACAACTCTCAAAGAATTCTTTCAGTGACCCTAAATAACTTTTATTTCTTCCCTCACAGTGGCGAAGTAAATGAGCAAGAAATACTACTAGCACATCCAGCTTCCAAAGCCACCAGATGATTTGGTATGCATTGGAGGTTAATGTGTTGGCAGGATACCTTTATTTGTATACATGTATACAACTATATCTATATAGTATTTTTTTTTCTCCTGGAAAAGTACTGGTTGTAAATATTAATCATGGCAGCTATTCACATAATATTTCACCAATACATGCTAGGGATAGACTCAAATTACTGACTTAACCGATTTGGTATTTAAATAATAGGAAATAGTGGTTGGATAATGTGATATATAAGTGCCAAGAACAAGCATTATATGATGTCAGCAACTTTTTATTGCATTAGCAAATTATTGCATATCAAACCGAACTACCATGAGGTTTTTCAGAGCTACTACTTTACAGCTTACATACCTTTCTTCTCAAAACATCTGAAAATGCCTTACCAATTTTAAGTGATATGAAATCCACTACTCTTACCTTTAGGGTAAAATGAGGCAGCTGTTTAACATCACACACTACAATACAATTTAGGACAGCAGTTGCTAAGGTGAAAAAACAGTTGGACTCCCTGTCATCTTAGCATCACATCTCACCAAATTCAAGCTTGGAAGCCTGAATATAATCCTCTTTTCACTTAGCCTTAGAAAGGATTGAAATTCATTATTTTTATTATCTATAGAGTGATGTGCACATAGGGCTTTACTGACACATAATAAGTAGAAACCTCTGCCCTAATAAGCTTACAGCCTAGGACCCCAATCCTGAGATGTCAATCACATATAGTTGGATTCTTTAACACACACACACACACACACACAAACCCTGAAACTCTATTAACTTCAGTGTGGATCCTCCTGTGCAGAGCCCCATTGGCTTTAGGGGAGCACTCTGCAAAGGTTTGCTTTCAATGTCACTGCAGGAATAAGGCCTAAATTAGACAGCTACATACAATAATTAATGAATTGGCCTGAGAAAGGAAGTTGACAGTGGTAGCAATTTCACTTGCATAAAATATTAATAATCTGAGATTTAAGTCTATTTAATTGTATTTATTATGATACTGGATTGTGTGTGCGCACACACAGACATGGACAGAAACACAATGATATTAAATGTGCCTCTTGCAATATCATCCATTCTAAGTAGTACCAAACACCAAGCTATTTAGAGCAGTGTAAAGAAAGGCTCCAGCAGAATTTTTCGTAACTAGTAAGGGTAGAAAAGGACAGCCACGAACTACCATTATATATACAAAATAATGGATTTCACAGGATTTAGTCCACAAGATTTCAGCATGACAAGAAGAGTGTCAGGCCACTTATGAATCTGTCACAAATTCTACTGCTACTAAGCTTTTCAGTCAGCGCTGTACAAAATAAGTGTGGTCATGTCACAGATTCACAGAATCTCTGCTACATCCCAGCTTTTAAACTCTTCTGTGTGGCAGTCTCCCAAGAGGTCCCATTCTGCCTTAGGGGTAGGCCATATGGCATCAACACTACGCCTCTGGGCTCCAGCAATCCTGCTTCACAAAGTGAACTCTTCCCAATGAGTCATACTGAGATAGACTCCTGTTCAGAGACTTTTACACTCTTCAGGGTCCAGTGCACCTCAGTAAGTACTTGTAGTTACACCAGGCAGCCTTTTCAAAACAGAGTAGAGTTTATTAGTCAGCTGGACTATAGCACTGGAAAGTACTTAGGTTAGCGTAGAGAAAAAAGGTTAAGACATAGTCCATTCTGGCCAAGCCAGCATTCCACCGAGCCAAGATGCTATGGAATCCCTTTCTGGTCTATTCTGGCTTTGGTTCAGTTCAAGGTAAGATCTCTGTCTTTCTCCAAAGGGCAGCCTTTATTCCAGCTACCTGATACCTTTCCCCTTTGTTCTCAAACTGGGGCCTGCACTCTGCTTCCTTGCTTTCCTCTTGGCTGCTGGTTGCTAGGTATGAATGCCCTGGCTAGCAGGGTTCCTATTGTCTTTTTGGATTCTCCATTGATATGGGGTTGGTTTCAGACCGTCCTTTAATAACCTATTCACTCCACCCCAAACAGCCATGCCACACAGAAACCTCATGTCTCTTGCTCTCCTCCAAGACTTGCTTTAACTTTTTTTCACCCACTGAATAGCAATGCAAAGTACAAAGGGAAACTGAGGCATGCAAAGGATTCACAAAAATATTATAGACAACTCCCACTTACCCACAGTCCACTACATCATTTTTAAAGGAAACCATTTTCTCTGTCCCTCACAGAGAGATACAAGTGCTCAGCAAAGCTAAAAATACCAGGTCTCTAATTTAGGTGCCTAAACATAGATTCAAGAGCATAAGTTTAGGCATCTAAGTTTGAAAAGTTTTGCCACCCTTCTTTGAGGCCCTATCACCTCCATTTTCAGTTGCAGAGTTTACCATCTTTGTCTAAGGATTAGATTACCACAGGACATGTACTCTAAGTTTCAGGGTTGTAGCGCTTTTAAGGTCTGGGCTCAGGAGTATAGCTTCCAGACAGAACATGTCATGATACTGAGGAACACATGATTATTGTTGCAGATATTAGTCAAAGTCTTGGCTCAGTTGGCAGAGACTGAAGACTGGGAAAAACCTTGGAGATGCTCTTCACAGAGACTAACAGGAGGATGTCACCAGCCTGGGGTAGGACTGTGGCCAGGGCTCTGGATTGAGAACGGGTGGAGTGCCCTGCTCAGAGAGAGCTGGGACAGGAGTCCAGGAACCAGATTACCAGGATGCCTCAGTATTGAAATGTTGTGAAGCCCAGGCAAAAAGGGGCCAGAAAGGACTTGGGAAGCCTGGATACAAGGCGAAGGATTGCATGTTTTTTTGTTTAATAAAACCAATAAATCAAGCTTCTGCAGGAGAGACTTTAACTGAAATACCTGTTGTGTGGAACATGAAAATTCCAGAGGCACAAAGAAGGAGAAACCGAGACATGGCAGATACATCAGTTGTGTTCCACACACCCCAAAGAGTTGTTAAGCAAAAGTTAAGGTTGCACACTTTCTTGAATAAGTTTTAAAAGAACATCTTAGAAAAAAAAACTTGTAAGTGCATGCAAATTCAAAATTAAGGGTCTACTTTGAAAAACACCACCCCCTCCCCCCGGATGGATATTACAAAAAAATCAGAGTGTCACCTAAGCAACATTGACTCTGCCCCCATAGCTCCTCTCTGAGAAGAATCAAAGAATCTTTCTCCATCAAATAGGTTTATGTCATCTTAAAGACTTCTTTTAATTGTGCAGCTTTCGTTATGGTCATCCATATTCCATACTGTCATGATCTCTTACTAGACAAATAAGAGGGCATCTCAATAGAGCAAGCATACTGAGAGAGGCAGACATTTCCTGCTGTTCACAAGGATCCCACATTCTGTCAGTTGTATAAGACCAATTAAACAAAGAGCAAGACTATCTCATACAAGTCTCCTAGGCTGAGGTCATGATATTATGAAACTTACATGGTAACATGGTGACTTACAAGAGTCAGTGTGCTGATGAAGCATCACACTTAGTATCAGAAACATAGGTATGAAGCCAGTTATAAAGCCAATGCTCTCTTTGGTTAACAGTTTCAATACTCCACTTAAAACTATTCAAGTACATTATCTTCTCCACATTTCACATTGCCTGCAGGATGGAAGGCTGATAGCACTATGGGGGAGAGTCAAGATTGCCCGGGGAAAAAAAAATCACAGTTCAGGTCACCATCATAATATAAGAGGGAGGCCAGGGGAAAAGAGAGGAGTTAATGGTGTGCCAAATGGAAGCTAGGAGTGGTTGTGGTGAGCACAGGATAGGGGGGAGGGGTGGCAGTTAGAGGCATCAGAATAGTCTTGAGGCAAAGGGAGTCTGAAGCAGCAGTTTGGGCTACAGGAGTTGAGAAAGCCATGGGGGTTCACTAGTGGGATTTAGTGAGAGTTGCATGTTCATTAGTTGCATGTTCACCACTTACAAATAGTGCAGCCATCCCAAAGTCATAGGAAAAAAACCTTGGTACCACATTATACATTCCATAATTACAGTGGACTATATTTTAAGTCTCAGTATACATGTTTGGATCTCTTTATAAATTTTGAATGGCCTATTGTTTACCAGTTTACCTACTCTACTTCTAATTCTATGTTTTATTATTCATCTTTTTCTTTATTGGCCTTATAGTTTACTTTATGGGGGAAATGGCAAGTACTTCATACTTCGTTTTATGTCAGGCCCCGATCAAGACTTGGAATCTGCTGAAAGATTTATTCACAAACTTTACAGTAAACAAATTATTTTCAACTGACTTATAAGATAATATTCTTTTATGAAACGCTCTCTCGCCCCAACTCAGTTCAGCAGTCTGTATTTTTTTCCCCCATCTCCAGTAGGCACATCCTCTATACCAGAGGTTCTCAGACTGGGGGTTGGGCCCTCTGGGGGTGGGGCGGGGGAGGAAGGAGGGGGACTCAGAATGTATTCTGGGGAGCATGAGAAGCTTTAGGAAAAAAATTACTGCTCATATTTTACCCACAGCAATGAATAATTACTAAAGTTGATTCCTCCAGACATATTGGGTCCTCAGATGGCGCTGTGCACTTTGACGGATTTCTATCAAGCTTGTATAGCATTATAGAGAATCGTTGCCATCTGTTGTTAATCCATTTGCTAGGATGCGGTGTGCACAGTTAATTGTAAGCATCAATCACAATCACAGTTTTGCTTTCGCTCTTATTACAATGGACCATTGCCTCTGTTTGAATCAATGCCTTACTGTTTTTAATATTTAGTGAGAGTTGATGTTCATTATTTTACTGGTATATGTTCTTTTGTGGCATGGGGAGGGGCATCATAAACTACTACAGACACAAGGGGGGAGGCGTGATCAAATAAGCTTGAAAACCACTGCTCTACGCAGTCTGAAAACATGACAGCCAGTCAGTATCCAAACCATTGGTTACTAATTAAATTACATCATTGTGGACCTACCTATTAGATCAAATATTAACTAGCCTTTGTGTCTTGTTAGAAATCCATCAAATAGTTGATATTTCCATTGGAACCCCTTTTAAATGCAAATCAAGTTAATCTAAGATACAAACACAAATATAATTTGAATTGTTGACTACATCCTAGAGACTCCCCTTGCAACATTTGGACAAACAAAAGTGGAGGCTTCCCTTTAAGGATCCTCTCTTTTACATAGATCAAAGACAGTCTAGCCCTTTTATAGAGGCCAGTTTAAGAATTAAAAGACGGCTCAGTCTTATTCAAGTATTCAAGACTTTCATAACACTAACAAGAATGGAACAAAAAAGCTATGATAAAACTCATAGGTTAGAATACCCTATTTCACAGCCTAAGATCAAATAGCATTTTCTGTTATAATAGAAATATTCTTCTTCTATAATAAAGTCCAGCCTTTCTATTAATGAACAGCTAATATATTTTAATATCCTAACAGCATAAAGTGTTTAATATTCATATTTATATAAAGTGACTAAGCCCTAATTTCAAGATGGCATGGGTTCAAAACTTTTATGATGAAAACAAAAGAAAGCTAGATTATACACCCAAAGTGACATACTTAGGTTTTTCTGTTGCTGGTGAAACTGTATTGTCAAATTGTACCTTTCTAAGGAAATCCCTGTGGGAGGGATATTCGAGAGGTTGTCCTTACAAAGTTTTCAACTAGTTCATCAGGCTATGACATTTTGGAGGGGGACCTTTTAAATCCCTAGATTCCTGAGAAAGGAATCTGTGGGTTTAGCAGACCATGCACCCTTTGCAGAAAAATGTCTCAGCCTGATGACTAGCTGGAAACTTTGTGTAACCCCTGTCATAAAAAGATAGTAAGGGTTAAGGTCTCTTTTACCTGTAAAGGGTTAACAAGCTCAGTAACCTGAGGAACACCTGACCAGAGGACCAATCAAGGGACAAGATAATTTCAAATCTCTGTGGAGGGAAGGCTTTGTCTGTGTCCTTTGTTTGGATTGCCGTTCTCTCTTTGGATTTAAGAGAGGCCAGACATATTCTTCAAGTTCTCCAAGGTTTCCTGAAGTATTTTCTTCTATTCAGTATAGTGAGTATTAGAAGGCGGTTTAGTCTTATAATTGATTTCTACATTTGCAATTGTGTGTTTGCTGAAGAAATATCTTTATTTCTGTTTGCTGTTACTTTGATTATTCTGAGGAAGGGGGGTTGGGGGAAAGCCTCTCCAGGCTTCTATGTTAGACCCTGTATTTTTCATCCTGGTAATACAGAGATAGTGTACTTTTTTCTTTCTTTTAATAAAATCTTTTCTTTTAGAACCTGAGTGATTTCTTCCCTTGTTTGGCTTTTCAGGGGAAGGGGAGGGGGAAAAGTGAATCCCTCTTTGTTTGATTCAAGGAGTTTGAATCAAGGTATCTCTCCCAAGGACAAGGGGCGGGGGAAGAAGGTGGGGGGATGGATTATTTCCCTTTGTGTTAAGATCCAAGGAAGTTGGGATCTGTGTTCCCCAGGGAAAGTTTGGGGGAACAGGGAGTGTACTAGACACTGGAATTTCTAGCTGGTGGCAGCTTTTACCAGATCTAAACTAGGATTTAGTTTAGAGGAGTCCATGCAGGTCCCCATCTTGTGAACGCTAAAGTTCAAAGTGGGGAATAAACCTATGACATGGTAGGCAGCGGCTGGGATGTTTTAAGAACCAGGAGCCATTGAGAGCTATTCTCTCCCTCTAGAGCAGGGAAGCAGCCTGAGAAAGGAGCGGGAGGTAGAGGTATTCAGTTTCTAACAAGGTATTGTTAGAAGGAGGTTTTTCCAGCTGGGCTAAGTTGGAGGTAATAGGTTTTTCTAACAAGGCTTGTTAGAAAGGACCCCTACTGAGAGATCATTAGCAGTTTGCCAGAAACAAGTTACAAAACCAGTTTTTCTGGTTTCTTGTGAGACAGCAACAACAGCTAACACCATTTGCAAATGAAAAGTTTTGTTTTCTTTTTATTCAATCGGGAGTAGAAAGGGGTAGGAATTTGTAATCCAAGCAACTGAACCAAGCAACACAGGTAATTCCTTGACTGCAGAGGGGTGTGGCCAGCACCAGAAAGCAGAAAAAATGAGTGCCAAGGAAGCATCTAAACTGGAAACAAGACAAAGAGAACTGCAATTAAAAGAAAAGGAATTGCAATTAAAACTCCAGGAGATGGAAATAAAAGAAAAAGCCAAAGAGGCTGACCACAAAAGAGAAGTGGAGAAGCAAGAGGCTGACCACAAAAGAGAGATGGAGAAGCAAGAGGCTGACCACAGAAGGGCATTGGAGCTCCAGAGGGAGGCCCACCAGCAGGCCCTGGAATTAGCAAGGGCTAACCCAAATGTTCCAGCCAACCCTAACAATCCTTCTCCAGGCACTGTTCCCCACCCCAAGACATTTCCCACCTACAGGGCAGGTGATGACACTGAGGCCTTCTTGAAAAATTTTGAAAGAACCTGCCATGGGTACAGCATCGCTGAAGACCAGTACATGATAGAGCTGAGGCCACGGCTCAGTGGACCCTTAGCAGAAGTGACAGCTGAATTGCCTGTCCAGTACAAGGGCTGGTCAGGAAAGTGGACTTTTGCTGTCTATGACAATTCTTCCATCCCCATGCTACTAGGGGAAGACTTGGCCAACCATGTGGAACTGGCCAAGAGTGGGGGAGTGGTCACCCGCAGCCAGGCCAAACAAGCTTCCACTCCCATCCCTGTTCCTGAGCCGTCCACCAGGGCCCCGTCTGTGTTACCAGAGACCCAGACAGAGGGGGTGGAACTGGATCCCATGCCAACAACTACAACAGCCATAGTACATCCAGTCCCAGAACCAGAACTGGAAGAGCAATCAGCAGCAGAACTATTGCCAGCACTGATGCCAGTGCTTGCAAACCCGTCTCCAGCCTCATCGCCAGAGGGTGCCAGCGGGCGTGAACTGGCAGAAGCAGCAGACAACCCTACCCAAGAGGCTCAGCCAGAGCCTGAAATATCACCTAGTGCACCAGCGGAGAGCGGTTCACAGTCAACGGAAACAACCTCATCACCTACATCGCTTCCAGAGGGACCAAGTCCAAGTCCACAGTCTACGGAGGAACTGGTATCTCCAGCCTCAAGGGAACAGTTCCAGACTGAGCAGGAAGCCGATGACCGCCTTAAAAAAGCTTGGGTGGCGGCACGGAGCAACCCACCGCCTCTCAGCTCTTCTAACCGATCCCGGTTCGTTGTAGAACAAGGACTTTTATATAAGGAGATTCTTTCTGGTGGACACCAGGAAGGCTGGCATCCTCAAAAACAGTTGGTAGTTCCAACTAAGTACCGGGAAAAGCTCTTAAGCTTGGCCCATGATCATCCCAGTGGTCATTCTGGGGTGAACAAAACCAAAGACAGGTTGGGGAAGTCCTTCCACTGGGAGGGGATGGGCAAGGACGTTGCCAAGTATGTCCGGTCAAATGGTTAAAAAGTGTTCTTGAATGTCAAATATCTTGTTGTTTACATACTTAGTAGTATATGTAACGGTGCATGTGTTTTATTAATCTGTTTATTTTTAAAGTTCTAGGAAGAAATCACCGCCAGTGTGGTTCCCCCACTGTCTGCGATTTGGGGGGCGTGTCATAAACAGATAGTAAGGGTTAAGGTCTCTTTTACCTGTAAAGGGTTAACAAGCTCAGTAACCTGAGGAACACCTGACCAGGGGACCAATCAAGGGACAAGATAATTTCAAATCGCTGTGGACGGAAGGCTTTGTCTGTGTCCTTTGTTTGGATTGCCGTTCTCTCTTTGGATTTAAGAGAGGCCAGACATATTCTTCAAGTTCTCCAAAGTTTCCTGAAGTATTTTCTTCTATTCAGTATAGTGAGTATTAGAAGGCGGTTTAGTCTTATAATTGATTTCTACATTTGCAATTGTGTGTTTGCTGAAGAAATATCTTTATTTCTGTTTGCTGTTACTTTGATTATTCTGAGGGGGGGGGGAGAGCCTCTCCAGGCTTCTAAGTTAGACCCTGTATTTTTCATCCTGGTAATACAGAGATAGTGTACTTTTTTCTTTCTTTTAATAAAATCTTTTCTTTTAGAACCTGAGTGATTTCTTCCCTTGTTTGGCTTTTCAGGGGAAGGGGAGGGGGGAAAGTGAATCCCTCTTTGTTTGATTCAAGGAGTTTGAATCAAGGTATCTCTCCCAAGGACAAGGGGCGGAGGAAGAAGGAGGGGGGGAATGGATTATTTCCCTTTGTGTTAAGATCCAAGGAAGTTGGGATCTGTGTTCCCCAGGGAAAGTTTGGGGGAACAGGAAGTGTACTAGACACTGGAATTTCTAGTTGGTGGCAGCTTTTACCAGATCTAAACTAGGATTTAGTTTAGAGGAGTCCATGTAGGTCCCCATCTTGTGAATGCTAAAGTTCAAAGTGGGGAATAAACCTATGACAACCCCCAAGGAGATTACCTAGATTCCTGGGGCTCTTTCTGCTGGCAACTCAGGGATGAGGCACACTGCCCCTGGTAGGGAGGGGGAGCCAAGGCAAACTCAGAGTCTGCCCGGCAACCAATAGGGAGTGAGATGCCCTTCCCAGGTAGCTCAGGAAAGGGGAGAAGCCATTTTTGAGTCAGTCTGAGCCAGTGAGGGAAACAGCTGTAAGTCCCAGGCCTGCATGCAGGGTTCCCCCTGAGAATTGGCCTCTAGGGACCTGAAAGCAAGATCCTTCAGCAGGGTTTTTCCCTCTCCAGTGATGATTCCCAATTTGTAGAGTTTTGCTGGGAAACTTCCCCAGCCAGGCTGAGTTAGCCCTCCAGCTCCCTAGGTGAGACCAGTCACCACATGGTCAGCTCTGCTCTGTCTGCTAGTCCAGGGCTGCCGCCTGCTGTGTGTGTGTGTCTGGATGCTGGGCTAGGAGACTACAGTTTGGATTTTAGTACAGTTGTGTAATCTGCACCCATTTGTGGTGAGGGAAAATCCTGGGACCGAAGCAGCCTGATTTCTGCCTGAAGAGGATCTCTGCCAGCAGAGATCAGCCCCTCTGCAGTGACCGAGGAGTCCAGAGTCATCTCTGAACCTGAGGATCATTCATGGAGTTTGAGAGTGCACCATCTTTTAGTTAGTCAGGGAAATTGTTTTGGGGACTCTCAACTCCCTGTGTCCTCAAGCAGGGAGTAAGGGTCTGGGGATTTTATAACCTGCTGTGTATTAAACCTGTGGAGGGACTTCCCACCTCCCCCCACTTGTGAGTCCTTTGGGCTGTAGTGAACCCAGTCAGCCACACCGCTAAACCACTGCAGAGAAGACATCTTGGTCATAGGTCATCAAGGGCCCCAACAAAGTACGCGTCCCAACAGGACACTAATCTTGCATTTGCTACATCAAGTCACGTGACAGGGGAAAGTCATAGGTATTAGCAGCGTGGGCACCGTTGAACCTAACAATAGTGTTTTACCCTGTTATGTTATATTTGTCTCCTGTTTAATATAATTATTGTGTTGAATATATTGTAGGTGTTTGTGTTATTTCTTGGAAGTCTCCAACTATCTGGCAAGTAAGTGGTGGTTACCCTGTGGGTAGAATTTTCCTCCCAGGCTGCCCTGGTGACCCTGCCAGGAAGAAGTGAGGAAGGTGGAGGCACCACCAAATAAATTCATAGAAAAAAATAAAGAAGGTACACCTGCTGAGTGGGTGGCAGGATCCAGAAGAACCCAGACCTGTCCATCAAAACCTGTAAGCAGATTGGCATTAAAGAAGGTAACTGGGTGGAGAGGGGGCATTACATTTGCAAGGTCAACCTCTGAAACAAGTTGCCCTCTCTAGGTTGCTCCTTGAGTCTCCGGTAGCATGGTATGGCTCCTTCAGGATTCACCTTGACATTGTCCAGGCATGCTGCTCCAGCACAACCCTCTCTTCTTCCTGGAGGGAGCTACAAGGGTGAAGCAAGTATTAGAGCTTCAGCATTAAAGTGGGAAGATGCCTGCAGATGGGGAGAATGCTTCATACAGTGGCTCCTCCTCTTCTCCCCACAGCCACATCCTCAGGTTACCTACAGAGGGACAATGAAGTACTCCTCTCCTTACCGTCTGTTTGACTGGAGTGCCCTGCATTCTCTGAAGTGGAGGGAACTATCTGGCCTTAATCTTTTGACTCGGTTTAAGTAGCTAAAAGAAAATTACAATGTAATATAAAGATATGCACACCACAAAAGCTAATTACTAAGTGTGAATCACTAAAAAAAGTCGATGTCTTAGCTAAAATAAACTAAATCATTAACATTCAGCTTGGAAGCTGCTTTTATGCCAGTCTAATGGTGCTGAAGATGCAAACCCAGTGTGAATGCAACTAAATTATAATTGGCATATTTTCAAAATTCCTATTCAGAATATTTATTATATAAAAAAAGTTTTGGGGGCTTTTTTTGGATAATAATCTTGATCACCATCCGTTAATATGGCAATTGCATTTCCCAAGTTCCTGCAGCATTAGAGAAAGAGCTTCTCAGAGGCAGTAGTGAAATGGCAGTTACCACTGACAAACTGTTCACACCATTCATTGCAATATGAACATATAGCAGACATTCTTATGATGAAAATATCACAATGACATTTCTAACTACTGCTTTGAAAAGTAATTTTAATAATCACATACAGATTGTATGTTTATAAATATTTAGCTAGCCAGGTAGTACTGCACTTCTCCCTTTCAGAGGCATAAATATCCATCAGACTATTTCTACTTATAGATAGCCAAGTATCAAAATATGCACAGATTCTACTCTTTGCTGGAAATTTATCCTAAAATATTCAGATTTTAAGAAGTAAACCTGAGAAATAAAGTGTTAAAAAAATAGGTCAGGAGTTTGGCAACCAAACTAATTACCTACAAATGAGTATAGCAAATTTTCTGAGATATTCAGTAGCTGCCTGGTATGAAGGAGAAAAACCCTACAGGGATTCTATGAGAAGAAAGAAACATAAAAGGAGAGCAGTAGGAAGAATTATGTTAGTTTAATTTACTGTGGACCCTTTGTACTGTCATTCATAAATAGATCTCCTCTCCCAAGCCACTGGCTTGTCGCCTGTTCTACAGATGGATCAGCAGACACACATACATTATAGAGTAAAACTGATGTTCAGATGTGTTTCCCAGTCAAGCCAAAGACCTGTTTTTAAGGGTAAAAAGGAGAAAAGTCCACTTTCAGCCGCCTCCATACTCTGAACCACTATCAGATTGTCTCTTCTTCACAACTGAGGTAGTAATTGCTTTCCTTGAAATTAGATGTGCACAAGTACCATCAAAACATCCATTTATTAATGCCTACACACACAATGTCTGTTGCAGTTAGTTATCACCTCAACAGCTGTTTTGCTATTATCTATTCATCCAGCAGAGAATGAAGAAAGGGCAGTGGGCTCAGATGTTTAGTAGAGTTGTTTTTCTCCAAGTGCTATTCACTCTTAATTCTGTAGTGTTCTAGGTGAGGTTTCCTTCCTAATATGCCTTTGGTTGGGAATAAAGTCGTTTGGTTATCATACAACAGGGTTTACTGACACTTGCTTAAAAACCCAAACAGTCAACACAGCCATACAGTGAACACTACAAAGATTCAAGATGTCCACTAGATGGCACACACACAGCAGAAGAAAGAGGGGAGGGATCATTAGATGATTGGCAGCTAATGAAACTCTTCTACCCTCTTAAAGAGTTAGAGGAAGGTGCTCGGTGATTTGGATTCCCACCTTCTTGGATCTTGAGTGTCCTCTTCCTCCTCATGTGTCCCAGGTCTTCACACCTGGTCCACAGGGCTCTTGGGAGCTAGTGAGTTCCAAACTACCATCGAGTGACATGCTAACAATTGTCAGAATAGAAGCTGAACTCAGAGAGGAATCTAATCCTGGCATCTGCTTGAGAGAACACTGGGGGTCCTAATTGGTTCCCAGTTTCTATTTAACCCAAAATAAAGGAACAGGAAGTTGTCCATGCAACTGGGTTCCCCCCAGCTTAGGACTGCTTTCCCTTCAATACTTGAGTAGGAAGTTATAGGAAGGGATTGATAATGATACATAGAAACCAGAGTGTGCCTCTCTAGCGTGGGACAAGTAGTCAAGAAGACAGCCTGGGCAGCCATTGTATATGCCATCTTCTTATAGCTCTTTATGCATGGGGATAAGCTACCATGACAGTAATAGTGGAAAATCACAATGGGAAGATTTGGGCTGAATGTAAGGGAAAACTTCCTGACTGTAGTTTGTTATGATGTGGAGTAATCTTCCACTGAAAGCAGAGGAAGCCCAAACATTTCCCACATTTAAATTTGACTGGCTAACATGTTAACAATGTACTATAAGGACCAATCCTGCCTTCCCAAAAAGTCACCCGGATCCACCAGTTTTAGGTAGAAATATGAAAATAAATCATATGTCAGACTAAGGCTATGTCTACACAACAGCTTATGTCAGCCTTACTTACGTTGCTCAGAAGTGCAAATAAACCACTCCTCCAAGTGACATAAGTTACATCAACATAAACGCCAGTATGGACAGTGTATATCAGTAGAATAGCTTCTCTCACCAACATAGCTACTGCCGCTCAGAGGTGGTTTTATTGTGCAGATGGGAAAACTCTCTCCCGTTGGCACAGAGCATCTTCACCAGCTGCACCGCTGAAGTGCTGTATGTGTAGACATGCCCTAAAACTTTCTACTCTTAGTCAGTTTGTGACTCTCATTCAGGAGCACCTAGGAGTAGTCCAGTGGACATCCAAATTCACTAAGTCTCATTTGGAGGGCAGAAATATCTTTGTGCAGCTAAAATGTTCAAAGATATGGCTCTTGAACATATTCACTAAGAGCAAAATCATAAATAATTCCCCCACACATACCTTTTCAAAACAAGTTTTGAAGTGAATTTAGTGCTCACAGAAAGTGCTGGCCTACTTGATTCCTGGGATTTTTGTAGTCTGCTTTGGGACTACAAAAGATTAAAACAGGAAGGGAAGTGGGGACCAAAGACATGGAAGGTGTTGGATTGACAGCCTGAGAGACTGAAGTCAAATCGATAGAATAAATACAGACAGTAGAGTTAAGAAAACTATCCTGAACTGACGCTTTAATGTACATCAAACCTATCTAGAGCAGGGGTGGGTAAACTACAGCCCAGGGGCTGCATCAGGCCCTTCAGATATTTTAATCTGGCTCTTGAACTCCAGCTGGGGAGCAGGATCTAGGGATTGCCGGGGGCTTGCCGTGCTCTGCAAATGCTGGGGCTCTGTGCAGCTCCTGGAAGCACCGACATGTCCCCCCTCAGCCTCCTATGTATACGGGCAGCCAGGGGGTTCTGCACATTGCCCCCGCAGCTCCCACTGGCCAGCAACTGCGGCCAATGGGAGTTGCAGGGGTAGTGCCTGCGGACTGGGCAGCCTGCAGAGCCGCGCCTCTGCATAGGAGCCCGAGGAAGGACACGCTGCTGCTTCTGGGAGCTGCTTGAGGTAAGCGCCACCCGGAGCCTGCACCCCTGACTTCCTCCTGTGCCCCAACCCCCTGCCTCAGCCCTGATCCCCCACCCACCCTCTGAACCCCTCGGTCCCAGCTCGGAGCAGCCTCCTGCACCCCCAACCCCATCCCAGAACCCGCGCCTCCAGCCAAAGTCCGCGCCCCCTCCCGCACCCCAGTCCCTTATTTTGTGAGCATTCATGGCCCGTCATACAATTTCCATACCCAGATGTGGCACTTGGGCCCAAAAGTTTGCCCACCCCTGATTTAGAGGGATTATATGTAAGGGCAAGAGTGTAACTTCAGTCTCCTGAGTGTAACAACAAGGATGCCAAATTATCATGCTTTGGTGATGGTGTTTTTTGAGATGTGGACATTTTTGCACTTTCAACAGGAATGAGCAGATGCCTGTTTGGTTAAATCATGCTATCTAAGTGATTCAATGTACAGTATGGTTAAACAAACCCATTCAACCCATTAGAGCATCTCTTAAATACTGTTAATGGAAATCTCTGTACTTAACAACTGTATTTGTCACTATTACACTCTAACAATTTAATTTATATTCAGTCCCTATTTCAGGGTAGTCTGGACCAGTATCAATTCATTTGTCATTTTAAATCTCTTTTGTCCATGCCTTTGGATTACTAGAATTATTTAATGGCATTTTAAGTCTATGGCAATGGCACTGTGTTACATCATAACTGTGCCAGATTTATAATAGCCAATGAAGTCATCATTATAGCTTCTCGTAATTTTCTCCTTCACAATGGTCTAATATCCCATTAGTTCGGCTTTCCAATTATGAATCTAGTTTCTGGGCAGGTAACCTTTACTTAGAATGTAATATTTAACTCTCAGTAACCACAAGGGAGGCTTTATAGTGCCATATTGATTAATAAAGCACAGCCAAGATATACTGAATTGTAATATTGTTCAGAAGCAACTCAGATAAGAAATAGCATTTCAATAAGAGGGGGAAAACTGAAGGGTTTGCTAAATTTCTGTAATAATATAACTCTGACACCAGCCCTAACTCTATTGTCTATATATCCATGGTCTAGCTCTGTCCCCTTACTTGCTCTGCTTAATTGCATTTCTATGTTAATACATTTAATCATTTCAAGTATTGTCGAATAATGTCTGTAATAGAACAAAGAAATTAGATGCAAAAAGCTACATATTGCATAGAGTGTTTTCAATTCTGTTTTTGTTTGTGAGCAATTCAATGTTTGTGTTTATGTTGTTAACTAGATTGTCACAAATATATAACATAAATGCACAATGGCCAAGTTTTTGTAAAAATATTAATCAATTCTGGCAATTCAACATTCTTTCAACTCTGCAACCTTCACAGTAGGACACATCATAGTTTTACGTGGCAATACAGAGCTCTTCCTGTGAAGGGTGAGATTCTTCCCCCCCAGAAGAAAGCAGTGGCTCTTGTCCACAAACCTACTGGATCTCAAGGTTCTACCAGGGGCACATGCATGAAGGTCCTGTGCCCTGTACCAATTCTCCCCTCCTCCCTCGCAATATTGCTTCCACTCTCAGCGGTGTTATCAGGGGCTTTATAACCAGCACCTGTCCCAAAGTCCTTTTTAAAAGGGCCCCCTAGAATGGGTAAGGATCCTTTGGGAAATTGACACAACCTCTGTTTTGCTAGGTGCCTCAGTGGATAATGCATGTTCCCCTGGCATTGCCTGATCCGCCCTTTGCCCAACTCATCCACACGTATGGATTATTTGAGCTGTGGAGAGCTCCTGCTTTGTGAGCTAAGGGGAGTAAGAGGAGCTCTGTAGCAGGGACACCAAACACTCCTTTTTGCACAGCTGGATTGGCGGGGGAGGGAAGAGAATCTGTGTGCACCATGTCTCTTCTATGTATAAATGATTAGCGTACAGCTGGGCCCATGGATTTTTGGCCATTAATCTTATTTTAGTATTTTGAAAATAAACATTTCTTGTGTTAATTAATGCTCACATTTATGCTCCAAAGAGTTTGTGCCTGAGTGGATGTGGCAGATGATCAGACTGTTGCTGCTGCTTGGCTGCATGCAAATTTCTACAGGACTAGAGGGCCTTATCTAAAGAGATGCTGCACTAGTTTAACCAATATTTATGCTACATGGCCATTTGCACTAGTTTAGGTAAATCAATTCTTATACCAGTTTTCGTTAAGCAAGTGCAATGTGTGTCTGTAGATCAGGCCTAGGGTGAAAGAGCAGCAGCTTTATCTTGTGATGGCTGCCTGGCATCCTTGTAATGGATAACGAGAGCTTATTTAAAAGCTTAGAATTTGCACAGTATTGTAGAATAAAAACAAAAAAACTACAGACACCCTAAAAGTAACATGATTGTGGGAGGGTCACTTTTTTCTCCTCACCAATGCCTCTAACTACTTTTGCACTGGGGGAAGAGAAAAACGTGGTGGAAATCTGGTAGTGTGAGGAAGCAGCAGGAAAATGAATTGAAGGGACAAAGCTAGAGTTACCACTGTCCAAAGCTGCTCCTCTATTAAAAAAAAATCTATACTGCACCATTACACACATTTTTCATTATTTCCCCACTGCCCCCATTCTGAACACTTAATTTATACCTGACTGAAGTGCTATAAGGCTTGTCAGTTCATTTCTGACCTTAAAAAAAATCATTTGGGATTGTTCTTCCATTGGTGTCCAGAAGATTTATGAGTATAATTTTCCTCAAGGTTCATCACACAGAACCTCTGCGTATCAGTAGGTGAACAGACTCCATAAACCCTTAATTTTCAGTTTGCAAAAGAAAGAAAAGCCTTGACTTTCGAATTTAAACTTTCCCAGTCTGAGATCAAAATCACTGAAAGTCACCACATGTTTTATTCCCTTCTTACTTATCTTTCTATAAAAATGGAAAAAAAGTAGAACTGTATGGTTTTCATAACATGAAGGTTAAATATCAGTCACTGGTTTAACTGTATTTTGCATGGAAGGATCAAATATCCATAGCCTTGACAATTCAAGATAATGAAGAAAATATAAACATGAGCTTTGTCCTTTGTTACAGAGGTCAACAGATACAATCACTCACTCAAACTATTAAATGTAATGCACACAGGCACAGTGAGATGAAAAGTGACAGTTTAAATTAGCTTGACCTGCAATGTTGACTCCTGGACAGATGGCATAATATACCCTGACTTCATTGCAGAGGTATTAGAAGTACACAGCAAGAGCCCATTGTGATACTAAGAAAAAGCTCAGAAACAAATTCAAGCTGTAAACCAAAAACCTGCTGGCCCCCTGTGAGGCTCTTGGCTTCCTTTTGCCAGAGCTGTTACTGTATAGAATGAAGTCTTCTCTGTTTGATAAAAGCAATACATTGCTAACGCAAAGAACAGCCACTTACTAACCTGCCATTTGCAGGGTAGATTTAAAGATTGGATTCAGAATCCTAATGCTAGACTGACAAAGGACAAGCAAATTGGAGGCAATATATTCTTTCATGGGAAAAGAAAAGCCAATTATATAGTTGTATCAGAACCCCACTGCTGGACAGCATTAGCATCTTTTTAAGAAAGAGTGCACAGGCATAAAAATGAGGTAGATCTGTGAATCTGCATACAGTATTTCTTATGTGACACTGAGACTCATCAGAAGAGCTGTTTCCATCCATAGATCTTTCTACTACTAATACAATCTGAAGGATTCTCCCCCAGTGCCAGACATTCTTTTTTTGTAGATTTTAAATTACCAAAGACAACAAAGTATTTATCCAACCGCCAATTTGCATTCATTCCTGTTATTGGGAGGGATGTCTCTGAAGTGAACAGATAATTCACTGTTTAATGACCTGAGAACAGAAACAGGAATAGAGTCTACAACTCTGAAAAAAATAATGGGATAACTTCAAACAAAGAGCTGTGAACACCAAGGGCCACATCATCTGGTGAAAGGCAGAAACTAATTAGGAAAGAGGAGCAATTAGCCATTTGTCCAACACTTAAAGGTTGGCACCATGAAATAGATTGAGATTTGGAGCCAATGAATTGATCTATTTCCTCATTGTACATGTGTTTTTAATGCCAGTGTGGATTGTATGCAATGCTATGCATTTTGATATTTTTTATATTGTGACGTGAAAGTGAAAAGGACAGCACATTACAATATAAATCTCTACAGTTCATCAAACAGGATCGCTCATGGCTCAAAGGTCACCCGGGTTCCGTTTTGCTAACTGAACTACAACAAATAATATCCCTGAAATTGGTTCGGGCCTCCTTCTCATACAAAGACAGAAATAACAACAAAGGGAAAAGAAAGTTTGGAAGGGATATGATGACATTATATGAGGCTTGTATGGCAAAGAGTTGTGGGATGTTCTGTATGTCATGTTTGCATTGCTTTGGAGAGTTCAGCCCACGCATCTCATTTTCTTTAGTCATTTTTCTATTCTGATGTAATCCTACAAGAAGCCAGATACATTTTATGGAATAAATCACTATCTGGTTCAAATTGTTCCTGCCAGAGACCACAGTTTCCATTTTGTTTTGGAGCACAGAAGATTTCCTATTGTATTTTTTCCCCCAGAAATTATGGTGATTTTACAGACCATAAACTCTCTGATTTTCTCATTTACAGGAAGACAGAAAAGGAGAACAGTTTGTCAACTACAAATCAGCTTAATATGAAACTACAATCAATCAACCCCAAAGCCTGGCAGCATTTTGTGGTTTTCATTAAGGTTTAACATACATTCTGCAGATACTCCACCCATTTGCCTTTTAAAAGTTATCTTTCACCTGTGTCAAATGGGTCACAGAAAGTTTACTCTTTGAGCAATAAACTATGTATTATGACTTTTTTTTCCAGTACAGAACTTCCCCATAAAATGGACATTTTGATCATAATTTTCAATCTGTCTAAAATTAAGCAACAAAGAGGCCCGATTTTAACCCTTATCCAGCAAATGTACCACTTAAGTATATGCCTATCTTTAAGCCCATTCTTAAAGTTAAGCAAGTAGTTAAGCACCTTACAAAGTGGGGACCCTTCAGAGATATTGTGCACTGTTAGCTTCCATTGACCTCTTTCAAAAACAAAAACAAAACCAGACTATTTAGTTGCCCACATTTAATTACCCAAGTTAAAAATGATGGTCTTTAAGTCTAACTGGAAGTCCAAAATACTCAGTTTCTTGAGATACTGTTTTGTAACGGTCCCTGCAACAGGGCATTTCTTTCTTAGCAGTAGTCTACCAAGTTTATGCCCTGCTGTTGATTAGTATTTGTGTTGCAGTAGCACTTAAGGGCCTCAGTCATGGACCAGGGCCCAATTTTGCTAGGCACTGTGCAAACAAGACGCTAGCTGAGACCCTCCACAAATGTACAGTTTGGACTAATATAGGGCTGGGGGCTGAAGGCCAATGCAGGCATTCAGAGACAAGGCAGAGCTCCCTTGTAGTTCTGAGGAATGGGAGGTCTCAGAGTAGGCAGAGCTGCCCTCCTGGCTGTCAGAAAGCCAGATTGTAACTTGAGCTATGCTCTGTTTGCTTTTCCATTTATTTAAAAACCTCTTTGTTTCTTTTGTTATAGACTTAGGTCTCCAGAATAAAGCTTGGGGGAGGAAAAAAATACTTGCTGCCTGAAATGTAGTTTGCTGCTGGACCACCTCATATAACATACCATTTCCCTTATACCAGTGAGCATTGTTAATTATTTGTGCCCGTCATTGTACAAGACAATTTTCAATACTGTCCTTGCCCCAGGACTTTACATTGCAAAACACAGACAATAATACAAGATATGCTATGAGGAAAGAGCTAGGACAATTAATTGTTTGTAATTGTTTCTGTTTACAGCTCTAATGGAATAATTTGGTCTTTAGCAGGGATTTGAATGAGAAGGGAGGAATCTGGCACATCAGGATTGTGAGAGCATCCTAAAGGACACAGTCCACATAGAAGGAGTAAGGATGGAAGAGGGAGAAGCAAATGAAAGGTGCATTGACGTTGCAGTCCCTGGTAGGGCAAAGGAGGTAAGGTGAGGTGCGGGTTGACGTGACAGAGAGCAGGGTGCAAACAGGTGATGGAGAAAGCTGATGGGGTAATTAGTCAAATCAGCCTGGCCGGCTAAGCCTGTTACCACAGCAGCCCAGGGCTGAGAAGAAGAGAGACAGGAGGAAGAGGGCTAGTTGAACGTAGCCACACAGAAGCTCGGAGTAGGGAAACCTCTGTTCACCTCAGGCCCTGGTGAGAGGGCCAAAAGCTAGGTTAACATTGTAAATAGACTATTGTACAGGGATTGTTGTGAAAAAGGGTAGAGGGAACTTAAAATACAGAACACAGTGAAACAGGGGCGGCTCTAGGATTTCCGCTGCCCCAAGCAGGGCGGCACGCCGCGGGGGGGCGCTCTGGTGGTCAACGGTCCCGCGGCTCGGGTGGACCTCCCGCAGGCATGCCTACGGATGCTCCACCGGAGCCACGGGACCAACGGACCCTCCGCAGGCACGTCTGCGGGAGGTCCACCGGAGCCGCCTGCTGCCCTCCCGCGGGACGCCGCCCCAAGCGCGCGCTTGGCGCACTGGGGTCTGGAGCCGGCCCTGCAGTGAAGGCACAACCATGGGAGTTTGTGCAGTTTCTGCAGGGAGAGGGCAGGAGAGGAGCCATGATCCGTGACCGTCAGGAAGAGGAGATAATAAGAGGAGGGAACTGAAATATAGACCGCAAAGTTGTGCAGGACACTTTGAAGAAAAGCATGGTCCAGAACAGTGGTTTTCAACCTTTTTTCATTTGCAGATTCCTAAAAAATTACAGATGGAGATTTGGGCCCCTTTTGAAATCTTAAACAGTGTGCAGACCCCCAGGGTCCGCAGACCATAGGCTGAAAACCACTGGTCCACAGGGAATGGGAATGCCAGTTGAGCAATTCAGAGAGGAAAGTGACATGATAATTAACAATAATAATGGTTTTGATCAGATAAGAATGATTTTGCCATTTTAAAATAGATTGGAGGGGAACTATAATGATATCAGAGAGAAGGACGTTACAGCGGATGATGCTGAGGGCATGTATAAATGTTTGAACTGTCAGGAAGAAAAGGAAAAGATGGATTTTTTTTTTAAAACATTGTGGAGAAAGCAGCGTTATAAATTGTTGGCAGCCTGGATATGTGTCCAGAAGAGTCAGAGACAACACAGACTGGGGGCACGGTGGTGTTAACAGCAGGGAAGAGGACAATTTTCAGGGGGAAAGACAAGTAGCTCAGTGTTGTGCATATTTTACTCTACAGCTGGCAGAATGCCATCTAGTACAAAATGTCCCTGAGTCCGGTAGCCATGCAGGACTGCATGGGTGGGGATGAGTGTGGAGAGTCAAATTTGTGAGTCATCAGCACAGAGATGATCTCTGAAATCCTGAAAGTAAGTATCGATGCCAGGGATAAAGATGTAGACGCAGAAGAGCAAGGAACCAAGAACTAAATCCTCATGCAAATGATTTCTCAAGATCCACCGTGACTATGTTGTCTACAGATAAGTACCTAGCTGATGACAAAGCTGCAGGGCTATTTTAGATGGTCTCTCAATATATATGAAAAGAAAAACTAAAACCCCACATCCTTGTGTCTTTAAAGCTCTGTCCATGTCCATTCACCACTTGGCCTTGTTACTTTACTGTTCCCCTTTTCCCTTCCCTTCCCCTCTATCCATTTGTTTTGCCTATAGTGTTCTTTGTGTTCATACAGCACCTAGCATACTACAGGCATTACCACAAACAAATACGACATTATTACTGTTCTAGCTCTAAATAGCTCAATACTACTTCAACTCACAGCTACTGCTCTGAAAGGCTTTGTAGACACAAAGGTGACTCCCTATTCTAGTGGAGAGCAACCGCTTGAAAGCAGCTTTGTGTAGCCATCACTGCCTTCTAGGGTTAGAGTATGGCCCTTCTGATGTGACTACGGTGCATCAGTTTGACCCAGTGAAAAGGTAAGGGGGTGCAATTGAACATACTTAGTGCTTCCCACTTCATCTTGGAGGGTAATGGATTCTTCTTTATTAGACAGTGAAAGAGAATCTTACAGAGACCATGCACCTTTTCCTTGGCTGAGTTGAAGTGGTGAAAGGGAACACTAGATGAAAAGTCTCCCACAAAGAGTAATTTGGGAGGAAGGGGAGGGTGCCTCTAAATTGGATTCCCCTCAAAATTAGCAATGTACAGAGGGAGCACCACAACTGGGGGAGGGGCAGTGGAATCTCTCCTCTACCCGCAGTATCACAACCAGCAAAAGCAGAAGAACAGGCTTCTCTCCAAATTCAAATTAAGATTTTCTTAAACTACCTTCCTCCCCAAGGCTGTCTGGCTTATGGACCTGTCCTTCTACTACACGTGATCCAAAAAAGGATATGAAACCATACCCAGGATTATTTCTCTGGAGATACGTTGCTTAAGTCACCAAAAGTGAAAAGAAAAGTAACCAAAGTTATCCAAGCCAAGAACCAAGACACTTACAGATACTAAACATGAGACACTGGAGTGAGCCTAGGAGGAGAGAGAGAATGCACCCTCTTCCTTTCAGCAGCAGGAGACTACACTATTTGCTCAGTAAAAAGCTAGCTGTAAAGATAAGAGAAGGCAACACTTACCAACTGGAAGAGAGGGAGATGCAACAACCAGTTATGAAATGGCTATGTAGGGCTGCAGCAGGTTGGCCCCAGAAAAGCATGCGAGGGGAAAGGGGCCACCCTGCTCTGAGTTAGTAGGAATCAGGCAGTTACAAAGGAAAGCAATGAAAATGCTGTTTCTGTATGCATCATACCAGCTCTATATCCCAAACACTCAGAGGAGTGGGGGAAGGCTTCATATCTATCAGACATCCACTAGCCGGAGGCCACAAAAGATATAGCCCTAAGCAAGTTTCAGAAGTCAGCATGGTGAAAGGAACCACAGCACTTGTCCCACACTATGGAGAGGACATGCTTTCAGGCTGTGTACTCAGACAGTGGAGTCTTTCATCTCAGTTTAGTTCTTTTGGCATTGTGTGTCTGGTCAATTTCTCAAGCCTTATGTATGAAGGGGAGGATGCGGGAGAAGGTTGGAGTGAGAGCCAGCATTGGGGTTGGTACCAGGAATTGAACCAATAACTTCCCAAGCTAAAAGCATGAGTCTTTACAGCTTCAGCTAAAAAGCCATGCTCTATAACTAGGGCTATAACAGATTGATATCTCCTATGGAATAGGCATGGCAGGAGAATATACACTGACTGGTGGATTGCTGGTGCAAGAAACTGATCAGATAAGTTAGAAAAGAACAGGGTAGAAAGATTTTGAGGAAGACAGGGAACATGTCAAGGAGAATGTGAAGCAATGGTCCTTTTACACCAGACCTGAAAACCACCGGTAGTCTCTTGCCATACTCCTTTGCAGGAAAAAATGGCTAGCTTGGGGGTGCTATGACTTGTGACATAGGGTGGAGGCCAGATACAGTGGTAATAGGCACTAGATGTTTTTTCCCTTCTCTACAGACCTTCTGTAACTCTGACAGACCCCAGTCATCAGCAGGCAGGATCAAACCTGGAGCCTCTGGAGTATAGTACATGAGCCTCTATCGCATGAGTTAAAAGCCAACTGTCTGTAGCGCAGACTCATTTTATCTCTCTCTCTCTCTAAGTGGTCTTGGTGCAACTAGATGGGACAGAACACCACACCCAGAAGGTGTGTGTGTTACACTTGCACAAACCACTTTCTGATCCCTTTGAACTACCTCGCTTCTCTCTTCCAAGAGCTGAAAGGAAGCGTGGAAGGGTCTGAATAGGCGGACTCTGAGGGTACGTCTTCACTACCCACCATATTGGCGGGTAGCAATCGATTTCTCGGAGATCAATATATCGTGTCTCATCTAGACGCGATATATCGAACTCCGAACGCGCTCCCGTCGACTCCGGAACTCCACCACCGCGAACGGCAGTGGCAGAGTCAACGGGGGAGCCGCAGATGTCGATCCCACGCCGTGAGGACGGGTAAGTAATTCGAACTAAGGTACTTCGAATTCAGCTACGCTATTCGCGTAGCTGAAGTTGCGTACCTTAGATCGAACCCCCCCACCAGTGTAGACCAGGCCTAAGTGGCTTTAGGGGGTGAGCTAAAGCAGAAGCAACAGTAGGAAATGAGTTGCTCTTTTCCTTCCCTTCACTGGATCCTCCAGAGTCCTAGAAGCCACGTGATTAAGACACTTCACAAGTTGTGGAGAGTTCTCCGCCAGCATGGAACAAAAACAAAATAGTTTTTTGAGTTACAAAAATATGAACAGCTTTGGAAGCCACCAGACTTAACATTTTCACATCCTTTTACTCCAAAGATTATAGTGGCAAATTTGTTACTTGCCAAATTTCAGCAGAGTGAAGTTTTATGGCTGTCAGAATATAACCTTCTGTAAACTGAGGTAGCAACATGCTGGCCTTTAACCTTAGCAATAACAGGTAGGAAGAATATTGCTTCTGAAATAAGAGCCCATTGGCCCCAGTTATTAATAACAATTGCTGAAGGAGATTGGGATTTTTTTTTATAAGTAACATTTCTGTACTGCTTCTCCTTACCAGTGAAGAAATATAAACACTATAGAAAGTAGAATGTTTAGTATGTCAGATTTACATGAAAAACAAGAGATATGAAATCTCATTCTGTATTTTCACCCCAGTTTTTCAGCAGTGTAATTCCATTCACTTAATGGAGTTATTCCTGGTTTGTAGGCAGGATCAGGAGAGCAAAATCAGGTTCCTGGCACAATAGGTTTCTTTTCTGTCAAATTTGGTTTTAAATATTAACTAGTGAGTGTCGCAAGGATCAAGAGATACCATAACAGTAGCAGCATCTCTGCTATTCTGAAATTTCCTTGCTTGTAAACTTCAGACAAAACCTCTTTTTGTTTGTTGATGTGAGCATTTTAACAGGAAACAAGAGTTCAGCCACCAAAAAGCATTTTTTTTCCTGACACAAATTTCACTATTGTTCCATGATTGACAGCCACCCCAATGTCTATAAACAACCTAATAGCCTCCCAAATTGACCATTCAGTTCCTGTGTCCAACATTTAAACACTGAGCGGTTTTGCGCTCAATAAAATTCTTTTTCATTTCACCCTGGGTTGCCATGTCTCTTCAAACAGAGACAGAAAAGCAGTGCTCTGTGTCAGACAGATTTTAATTTTCAGTCCTCATCCATTCGTACAATGTAGACACAGGCAAACAAACCCTACCCAAAGCCTAGCAACCCACAGTTTAAACAGTCAATGTGTATGAGCTGCAGGATGAAGGCCTGGACCTGTTCACACATGAATAAAGAAGATTAAGATTTTCTTTCAAAGACATGAAGCCTTTTTGACAGCCAGTGTCAACAGCACTGTCTGCCTCTCAATGTGAAACAGTCTTCTATCACAGGTTCCCACAGGGAGGTCTTGCTTATTAGCATGCTTTACACTTCCATTCCTTGTCAGTATTTAATTTAAGAATGAGGATGCAAATTTTTGCAAACTCTTACTTACACACAGAGAAAGGATAACTTACTGGAGACACTGAAAGGAAATACCAGCTAACATGAACACCTACAGGGTGCATTTTTAAAAGAGGATAACATTGGGGGTGGGGGGGAAGCAATGGACACAGTGGAGGTTTCTATTAGCCAATTGCTGAAACATACCAGTGAGTTTGTAATCAAAGAAAATCAGTTTCAATGAGCTACTTTGATAGAATGCCTGTGACCCTAAATTTGAAATGTAAGGTGCATGCTACTGTGCAGGGCAAAATTTCAAATAAAAGTTTGGGCATTACAAACAAAAACCACACCACTGCTTCCATGTGTAATACTGCACATTTTAAAATGATATCTTTATTGAGGAGAAATATTAATGGTAGTTAAAACTTTTTAGATTCCACAGACTACACTTTTTAAACAAAGTTGAGCCACCATTCCATATCTTTGTTACAAGATTGTCAAAAAATAGACATGCATTTAAAAATCCCAATCCATTTGTACAGATGCTTAATTTTCAACAGGTTAGTAATCCTACTAAGGTAATGGGATCACTCAGATGCTGAAGGTTAAGCACATGAATAATTTGCAGGATCAGTGCCTAAGTTCCTTAACAGAAGCAAAAGAATTAAATAGTTTAAAAAAATAAATAATGCATTGTTTTAACTACTGCCATAATATAGAAAACTTTTGAAATAAATAGCAAATTGATTTCTTGTCCTAAGAAATTTCCGTATGAAAATGTTAAACCTTTCAGTACAAACTTCTATTTTAACAAGGTCCGAATCCAGTTCCACCAAAGGAAATAGAAAAATTCCAGTTGACTTGAATGTTGAACCCTAAAGTAAGCATGATTTCGTTGACTATGCCCCAGGAACACTGATTTTTAATCCATATCACAGGAAATGACATTTGAGGCAGGAAAATTATGAAGACTTAAAAAAAAATATCACTGATTTTTTCTGAAGGTCCCAAAAAAGCCTGAACATCTTTTGGAATAGATCTTATAATTCAAATAAAAGGAAACGAATGTTCCCTCAGCAAGTGAGCTACAGGAAAAAGAGCAGAACGGTAACTAGAAATAAACACTCAAGACAAGGAAGGATAACTAGGATTACCTGGATTAACACTGAATGTATCAAAAAACTTCTTTTCAAGCTATATACTGTATACAGTACTGATACAAAACCTTGCACAAACATCTGTACAACAGATACTGTTTAAGGGAGTTTTTAGTTTATAATGTGAGGAACTCCTGAATAGACCAGCACCACCAAATCCACCAGACATTGACCCAGCCAACGAGGACCTTCCAATCAATTGCGACAAACCAACCAGAGACGAGATCAGAAAAGCCATCACCATGATGAAGAACAGGAAGGAGGTTGGACCTGATGATATTCCAGCAGAGGCCCTGAAAGTAGACCTGGATGCTTCAGTGGAAATGCTGTACCCCCTTTTTGAGAAGATATGGGAAGAAGCAGCGATTCCGGCAGACTGGAAAGAGGGATACCTCATCAAAATCCCTAAGAAAGGAGACCTTAGCAACTGTGCCAACTACAGAGTAATCACACTTCTGTCGGTGCCTGGGAAGGTCTTCAATCGAGTCCTCTTAGAGAGAATGAAGGATGTAGTCGATCCACAGCTACTAGATGAGCAGGCAGGCTTCCGGCAGAATAGATCATGCACGGACCAGATAGCAACACTCCGCATCATAGTCGAGCAGTCTATGGAGTGGAACTCCTCGTTGTATATCAACTTTGTTGACTATGAGAAAGCGTTTGATAGCGTGGATCGAGAGACCCTCTGGAAGCTCCTTCAGCACTATGGCATCCCAGCAAAGGTGGTCAACTTGATTAAGAACTCATACGACGGCATACACTGTAGAGTGATCCATGGAGGGCAGCTCACAAACAGCTTCCAGGTGCGAACCGGAGTCAGACAAGGATGCTTGTTGTCACCATTTCTCTTTCTCCTCATCATTGATTGGATTATGAAGACATCCACTTACGAGCGTAGGAACAGAATTCAGTGGACGTTGTGGACCCAGCTTGATGACCTGGACTTTGCCGATGACCTTGCACTCCTTTCACACAGCAAACAGCAGATTCAAGAGAAGATCAACGTAGTGGCAGCCACATCATCACAGGTTGGCCTCAACATCCACAAGGACAAGTCCAAGATCCTCAAGATTAATTCCATCAGCAATGACCCAGTCACACTGAATGGAACCCCCCTGGAAGAAGTGCAGTCCTTCACCTACCTAGGCAGCATCATCGACCAGCAGGGTGGCACAGATGCAGACATCAAAGCAAGGATTGGTAAGGCAAGAGCAGCCTTCCTACAGCTCAAGAACATCTGGAGCTCCAGAGAGCTATCTTTGGCAATAAAGATTCGACTGTTCAATTCCAACGTGAAACCAGTCCTACTGTATGGAGCTGAAACCTGGAGGACAACTAAAACAACCACTAGGAAGATCCAGACCTTCATTAATAGCTGCCTTAGAAGGATTCTTCAGATCCGCTGGCCAGACATCATCAGTAACATCCACCTCTTGGAGAGGACTCGTCAACCTACAGCAGAGGAAGAAATTAGAAGAAGAAGGTGGGGCTGGATAGGACACACACTACGCAAGCAGCCAACCAACATCACCAGACAGGCATTGTGGTGGAACCCCCAAGGCAAGCGGAAAAGAGGCCGTCCAAGAAACACCTGGCGACGCGACCTTCAGGATGATTGCACAAAAATGGGCTATACCTGGAACCAGTTAGAGCAAATGGCCCAGGATAGAGGACTCTGGAGATCTGTAGTTGGCGGCCCATACCCCGACTGGGGTGACGGGCATGAGTGAGTGAGTGAGTGAGTTAGTTTATAATGAAATGCTTGGTTTCTTCCTCACTGTCTAAACAATATGATTCAGTACTTTAACGGCAGAGGAGTTTACACCCAGAGTGAATGTGGCCCACTATTCATATTAAATCCATGGGACAGAAATAGTCTTCTTTCTTTCTTTGTTTTTTAGTGCAGTATAATTTGAGTTATATAATATAATTTTAGCAAAATTAAAACATGAGCCAACATTGATTTCTGTCAAGCAAATATGTGACTTCGTGCACTGACGTTATAACTCGATGTATTTGGTTTAGGTCACAAAGCTACATGTTTGTTTAACAGAAATAAATGTCATCTCACATTTTAATTTGCTAAAGTTAAATTTGTCTAGACACCTAGAGAAAAAATTACATAGGTCAGAACCCAAAATAAATAAATAGAGAAGATGTCTGGGTATGGCCCACCAGCTAAATGAATACTTAGCCTCAGTTTATAATAAGAGTAATGAGGAGCTTGGGGACAGTGGCAGGGTGGCTAATGGGAACGAGGATGTGAAAGTAGAAATTACCACATCCAAGGTGGAAGCCAAACTCAGACAGCTTAATGGGACCAAATCAGGAGATAAGCTCCATCCAAGAATATTGTAGGAAGTGTCACAGGAAACTGCAAACCCAATAGCAAGGATTTTTAATTAATCTGTACACTCAGAGGTCATACCCTTTAACTGGAGAATTGCAAATAAAAGTTCTGACGGGTTGGATCCCAGAAACCCCCTTGGGAGCTGCCACCCAATGTGCCAAGACTACTTCTATCTCTGCCTTCCCTGCCAGCTCAGGTCTCCAGCACCCTGTCTTGCTGAGCCAGATACTCCTGTCTACTCCAACACAGACCCAAGGTCTGAATTACTTGCCCCAAAGCTGCAGGTTTACCTGAAAGCAGCTAACAGAAGTGTGCTTGTCTTTAACACTCAGATGCCCAACTCCCAATGGGATCTAAACCCAAATAAATCTGTTTTACCCTGTATAAAGCTTATGCAGGGTAAACTCAAATTGTTCGCCCTCTATAACACTGATAGAGAAATATGCACAGTTGTTTGCTCCCCCAGGTATTAATACATACTCTGAGTTAATTAATAAGTAAAAAGTGATTTTATTAAATACAGAAAGTAGGATTTAAGTGGTTCCAAGTAGTAACAGACAGAACAAAGTAAGTCACCAAGCAAAATAAAATAAAATGCGCAAATCTATGTCTAATCAAACTGAATACAGATAATCTCACCCTCAGAGATGCTTCAGTAAGTTTTTTCCTCAGACTGGACACCTTCCAGGCTTGGGCACAATTCTTTCCTGGGCACAGCTCTTGTTCCAGCTCAGGTGATAGCTAGGGGATTCTTCATGATGGCTCCTCCTCCCCTTTGTTCTGTTCCACACCTTTATATATCTTTTGCATAAGGCGGGAATCCTTTGTCCCTCTCTGGGTTCCCACCCCCTCCTTCTCAATGGAAAGACACCAGGTTAAGGAAGGATTCCAGTTCAGGTGACATGATCACATGTCACTGCAAGACTTCATTACCCACTTGCCAGCACACACATATACAGGAAGACTTACAGGTAAAACACACTGATCTGCAGACAATTGTCCTGGTTAATGGGAGTCATCACGATTCCAAACCACCATTAATGGCCCACACTTTGCATAATTACACTAGGCCCTCAGAGTTATATTTCATATTTCTAGTTTCAGATACAAGAGTGGTACATTTATACAAATAGGATGATCACACTCAGTAGATTATAAGCTTTGTAATGATATCTTACAAGAGACCTTTTGCATGAAGCATATTCCAGTTACATTATATTCACTCATTAGCATATTTTTATAAAATTATATAGACTGCAACATCACAATAGTATCTATATTTAAGAAAGGGGAAAAAAGCTCAAAAAAAACTGCAGACCCATTCATTTGACTGCATTTGTATGCAAGGTCTTAGAACAAATTTTGAGAGAGTAGTTAAGGACATGGAGGTAAACGGTAATTGGGATTAAAATACAACATTTTTAATTTATTTTTTTTTATAATTGGAGATACACCAATCTCCTAGAACTGGAAGGGACCTTGAAAGGTCATCTAGTCCAGCCCCCTGCCTTCACTAGCAGGACCAATTTTTGCCCCAGATCCCTAAGTGGCCCCCTCAAGGATTGAACTCACAACCCTGGGTTTAGCAGGCCAATGCTCAAACCACTGATCTATCCCTCCCCCCAAACATGGTTTTACAGAGGTAGATCATGCCACACCAACCTGATCTCTTTTAGATCTTCTGAATTTCCTTTGTCTAGGAAATCAGCTATTTTCTCATATACCTGGATTTAAGTAAAGCATCTGATACAGTTCCACATGGAAAATTATTAGTTAAATTGGAGAAGATGGAGATTAATACAAGACTCAAAAGGCCAGTAAGGAATTAGTGAAAGAGGAGACTAGAACAGGTTATGCTGTGAGGGGAATTCAAGGCTGGAGGGAGGTTATTAGTGGAGTTCCTCAGGGATCCGTCTTGGGATAGTCGTAATTAACATTTTCATTAGTGATCACAAAAAGCAGAAGTGTGATAATAAAATTTGTGGAGGTATTGCCAATACGGAGGAGGATCAGAATATCATACAAGGATGACCTTGAAAACTGGAGTAGTAGAAATTGATTGAAATTTAATAGTGCAAAGTGCAAGGTTCCACTTAGGGATTAACAACAATATTTTTTGCTATAAGATGAGGATATATCAGTTGGAAGTGATAGAGAAAGCAAAAGACCTGCATGTATTGGTTGATCACAGGATGACTATGAGCCACCAACGTAATGCGACTATGAAAAAGGCTAATGCAGTCCTAGGATGCATCAGGTGAGGTATTTCCAGTACAGATAGGGAAGTGTTGTTATCATTACACAAGGCATTGGTGAGACCTCATCTGGAATACTGTGTGCAGTTGTGGTCTCCCATATTTAAGAAAGATGAATTCAAATTACAACAGGTGCAGAGAAGGGCTGCTAGGATGGTCAGAGGAATGGAGAACCTACCTTGCAAGAGAAGACTTATACTAACCAAAGGCTGAGGGGCTATACAATTACTCTCTATAAATACCTCAGAGGGATGAACACCAGGGACAGAGAGGAGTTATTTAAGGGCCAATGTTGGCACAAGCAGCAAAGAATCCTGTGGCACCTTATAGACTAACAGACGTTTTGCAGCATGAGCTTTCGTGGGTGAATACCCACTTCTTCGGATGCAAGTAGTGGAAATTTCCAGGGGCAGGTATATATATATGCAAGCAAGAAGCAAGCTAGAGATAATGAGGTTAGATCAATCAGGGAGGAGGAGGCCCTGTTCTAGCAGTTGAGGTGTGAAAACCAAGGGAGGAGAAACTGGTTCTGTAATTGGCAAGCCATTCACAGTCTTTGTTTAATCCTGAACTGATGGTGTCAAATTTGCAGATGAACTGGAGCTCAGCAGTTTCTCTTTGAAGTCTGGTCCTAAAGTTTTTTTGCTGCAGGATGGCCACCTTAAGATCTGCTATTGTGTGGCCAGGGAGGTTGAAGTGTTCTCCTACAGGCTTTTGTATATTGCCATTCCTAATGTCTGATTTGTGTCCATTTATCCTTTTCCTTAGGGCTGGTCCACACTAAGAAGCGGGGTCGAACTAGGGTACGCAAATTCAGCTACGTGAATAGCGTAGCTGAATTCGAAGTACCCTAGTTCGAACTACTCACCCGTCCAGATGCCGCGGAATCGAAGTCCGTGGCTCCAAGGTCGACTCCGCCACCGCCTTTTGCAGTGGTGGAGTACCGGAGTCGACTGCGGCGCTTCCGGAGTTCGAACTATCGCGTCCAGATTAGACGCGATAGTTTGAACTCCGAGAAGTCGAACTCACCGCGTCGACCCGGCTCGTAAGTGTAGACTAGCCCTTAGAGACTGTCCAGTTTGGCCGATGTACATAGCAGAGGGGCATTGCTGGCATATGATGGCATATATTACATTGGTGGACGTGCAGGTGAATGAACCGGTGATGGTGTGGCTGATCTGGTTAGGTCCTGTGATGGTGTTGCTGGTGTAGATATGTGGGCAGAGTTGGCATCGAGGTTTGTTGCATGGATTGGTTCCTGAGCTAGAGTTACTATGGTGCGGTGTGCAGTTGCTGGTAAGAATATGGTTCAGGTTGGCAGGTTGTCTGTGGGCGAGGACTGGCCTGCCACCCAAGGCCTGTGAAAGTGTGGGATCATTGTCCAGGATGGGTTGTAGATCCCTGATGATGCGTTGGAGGGGTTTTAGCTGGGGACTGTATGTGATGGCCAGTGGAGTCCTGTTGGTTTCTTTCTTGGGTTTGTCTTGCAGTAGGAGGCTTCTGGGTACACGTCTGGCTCTGCTGATCTGTTTCCTTATTTCCTCGTGTGGGTACTGTAGTCTTGAGAATGCTTGGTGGAGATTTTCTAGGTGTTGGTCTCTGTCTGCGGGGTTAGAGCAGATACGGTTGTACCTCAGTGCTTGGCTGTAGACAATGGATCTTGTGGTGTGTCCGGGATGGAAGCTGGAGGCATGAAGGTAGGCATAGCGGTTGGTAGGTTTTCGGTATAGGGTGGTGTTAATGTGACCATCACTTATTTGCACCGTGGTGTCTAGGAAGCGGACCTCCCGTGTAGATTGGTCCAGGCTGAGGTTGATGGAGGGGTGGAAGCTGTTGAAATCGTGGTGGAATTTTTCCAGAGTCTCCTTCCCATGGGTCCAGATGATGAAGATGTCATCAATGTAGCGTAGGTAGAGAAGGGGCGTGAGTGGACGGGAGCTGAGGAAGTGTTGTTCCAGGTCGGCCATACAAATATTGGCATATTGTGGGGCCATGCGGGTGCCCATAGCGGTGCCACTGATCTGGAGATACATATTGTCATTAAATTTGAAATAGTTGTGTGTGAGGATAAAGGCACAGAGCTCAGCAACCAGTTGTGCTGTGGCATCATCAGGGATACTGTTCCTGACAGCTTGTATTCCATCAGTGTGTGGGATGTTTGTGTAGAGAGCCTCTACATCCATAGTGGCTAGGATGGTGTTTTCTGGAAGGTCACCAATGCATTGTAGTTTCCTCAGGAAATCTGTGGTGTCACGGAGATAGCTGGGAGTGCTGGTAACATAGGGTCTGAGTAGAGAGTCTACATATCCAGACAGTCCTTCAGTGAGAGTTCCAGTGCCCGAGATGATGGGGCATCCAGGATTTCCGGGTTTGTGGATCTTGGGTAGTAGATAGAATAACCCTGGTCGGGGCTCTAAGGGTATGTTGATTTGTTCTTGGGTGGCAGGCCAGTCCTCGCCCACAGACAACCTGCCAACCTGAACCATATTCTTACCAGCAACTGCACACCGCACCATAGTAACTCTAGCTCAGGAACCAATCCATGCAACAAACCTCGATGCCAACTCTGCCCACATATCTACACCAGCAACACCATCACAGGACCTAACCAGATCAGCCACACCATCACCGGTTCATTCACCTGCACGTCCACCAATGTAATATATGCCATCATATGCCAGCAATGCCCCTCTGCTATGTACATCGGCCAAACTGGACAGTCTCTAAGGAAAAGGATAAATGGACACAAATCAGACATTAGGAATGGCAATATACAAAAGCCTGTAGGAGAACACTTCAACCTCCCTGGCCACACAATAGCAGATCTTAAGGTGGCCATCCTGCAGCAAAAAAACTTTAGGACCAGACTTCAAAGAGAAACTGCTGAGCTCCAGTTCATCTGCAAATTTGACACCATCAGTTCAGGATTAAACAAAGACTGTGAATGGCTTGCCAATTACAGAACCAGTTTCTCCTCCCTTGGTTTTCACACCTCAACTGCTAAAACAGGGCCTCATCCTCCCTGATTGATCTAACCTCATTATCTCTAGCTTGCTTCTTGCTTGCTTATATATACCTGCCCCTGGAAATTTCCACTACTTGCATCCGAAGAAGTGGGTATTCACCCACGAAAGCTCATGCTGCAAAACGTCTGTTAGTCTATAAGGTGCCACAGGATTCTTTGCTGCTTCTACAGAACCAGACTAACACGGCTACCCCTCTGAATGTTGGCACAAGAACAAATGAATATAAACTGGCCATTGACATGTTTAAGCTTGAAATTGGATGAAGATGTCTAATCATCAGAGGAGTAAAGTTCTGGAATAGCCTTCCAAGGGGAATAGTGTGGACAGAAAACCTAACTGGTTTCAAGACTAAGCTTGATACTTTTACAGAGGAGATGTTATGATGAGGTTGCCTATAGTGGCATATGGCCTACCCACGATTGCTATTAGCAAATATCTCCAATGGTTAGAGATGGGACATTAGGAATGGGGAGGGCTCTGCCTTACTAGAGCGAATTCTCTCTCAAGTGTCTGGCTGGTGGGTCTTACCCACATGCTCAGAGTCTAACTGATCACCATATTTGGGGTCAGGAAGGAATTTCCCCCAAGGTCATATTGGCAGAGACCCTGGGATTTTTTGCCTTCCTTTACAGTGAGGGGCACAGGTCAATTGCTGGTTTGAACTAGAGTAAATGGTGGATTCTCTGTAACGTGGAGTCTTTAAATCAAGATTTGAGGACTTCAATAACTTAGCCAGCTGTTATGGGTCTATTACAGGAGTGGGTGGGTGATGTTCTGTGGCCTGCAATGTGCCAGAGGTCAGATTAGATGATCATGATGGTCCCTTCTGGCCTTAAAATCTATGAGTCTATGTACACATACTAGAGCTGTACAATAGACAGTGTCTGGATTTTATTCTCTCCACTGTCAGTTATTTATAGGTATTAATTTGTATATGGAACATTAGGTTCTAGCAGCAGGGCTATAAATAAAGTGTCATTTCCACCATGAAAGGAAAGCACAAATAACATTTCTAATTTTTATTCTTTGATTCATTCTTTCAAGTTGTGACATGGCAACTTAAAGGATAAAGCCATAGATGCCTTTAGGAGAACGTATGTAATTTTACTGAATCTCTTTTCAAGTGTCAATTTATTCATTGTCTTTCAGTGGTTTGGGATGAAGTGGTTTCCCACCCCCAAAAGGAATCAGATGTGCTCCACAGGAATAAAAAATGATTTGAGGTTTAGAAGCTCTATGGTACATACCCTTAGAGGAAACACTGACAGTACAGCTAAGCTCATATATTTATCCTCCACTTTCACTTAGGTTCTGACCCCGCAAGACCCTCAGAAGAGTTGGTCAAAAAATGAGAAGTACGTTTTGCAACAAAAATTAACAAAAAAACTTCTGAAAATGTTTTGATTTTCCAACAAGATATCAGAAAACTAAAGAACAAAAATACTGAAGGTTTTTACTTTCTCCCACCTCTCCCTCCTTCCCATCCTTTTCCAGTGGTAAAATGGGAAAAGAATAAAAGGGGGAAGCGAATCAAAGCCCAAAGGCTGAGAAAAATAAAATCAGTTTTTCATTTTGAAAACAAACATTTTCAGGTTTTTGTTTCTTTGGTTGAAAAATTGGTAAATGACAAAAATTAAAATATTCCACAAAAAGGTTTGCTAAAAAAGGGGGGGCATTTTTCATAAAAAAAGTTTAGAATACAATTGGTCAACATTTTTCAATTATCAGCACCTCCTGCAAAGTTCTGAGTGCCATCAAATTATTGGATACATCACATACCATGCCCAAATTTGATGTGATTAAACTCAATACGATTCCCATTAACTTCCATGATGCAGGATCGAGCCCATAAGCAAGGGGCTAAATTAAGGACCTGATTAGCAATACTTATGAGTAGTCTCATTAAAAGGAATTATAAACAGGTGCATATGCTCATAAATAATCATAAGTCTTTGCAGCATTGTCTGCTGAACTAATATCTATATATATATATATATATATCTATATATCTATATATATCTATATATCTATATATCTATATATCTATATATATATATATATATATCTATATATATATATATATATATACACACATACACACACACACATACACACACACACCATACATAAAATTATCATCACTGTAATACAAAACTGGTGGTCCAGTGTTCCAATTCCTGCTAACTCTTCTCAAGATTAAGATTTCAAGGTTACAATTTTAAGGTTCATCCAGGAAAAATGGGATAAAACTTTGGTTTACCTTTGGTATATGATGTTTGAACTAAGTGGAAGCTCAGTTTTGCTATATCATGGCAGCTCCAATTGCAGCTCCTTAGTCCAAGTTGATTTGAATTTGCAGTTAAAACAGAGACTGATTCTCTATTATTATTTATGAAAAATACAGCATATCCCCCCAAAACTGCAGCAATTACTCTGAATATAGGGTGAATTTCCTGAGAATTTACAAGTAAATCCATTAAATTACTTGGCAAATTAAATTAATTTAAAAATGAGTCCTTTAAGAAGTTTAGCAACCATTGTCAGCCTTATTTTTTGTCCTGAATGATTTTGGTAATGAAATAATAGACTAAATTGCCCACACAGTTAAAAATCTCTGGACTCGTATGCCTAGGAAGGAAAGCATAGATGCACTACTTAGCAGAGAAGAAGAAACAACAGACAATACCAAGAAGACTGAGGTGTTTAATGCCTATTTTGCTTCAGTATCCATTGAAAAAATTAATTGGGATCAAATACTTAATACAATTAATATTAACAACAAGAGGGAAGAAACAAAAGTCAGAATAGAAGAACAATAGGTTAAAATATTTAGATAAATTAGGTACATTAAGGTTGGCAGGACCTGATGAAACTAATCCTAAGGTTTCTAGGGACCTAGCTGAAGCAAATTATAGAATTATTAGCAATTATCTTCAAGAACTCAGAGGACCGGTGAGATCCCAGAAGGCTGGAGAAGAGTAAACATACTACCTATCTATCTTCAAAAAGGGGAATGAAGAGGACCTAGGGAATTTTAGACCAGTCAGCCAACTTCAACACCTGGAAACATACTGAAATAAAAGAATTAATTTGTAAGCACCTAGAGCGGGGTCCCCGAACTGTGGGCCGCAGTCTAAAGGGTGGGCCACAACACAGTCCCAGGTGGTCCACCATCATGGGTGGAGTTTTAGGGGGATAAGTGATGACACCAAGCGCTCTGTGCATCCAGGTCAGTTTCCCTACATGGGCTAGGTAACGGGAAGGCAGAAGAGCAGCTTCAGGAGAAGGGGGGGAGAAGGCAGGAGCATCTCCTGACACCTCACAGCATGGCCCACATGTGGAAACTGACTTGGATGCACAGAGCTCCTGATGTTGCTGCTCATCCCCCCAGAACCCCAACATCCCAAGCCTCTTAGTAGGACACAAAGGAATGTTCGGGGGTGGGGGGAATGGTGACACCAGGCACTCTGTGCATGCGGGTCAGTTTCCCAACATGGGTTGGGTAATGGCTGCCATGCCATCCAGGCTCAGTTAGGTGTAGTTCTTGGTGTGCACGAACCACTGGGTGCCAGTGGCCATGTAGAACGGCATGACCCAGCCCGGCACACACAGAGCTACAAGGAGCGGAGCTGCCCCCACTGTACCAACGAGGGATTGAGTGCCCAACTGGGCCCTGCAGCAGCAGGACTCCCTCAGACACAGCACCTCCCTGCACCCCGAATTACACTCCTCCTGGCACGCAGCTCCGAGCTTCTTCCTGCCTGCACCCTGAGCTACCGCCCTGCCTGCACACAGCCCCTAGCTACCCCCCTGCACACCTTGGCGCTGACTTCTTCTCTACTGGGGGGTGCTCAACCCTCCCACCCCAGGCCTGCTCCCACTCCACCCCTTCCACCAAACCTCTGCCTGCCCCCTCTCCACTTCTTCCTCTAAGGCCCATCCCTGCCCTGCCTCTTCCTGCCCCTGCTCCACCCCCTCCCCCAAGAACACCCCCTCCCTGCTCCTCCCCTTCCCTCCCAGCACCTCCTGCACACCGCTGAACAGCTGTTCAGCGGTGTGCAGGAGGCACCAGGGGAGGGAGGGGGAGAAATCCATTAGCAGGGCTGCCGGCGGGCGGGAGGCACTGGGAGGGAGAGGGGGAGCCTGGCTGCCAGTTGGTGCTAAGCACCTGCTAATTTTCTTCCATGGGTGCTCTAGCCCTGGAGCACCCATGGAGTCAGCGTCAATGCTGCACACAGCCCCTAGCTACTTCCCTGCCTGCACCCTGAGCTGCCCCCCACTTCACACAGCCCCTAGCTAGCCCCCCTCCCTGCACCCTGAGCTACCCTCCTGCCTGCACCCAGCCCCTAGCCAGGCCCACCAACAGCAGTTCTAGGCCTCAGGGCAAAACAATCAGTGTCCCTCTTAGAAAGGGATGGCTGAGGCTTATGACACTATGTTTTATCCTATTAATAACACATTAGAACCCATTATGCGCAAGTTGTGACATTGCTTGATCTAGTTAACTTTATCTTTTATCTTACTTTTTTTCAAATAAAAATGACCTATCCCATCCACTCGGGCCCTTTTAAATCGCTGAGCCCCTGGGCAGTTGCTCCCTTTGTCCCCATCCCCACCCAGCAGGCTTGCCCCTACCTACTCCTCTACTGGCACCCTGAGCTAAACCCAGCACAGCACGCAGCCCCTAGCTACTCCATGCCTGCACTCTGAGCTGGCTGAAAGGCTGAAAATTGAAGATGAGATCAGGTTGAGTCTCACTAACATATGTCCCCAGAGAGCAAGGGGAAGCAGACACATCCATCCCATTAAGACGACTCCTGGTCTGTACATTATTTTAATATTTCTATTTAAAATATTTGATTATTTTCTAATTAGTAGAGAGTAGGTTTGGGACTTTACTTACACAGCACAAAAATTCAGTTTTTTACACTAAAAAATGTCTCACACAATATAGTGTTCAAAGTTGGACAACTATTTTGTTTTAAAAATCAATTGTGTTTAACAATTTCATTAATATTGTGTGTTACTTATTGTTCAGTTTTATACAAAAATGTGTTTTCCCTATTTGAATACCACATTTTGGTCTTAACATTTTTTTAAAAGTGTAGTTTTACACAAACTGGTTTCAAAGATCTTGATGCATTTGAGTGCATATTGCTAGGGATTTCTATCATTACAGTTGTTTACATTAAAATGAAAAGGAAACATGTACATTGCTTATTTACAATTTAATAATTAAATTTAATAATTTTCCTCCAGAAGTATTAATAGTCGGCCGCAGTTCCTATTACAGCTGCATAGGGAGGCCTCAGGGAAAAATGTTTGGGAACCCCGACCTCGAGGATAATAGGGTAATAGAGAAGAGCCAACATGGATTTGTCAAGAGAAAATCATTCCAAAGCAACCTAATATCATTCATTGTCAGGGTTACTGACCTAGTGAATAGAGAGGAAGCTGTAGACAGGATATATTTTGATTTTAGTAAAGCTTATGTCACAGTCCCACATGACATTGTTATAAGCAAACTAGGAAAATGCAGTCTAGATGAAATTACTGTAAGGTGGGTGCATAACTGGTTGAAAGCCTGTACACAAAGGGTAGTTATCAATGGTTTGTTGTCATATATAGTGGGGTCCAGGCCAGCAGAGGTTCATTCTGGGTCCAATACCATTCAATATTTTCATTAATGACTTGGATAATGGAGTGGAGATTATGATTATCAAATTCCCAGATGACACCAAGATGGTGGGGGGGGGGGCGTTGCAAGCATTTTGAAAAACTGGATTAGAATTCAAAGCAATGTTGACAAATTGGAGAAATGGTCTGAAATCAACAAAATGAAATTAAATAAATACAAATTCAAAGTACTACACGTAGGTAGCCATGACTGGAGTACAGGTATGGAAGGGTATGTGCTGTTTAGGAAAGACCGATGCAAAGGTAAAGGTGGGGGAGTAGCACTGTATATCAATAATGAGGTAAAAGGTAATGAGATAATTAGCACTGCAATGGACAATACAGAGTCTGTTTGGGCAATGGTAACATTGGGGAAGAAAAATACCAGAGCCTCACCCGGGATAGTGATTGGGGTGTGCTATAGACCGCCGGGATCTAGCTTAGAGATGGATAGAGAGCTCTTCAATGTTTTTAAGGAGGTAAACACTAATAGGAACTGCTTGATCATGGGGGACTTTAACTTCCCGGATATAGATTGGGAAACAAATGTTAGTAATAATAATAGGGCTCAGCTTTTCTTAGACGTGATAGCTAATGAATTCCTTCATCAAGTGGTTGCTGAACCGACGAGGGGGGATGCCATTTTAGATTTGATTTTGGTGAGTAACGAGGACCTTGTTGAGGACATTGTTGTAGGGGACAACCTTGGCTCGAGTGATCATGAGCTAATTCGTTTCCAAATAAATGGGAGGATAATCAATAGTGCATCTGAGACTAGGGTGTATGATTTCAAAAGGGCTAATTTTACTAAATTAAGGCGACTAGTTAGGGAAGTGGACTGGGCTAACTTATTTAGGGATCTAAGGGCAGATGACGCCTGGGGTTACTTCAGGTTGAAGTTGCAGGAGTTGTCAGAGGCATGTATCCCGAGAAGGGGGAAACGGCTCGTAGGTAGCAGTTTTAGACCGAACTGGATGAGCAAGCGTCTTAGAGGGGTCATTAAGAAAAAACAGAAAGCATACCAGGAGTGGAAATTGGGAGGGATCAGCAAGGAAACCTACCTTATTGAGGTCAGAGGGTGCAGGGAAGCTGTGAGAAAGGCAAAGCGATGAGTGGAGATGGACCTAGCAAAGGGGATTAAAACCAATAGCAAACGGTTTTTTAGCCATATAAATAGGAAGAAAACCAAGAAAGAAGAAGTGGGACCGCTTAAAACTTTAAACGGAGTGGAGATTAGGGATAATCTTGGAATGGCACAATATCTGAACGAATACTTTGCCTCGGTCTTTAATGAGGCTAATGAAGGGCTAAGGAATAGTGGTAGAGGGACCGATGGGAATGAAGATATGGGGGTAGACATTACGGTATCTGAGGTAGAAGCCAAACTTGAACAGCTTAACGGAAGTAAATCGGGGGGCCCGGATAATCTTCATCCTAGAATATTAAGGGAATTGGCGAGGATATTGCTAGCCCGTTAGCGATAATCTTTAATAAATCCCTAAATTCGGGGATTGTACCGACTGACTGGAGATTAGCTAATGTAGTTCCTATATTCAAGAAGGGGAAAAAAGTGACCCGGGAAATTATAGGCCTGTTAGTCTAACATCTGTAGTATGCAAAGTCATGGAAAAAATCTTAAAAGAGAGAGTGGTTCCGGAGCATGAGGCCGATGGCAACTGGGATAGATTACAGCATGGATTTACGAAAGGTAGATCGTGCCAAACCAACTTGATCTCCTTCTTTGAGAGAGTAACAGATTTTTTAGACAAGGGAAATGCGGTGGATCTCATATATCTGGATTTCAGTAAGGCGTTTGATACGGTACCGCATGAAGAATTACTGGTTAAATTGGAAAAGATGGGGATCGAAATGAAAATCCAGAGGTGGATAAGGAGCTGGTTAAAGGGGAGACTGCAGAGGGTAGTATTGAAGGGGGCACTGTCCGGTTGGAGGGGGGTTACCAGTGGAGTTCCTCAAGGCTCGGTTTTGGGTCCGATTTTATTCAATCTATTTATTGCTGACCTGGGAACCAAGAGTAGGAGTGGGCTGATAAAGTTTGCGGATGACACCAAGTTGGGGGGTATTGTCAATTCGGAAGAGGATCGGGATATTCTCCAGGGTGATTTAGATGACCTTGTAAACTGGAGTATTAGTAACAGGATGAAATTCAATAGTGAGAAGTGTAAGGTTATGCATTTAGGGATGTCTAACAAGAACTTTAGTTATAAGCTGGGGACGCACCAGTTGGAAGTAACGGAGGAGGAGAAGGACCTATGAGTCATGGTTGATCGTAGGATGACTATGAGTAGGCAATGTGATGTGGCCGCTAAAAAAGCTAATGCGATCTTGGGTTGCATTAGGCGAGGTATTTCTAGTAGGGATAAGGAGGTGCTAGTCCCGTTATATAAGGCGTTGGTGAGACCTCATTTGGAGTATTGTGTGCAGTTTTGGTCTCCCATGTTTAAGAAGGATGAATTCAAACTAGAACGGGTACAAAGAAGGGCCACTAGAATGATCCGAGGAATGGAAGGCCTTTCGTATGAAAGGAGACTTGAGGAGCTCGGTTTGTTTTCCTTAACCAAAAGAAGGATAAGAGGAGATATGATTACACTCTTTAAATATATCAGAGGGATAAATACCAGGGAAGGAGAAGAATTATTTCAGCTCAGTGCTAATGTGGACACGAGGACAAACGGATATAAACTGTCAGTCAGGAAATTCAGGCTTGAAATTAGACGAAGGTTTCTAACCATCAGGGGAGTGCAATACTGGAACAGCCTACCGAGGGAAACAGTGGGGGCGAAGGACCTCCATGACTTTAAGATTAAGCTAGATAAGTTTATGGAGGGGATGGTATGATAGGATAACGGGCTTAGTCAATAGGTCAATTAAGTGCCACACTAGTAAATAGTACAATGGGTGAATGGTATGATATAACCTTTTCCAGAGGGTTTGGCTGGAGAGTCTTGCCCGCATGCTCGGGGTTCAGCTGACCGCCATATTTGGGGTCGGGAAGGAATTTTCCTCCAGGGAAGATTGGCAATGGCCCTGGAGGTTTTTCGCCTTCCTCCGAAGCATGGGGCAGGGGTCGCTTGCTAAGGAGTGGGTGGATCGGCTTATGTGGCCTGCATCTTGCAGGAGGTCAGACTAGATTATCATAATGGTCCCTTCTGATCTTGAATTCTATGATTCTATGATTCTATGAGGAAGGAAAAATCAAATCCAAAAATACAAAATGGGGAATAATTAGCTAACTGCTGAAGAGGATCTGGGGGGTTATAGTGGATCATAAATTGAATACAAGTCAACAATGTGTTGCAGTTGCAAAAAAAGTATCTTCTCATTCTGGGATGCACTCCTACTAAGACTCCCATGACACACCACAGAGAAATATTTTTTTTCTGCAATATTTCAGTACCCAAATAAATATTTACATTTAAATGGTCAACACTAGGCATCAAAACTGACATGACATTGAGAGCTAGTGGTTAAAAATGCCTGCTGCTCAGGAAGACAATATTACATTGTTTAGTCTTGGCTCACATTTTCAAGTCTATCTTAACCACCATGAATGGTAGAAATGTTTTTTAAATGATATATTCTAGATTATAAACTCTCTGGCATGGGTGAACTCCATAGCCAGTGATTCAAGTAGAAATAATTTTTTTGCCAGTACTGCACTCATGGGAGGGACACAAGGAACGGCACGTGACCTCCCCACATGACCCTCTCTGTGACTTCTCCCCGCCTCCAGCCTGGGTCCCCCACACTCTCCCCATCCCCCACTTACCTGTCTAAAATTTTACAAGTGCATCTGATGCTTTGGGCCCCCTGTACTTCCTGGTGTCAATGAGGATCCAGCAGCACCTCAAATTGAAAACTTCTTAAATGAAAGAAGGACAGGAAGGACAATCACCCCACTTTCCTGTAACACACTATTAGGGTACGTCTTCACTACCCGCCGGATCGGCGGGTAGCAATCGAATTCTCGGAGTTCGATATATCGCGTCTCATCTAGACGCGATATATCGAACTCCGAACGTGCTCCCGTCGACTCCGGAACTCCACCACCGCGAACGGCGGTGGCGGAGTCGACGGGGGAGCCGCGGACTTCGATTCCGCGCCGTGAGGACGGGTAAGTAACTCAAACTAAGGTAGTTCAACTTCAGCTACGCTATTTGCATAGCTGAAGTTGCGTACCTTAGTTCGACCCCCCCACTAGTGTAGACCAGGCCTTAGTGCCTCCCTTATGTCCAAACTAAGCTTCTGCCAGCTTGCCTTTATCTAATGTGATACAGCCTGGCCAGAGGGCAGCAGGAAAGGGTTAGAAGGGAGCCTTATTCCTTGTAGAGGGAAGAAAGTTTGCTATAGATTAATTAGAGCACCTGAAGCCAATTAGAGCACCTGAAGTCAGTCACCTGATAAAAGCCCCTGCTTCAATCAGACAGGGGAGGAGTTGGAGCAGAGTGGATTGGTGTTGGAGCAGAGAACAGTTTGAAGGGAAGCAGAGGAAAGTTTGGAGAAGTGCTGCAGTGGGCTAAGTCCAAGACCCTAGGTAAAGGGGCACCTGGCTTGTGCAGAGGGAGGGCAGGACCCCCCCCACAAGCTGAGGGGCAGGAGAGGGAAGTAGCCCAGGGGAAGGAACCGTCAGTTCAAGTGGTTTACCACTATCCTCAGGGCCCCTGGGCTGGGACCTGGAGTAGAGGGTGGGCCCAGGTTCCTCCCTCTCCACTCCCCTCCTCTAGGACACTAGTGGGGCAATTAATATTCTAATTCAGGGGCAAGAAATGGTGCCCCCAAAGAAGAGAAAGCGTGAGACCCATCATAATAGTGCCGGCAAATTGCCACACTAAGTATTGCTCTTCACCATCTTCATAAAGGGCCTGGTGAATTTAAAGGCCCCACCTCTCCCGGTTAAGGCCACACACCCTGCTCAGGACTCTGGAGTACTGGTAAATCCTTTAAGTTACTTTCACCCCTGCAATTAGCTCTCTGGTCCACTCCTAGCGTGGTGCAGCTACACACTGCCCTTTGTCCAGGGCAGACTGAAGTTACAGGTTAGCCCACAGTGTATAATGTTCTGGGTATCCATCCTGCTCAGAATCTTAAATACCAAACTTTAAACATGGTACACTACACATTTTTACAATTTAAACCATCTGCACACAATATAGTGGGAATGGTTTAAACTGTGGTGCCAAAATTATGCCCTTAGTTCAGATTTAATAAGAAATTGGTTTGTTGGTGAAAAGAGTCAGCTATTGAAAACACATTTATTAAGGATCAACAGCTACAGTATGTGAATTATTTGTGTATTGCATTGTTCTTAAGCTTCAGTAAATATGTTTTGCATTAAAAGTATTACATTAGCATGCAATAGCTAGCTTAGCTTCATAAATCTAGATGCAAGGAACCTTATGTGGCATTAACTTATGTTTAATAATGGCACTGCACTAAACCACTTAGTTTTTAAAATTACCTTGTTTGAAAAATACTAAATAAACGGAGCCATCAACAGCTAGAAATGTGAAAGTTAACTCATTTATTTAAAATATTCTCCATAAACCTTTATGAATTGCCACTGATGCTCAATTACAATAGTTGTAAACTCATCACCATGGATTTGTTTTTAATTGTGACTCAATCAGCATTAACTAAGTTCTCTGCTGTGGTTGTAAAAGGCCATGGCAAGTGATAGATTGTAAGCTCTTGGGACAGGAATTAAGACATCATGATGATAGCAGATGAGACACAAGCAAGAGATGGGTCAGGGTAACAAACAACAGAATGTTTTAGCACAGACCATGGGTTTGTATGATTCTGAGACAGTCATCTACAGTAATCCAAATTTGCCACCTACCTAATGGCGCAATATCTGGGCTGTTGAGTTGTGAAACAAATCCACAGATAACTGTTACAAAGTATTGCCAGTTACTGAAAAGTGAGAAGAAGCCATGAAGATGCAAAAGAAGGATCAGAAGAATGAATGAGAAATACTGTCATTAACAATAAACAAAAAAACCTCACAACCTTAAAATGAGAGCTACCATGCTAAACAGGGCTGTTCTTATGATTAAATTGGCTACAGTACAATCGTGCGGTGTGTGTTTTCTCTTCCTTCCCCCTAGGTGGGTATTCCTATAAACAGTGCAAAAGGGCTGTTCCCAGGGTCATAACAATGTAGGGATTATGGGGATGAGGAGTGCAAGGGAATTTCCATCTTCTATAGGCTCAGCCACTCTTCTTCTAGCCACCAACAGTGTCTCCTCTCACTAAGGGGAGGCACATGCTCAACGCACACAATAGAGAAAAACGGCATTTCACCCACCCCAAACACCCAGCAGTGAGACAGTTACTTCATCATTCTACTTATCATGAACCAAAATATCTGATTTCTGCCTTTCCAAAGAACAATGTGGCCAGGCTTACTTTCTCAATGCCCCCAAACACCAACACAATGGGGCAAGATCATGCACCAGACAAGGCAAGATTGAGGAACACAGCTAATACCTCTTCAGTCATCTGACCTCTTATCTAGTTTGATGTTTACACAAGTTCCTATTACATCAGTTCACAATTACGCACAGTATGACCAGAACAGCACAACGTGAGACACCTGAGTATAGAGACAGACTATAGCCACGGAGGACCAGAGGAAGTATGCTGTCCAAATGGAACTCATGGCCTGGTACTGAGTTTGTGAGATGAAGTAGTAAGAACCAGAACTGACAAATAATCTGGCCCCTAGATTTCCTGGCTTATTCAAAAAGGTACTGCTTGCAATACAAATGCATCATAACATCATATTGAAGCATTTTCTCAGTATAAGCTCAGAGAAAAAGTATTCCACTTACTAAAGCACCAACACCTGGGTTTCCTGAGAGGATTCCAGGTTCTGACCAGGCCTGATAATAAATTATTAGATGGCCTGGGATCCTGGACCAAGCTGAGGTGGCATGGGGTGTAGTCAGTGACAACAAGTCTTAACTTAAGGTGTTTAGTGGGTTTAGCATGATGGCTATTAATCACAGCTGAAGAACATGATTGTAGAAGTCAGAGCCTTTTTGTCAGCACTGGGGGAAAAAAATCCGCTTCTATGTGCCTGACCCCACCGTTAACAAAACATTACATTTTTCCATAAATGAAATATTGGGTGCTTTTGGTTGTGGCGAGTGGGCTGGGGCTTTATGTGCGTTGTTGGTCTTTGGTGGGTAATTCATTTGGATACTGAACACCTAAACCAGATGTTTGTATTTAATAGGTCAGTGAGTCTCATAAGCAAGTCATTATTTAATGGTAGAATTGGGTGTTTCAGCTCCTCTACACATCTCTCCTTTTCCACTACCAACCAGACATAATGTCACACATACAATTTTAGCATTTGTATGTGCCTCTTAGCTACACTATTGTGCCTAGAAAACTGATGTAATTTTTCAGCAGTTTATGAGAATTCTAACTCTAGGTTTATAGGATGGGAGGGGGTGGAAAAGAGAGACCGATTCATTTATTTTTGAAGAGGGGTTGCAAATGTCCAAGTACAATACAGATGTGATGTAAACACCACTCTGTTCTCATGCCTGTAACAGACTCACTGGTAGATACTGGCTGGAGCGGTCTGTCCCACATTAATGTGATTCTAGAGTAACTATATTACTCCATCTAAATTAGGATAAACATGGAGTTCCATGTCAAATACCAATTTCCTTCAATACTGTTCCTTTGGATTTACTTTGAAGTTACACCACAGGATCTGGCCCATCATATTCAACCTTACAAAGGTTACAGTACTTTCAGATATTGGTTTGTCCACAAACCAGAGAGAGAGGTAGATACCAGGGGCAGCTCTAGGAATTCCGCCGCCCCAAACAGGGCGGCGCACCGCGGGGCGCACTCTGGCGGTCGCTGGTCCCGCGGCTCTGGTGGACCTCCCGCAGGCATGCCTGCGGATGCTCCACCAGAGCCGCGGGACCAGCGGACCCTCCTCAGGCATTTCTGCGGGAGGTCCACCGGAGCTGTGGGACCAGCGGACCCTCCGCAGTCATGCCTGCGGGAGGTCCGCCGGAGCCGCCTGCCGCCCTCCCGGCAAAATGCCGCCCCAAGCGCACGCTTGGCGCGTTGGGGTCTGGAGCCGGCCCTGGTAGATACACAGTCTTCAGAGCAAACTATCTACCTGGGGAGTTCAAGTTTATGAACAAACGGGTATAAGATACCCAGAGATTGGTATATTTTAATTGCATCAAATTTATTGTGTCTGTTTCACCCTCCTACAGGAACTGTTAATTCTTGCTGACTAGAATTATTCTGCATTTCCACTAGTGTGAGAGAATGCAGAATTTAACTCAAACTCTCTCCTGCAAAGGAAAACACAAAATGTATGGTTCCTGTATGCTAAAATAACTTGTTTTTAAAATAACTACATCTAACATTTTAAATAGTTTATGGCTTCAGAACCATATTCTTAAAAAAAACCCACAGAAGTTTAGAATATGATATTCTATTCTACAAAAGTGTGAGATTTAAGTGTGAGATTTTTTAAACATAAAAAATATTTTAATTTTAAATTACACACTTCTGGTTTTCTAAAATGAATAAATAAAATGTGGAATATTGGACTAACATAGCCAAAGTCACTGCATGTTGTTTGAAATATTATAGGCCTGGCTGGTAACATTTTGCCCAACGCTTTCCACAATGAGACCCTATTTTTCAATTAATTATTACTTTGCCAAACAAACTGTTTTGGCTGAAATATTCCATTCTTATTATCCAAAAACATTCAGCTTGAGACAGTTTTAGCTAAAATGGTTCAGCCTTTCACAAGAATATTAGGGAAAATATGTTGCTTTGCCCATGTTCGAAATTTCTTACAACCATTCCACTGAGAAGCTACTCCTTTGGAGTAGAGACTTGAAATTACCAAGCAAGACTGTCACCCTATTCTAAAGTATGGACCTTTTGCTTTCCCCTTGAAAAATTCACCCAAATTTGACCAAGTGTTAATCCTCTGAAAATTACAGAATATACATGCTCAGGAGAAGTTTGTTAGAGGCTGGCAGTGAAGTTCTCCACGTGCATCAAGCATGCTCCATCTGCACTCAGTTCCTATGTACCAACCAAACTGCAGTGTTGCCAGCTTTCATGATATCACAGGTCTTGCAATATTTGATGTTTTTCTTAAAGCCTCAGCTCCTGAAGTCAACTGATGATGTGAGAATCTCAGCTGTCAGTTAAAGGGGGATAAAGAGGGAGATTCCAGCCCTCAGGCTTGCAGAGAAAAGTTTGAAAATGTGACTTGAGTCCACCCTAAAATATCAAAACCCTGAAATTCAATAAGGAGAATCCAAAACATTTTTAGAAGTCTGCTGATTTTGAACTAATATCATGATTTGTCGGAGCCTGACTCATGATTTTTGAGAGTTCATAGCTGGCAATGCTGGAACTGTACACACGCCACTGCCACAGAGTAAATAAGCATTTTCCATACCAGGGCAGCAGACCCTGAACAGGACATTTCCTGCAACTGCACCAGAATGGAGAGCAGGGAGACTCTCTCTCTTACGCTCCTGGCACCCCCCAAGACAGCATGGCAGGGCAGGAAGGAGTCACCGGACTCAAATTCAGCTGAATGAGGAGCAGAAAGGGTGTGGTGGATGGGAGCTGAAGGGAGACAAAAACAGCAGCCAGGTGAATGGACTGGAGTAGAGAGGAGTGGGGACAGGTTGTTATGACAGGAGCAGAAGGAGTCTATAACCAAGAAGAATAAACTCCCCTTCAAAACAGGAAATGAACGCAGGAGTTCGATTCTCAACAGTCCTCCATTATCTAGCAAACAGCTGTGACACCCACTAGCAAAATGTGCATTTCTTCCCCCTCTAGTGACTGGTCCACATAGAGGAGAACTTATCAGAGCTACTAGTTACTCTGTTAGGTCAAGGGACAGATGTCTGTGCTGTGGGTCTAACGGTTCCAGCCCTGCTGATGATCCCTGTAAGGGCCAATATGGTTCCATAGGATAGTTTATCTCCCACCCACCCCTCATTTGCTTGTTTAAAAATATAGGGGATTTAAAAATAAAAAAAACTTGCATTAGAAGGTCATCATTAGGGTTGCAAAGTCAAGCACTCAAAATATAGAAAGTGGTAGAATTTAAGCTGCCTTGTGCAAAGTTAATTTACTCCCATCCTGGCATATATGCATTGTGATAGTATGTGATCATGAAATTAAAAACTATTTTCCCACAGCACCTGAGTCCAATTCAGTGCTTACCAAATGGGCAACTATTTAATATTTCTCATCACTCAATGTGTGGCCCCTTGCTTTTTTCTCCTTAAAATATGTATTAATACAGAATTATTTTTTCATTTTGTATGACTCATCACCATATCAGAGTGCTCACAAACATTAATGAATTTTCTGTACTACATCCCTCCCCCTTTTACAGATGCAGAACTGAGGTGCAGAGAGCTTAAAGCCAAGTTGATCAATTGTCTATTAAGCTGTGGTATGTGATTTGAGATGCCTAGCATTCTCAGAGCTGAGCAAAGTTTTCTGGATAAGCTGAGGGGAAGAGGGCTCCAGGGCTGCCCAGAGGATTCAGGGGGCCTGGGGCAGGGCTGGGTCTTTGGTGGCAATTCAGTGGCAGGTCCCTCTCGGAGAGAAGGACCTGCCACCAAATTGCCGCTGAAGAATGAAGCAGCGGTGGTAGAGCAGCCTAAGTGCCACCGATTACGGGGGGGGGGGGTTCCCCCCCCACCGCTTGCACTCAAAGGGCAGTGCTCCAAGGCTTCGGCAGCACTTCAGGGGCGGGTCCTTCACTCACTCCGAGTCTTCGGCTGCGCTGAAGGACTCGCCCCTGAAGACCTAGAGCGAGTGAAGGGCCCTACCGCCGAAGTGCCGCTGAAAACCCGGAGCGGCTCGCAGGGCCCCTGTGAGACCCGGGGCAAATTGCCCCACTTGCCCCCTCCTCCCCTGGGCAGCCCTGGAGAGCTCAGAGGGAATCCCAAGATTAGTTGCGCCATGACTCGGCCCAGATCCATTCATCTGGAGCAGATACTTTTTTTTATACACATGGCTTTACTATCAAGGATTGCAACCCAGCAGTTTAGCAATGGCATTGGAAGGGTTTAAATTTAAGGAGGTTTCCAGGGCACTAGAGGAGTAGGTTGAATCCAAAGCAGGTGCCTATGGACTCCCCAGAGATGTGTCAGGAAGAGACTAGGGCCAGGTGGAAAAGGAACCCAACATTAAGTGCTGGTTAAGATATGTAAAAAGAACAAGCAAAAGACTATGTTCTTACAAAGTTTATTACTGGCATTGGAGCCTTCGATCATCAAGTTAAGGACTTAAGATCCAGGTCCACAAGTTAGAATAGCAAAAGAATATGCTAGAAGAGCAGAAGGACATATATAAGATACAATCCAATGAGGTATTTTTGGAGAAGAATACGGGCTGTGAGGAGATAAAGGAGTAATGAGACTAACTCCTCGAACAAGTAGCAAACTTACAGGACCAATTAAGGTGGTGCCAGTATGATAGAAGACAGGATCCAGGAAGGTTTCCCCAGTGTGCAGCATAGCTATGGGATGGGCTTGTGCAGTGGGGCCCACGAGGGTTCCTATGCCCTCCCCCTACATGACACTACCTCCCCATAGGGTGACCAGATGTCCTGATTTTGGGGTCTTTTTCTTATATAGGCTCCTATTACCCCCCACCCCGATTTTTCACACTTGCTGTCTGGTTACTCTACCCCCCCACCCCCCCACCCCAGGATGACTGGTAATGGTTCACTCTGTTTTTTGAAGGGAATAGAATTGAAAGCGATGCACCACTTTATGCAGGATTGGGATATGGTATTGCAGAGATCTTTGGGAAGTTTGTGGTCATGGATCACAGGGCACATGCTGGAGGATGCAGGCTATAGGGGCACAATTGGCACAGGTGCTGTTTGATATAAGATCAGCTCAAGCAGAGTTGTTTAAGATGAAGCTCGTCCCAGAACAGGGTCTGAGTAAACTAGCAGATCACTGCCTTCGGTGGTGGAATATGCAGGCATGGAATATGCTTGACAAACAAAGTAGAGGGAAAAAAGTGTTATTTGTATTGCCCCCAGAATGCAAGGATTGCCTGCTGCAGTTTGACCCTGGTCCTTATGACTTGAAAAGTTGTGTTAGCCAGAACCGAGCAAGGAGGGAGGCTATACAAATCCTGTGTCTGTGGCAGAAGCCAAGGTTTTCTGAGTGGAATCCAGCCTGAAGGGCAAGATATTCCAGGGGAAGGGACAGAGATCAGGAAGACCACGGGTGTTGTTTTGGCAGCTTCAGAGAGAAAGAGGACCTGGAGGAAGAATTCAAAAGATTGAAAGCTCTGCAGGGAGGGCAGCCTGGAGAGAAGACTCACCTGGTGAACTCCCAATAGGGCTGCCAGACTCCTCCTCCAGAACTGTCTTTTACAGTGCCCCTTTCACAGAATGGCTGGGGATGTCCAATGGTAAAAACACTATTGCGGGGGTGGAAAAGGACATGTTACTAAACTAGGCATCAATAACTATGACATGGCACTTGTGAAAAAGAACAGAGGCAGGGAGGATTCAGGGAGTAACTCGCCTGGGCCAGATTAGGGAAGGGGAGCCAGTTGCAATAGGACCATGGAAAGGAGAGTGTGACCTGGCAGTAAACTTACAAGAAGTAGTTCTGAGGATTGGTTTGTTAGAGGAAATGAACTTAGTGGTGGATTTGCCTAATAGGATGTGTTGGGGAAAATGAGAAAGGAAGCATCATGCCCATAACTGCACCAATGGGATCAATTAAAAATGCATAAGTTGCCATATGATATGAACATAACGCACCTGCATGGGCACCCCAACTAGTGGAGACCTTTTCAGAAGTATGAGCCAAGTCCAAACTGGAATATGGTCAGTGAGACCCCCAGATTTTACTTGAGGGAGAGGACCCACCACCCCAGAGGCAGTATCCAGTACATGTACAGTATGCATGGATTGCCCTGCCCCAAGGGTACAACGATTCCCCTGCTATCTGACATGCCAACATGAAGCCGTGTCTCTGGGACTTTCCTCAGCAGGACAGATTTAACCCATTACATTGATGACATATTGATACAATCCCCTACAGAAAGGGAACATATTGAAGACTTTTTTTGAGGTTTTGCAGTGTGCAGGATGAAAAAGTGAATAGTGGTAGAGTGCAGTTGGGCAAGAGAGTGGGGACCTTCTTGGTGTCAATAGATAAAAAGGGCAAATGTTGCCATCTCTAGTGGTCTATAACAGAAGGAAATGAAATAAACAGACTGCTATAAACAAATCAAGCACAGATGGGTCTCTGAGCTCTCCGCCCAAATGAACCTGACCACAAGTGAGGGAGGCTGGGCCTGACTAGTCATTAAAGAGAGTGAAGGAGTTGATATGGCTCAGGGACACAGTTTGTGCTCTGGGATACCACAACGTTTCAGTGGGGACAACACTATGCCAGGGTAGCCTGGATAGATTTTGTCTGAACTTCTTGTCTGACTCAGACTGGGCCTATTATGCAGATGAAGGAGAATGTGACAGACTTTGACAGACAACGCCAAACAGGAATCACTGGCAACCAACCTCTCTTGTGCATTAATATGATGGATTTGATACAAAGGAAAATAGGGCAACTGGTGCCCACTGCCCAACTAATAGCTCAGGAAGGTGGGGACAGTTCTGTACAGGCAGTGGAGATACCCTGGTGGCTGTACTAAAGGAAGCAAGCTTGCACCCGCTGGTTCATACTTTAAGCCTAATATTGATGGTGGTTCAAATAATTATAGTTACTGTGATCTCAGGAATGTGTTGCTGGGTAACACACTTAAGAATACAGAAAGACAGGAGTATGATGCAGATTAAATGAATGCAACTATAAAATGGAGAAGCAGGGGAATGTAGCTGAGGCCTGGCCTGGCAAGTAATTAATACCCAAATTGAAGCCTCATTTCTTGGAAGATAGAATTAGGGAGGTAAATGGATTAGGTTGAAAAAGATAGAATGTCTGAGCCAGCTATGATAAGAGGGAGAACTGCCAGGGAACCATTTGCTTGGAATGTAGATATGAGGTAAGGAATAGGTTGAGCATGGATAATGCACAGACAGAGCATGCTGCACTAGTTCCTGAAAAGTAACCAAGCCAATCAAAAATGTGATGTAATGTATAAAGATATGTAAATGAAGAGGGTTTCTGTGTAACTTTTGAGCTGTGAAATATCCTGCATCCCCAGCGTTTGAGTCTGATCAACTCAGTGTAGTGTGGCTGTATGCCAAATAAAGGAACTTGAGTGATGAAATCTGGAGTTGAACTGAGTTTTTTGGATCCCAGATAACTGGTTGAAGTGTTCTCCAAGAATTGGGCAAGGTGTTCTGGATAAGCTGCATGGAAAATGTCTCAGCGGGAATCCCAACATCTAGAGCCTGATTTTTCTGAGTACTTAGCATTATATCAAACTTTAGATGTTGAAAGCACAGTTCTCATCAACTTTGATTGGGTGTCGTGAACACTCAGCATTTATGCAAATCAGATGCAGGGTCTAAAGTTGTTTGCCCAGAAAACAATGGCCATAAGTAGTGGCTACGTGTAAAAAAGTTTGGTTTAAATGACTTGCTTAGCACCATATAAGAACTTGGTGGCAGGGATAGAATTCAGTTCTCTAGCATGTCATGCAAAATTCTTATCCATGAGAACCACCTTTCTCTTCTTACAGTCTGCTCCCTCGTTCACTACAGACCTTCCAACTTCTGCAACAAGTGACAACTGCCCCATGCATTACATAATCCTGATTCATTCCCTGAGCACAGTCCATCCTGTGCACTGAATCAGGCAAGGATCCTGTGGAAGAATATGTATATGATCGTGTAGTTAAAGGACATATCAGCATGCATACGCAAGCAAGGTGAACTGAGGTCACAAAGACAACCTTAATTTGGGCATTTCTTAACTTTTGACAGTTTGATTTGCAACTTTAACATTATTTTTGGATGGAATTCTCTATATATTTTGACAGCATGTTTCATGCTTCATTTGCCAGAAATGTTATGAGCTTTGGGTCAACACTTCAGAAGTATGCTTATATTTTTCATGGCAAAAGACCCAGTTTTAATTTTACTTGCCTGTCACTGGCTAAACTGTCATTTCCAAAATGATTTCCTAAAATTATATTAAAAGAAGTCTAACTCATACTTGAAGTATACTCCCTAAAGTGACAAGGTTTTAAGTAGGGCTGGCAAGCAATTAAAAAAAATTAAACATGATTAATCATGCTATTAAACAACAGAACACCATTTATGTAAATATTTTTGTTTTCTACATTTTCAAATATATTGATTTCAGTTACAACACGGAATACGCAGTGTACAGTGCTCAATTTTTTATAAATATTTGCACTGTAAAAAACAAAATAGTATTTCTCAATTCACCTAATGCAAGCACTGTAGTGCAATCTCTTATCATGAACATTGTACATAATTCTACATTTGTAAGTTCAGAAAATCTGCATTCAAAACCAAACCAATGTAAAACTTTAGAGCCTACAAGTCCACTCAGTCCTAGCAATTGGCTGAACAAGTAGTAGTACTGAGTGGACTTGTAGGCTCTAAAGTTTTACATTGGTTTGGTTTTGAATGCAGATTTTTTGAACTTACAAATGTAGAATTATGTACAATGTTCATGATAAAGAGATTGCACTCCAGTACTTGTATCAGGTTGTGAAAAATGAAGGTGGGGGGGGAAGGGGTTAGCTCCCTTTTATGGACACCCAGCCAGCCAGCTAACTACAAAAATCCCTGTTAGTAGCTTTTCTCTACTTGCTTTACCTGTAAAGGGTTAACAAGTCCACAGGAAAAGGAAGGGAGTGGGCACCTGACCGAAAGAGCCAATGGGAGGGCTAGAACTTCTTAAAATTAGGAAAAAAAACTTCCCTTTTATCTGTTGTTCTCCGGAGAGAGGAGACACACAGAAGCAATGCTATAAGAAGCTTTAAGCCAGGTATGGAAAATCATCAGATCATACCTAGAGCTATTTATCTGAAACCCCAGATATGCAAGTAAATCAGGGAATGTCTAGGAAGACGTGATTAGGGTTATTTCTTATTGGCTTGTGGACTCCTCTGTGCTATTAAGTTATTTTGATGCTTAATCATTATAAGTGGCTCTTTTTAAATCTAGCAAAAAGCCCAGGTTCCAAATGTATTTTTTGTTTTTAATAAAATTTACCTTTTTTAAGAACAGGATTGAATTTGTGTGTCCTAAGAGGCATGCAGAGGTTGTTTAATTAGCTGGTGGCAACAGCCAATTTCCTTTGTTTTTCTTTCTCAGCTCTTCCCCAGAGGGGAGTGAGTGAAAGGCATTCAGGGTACCCCACAGGGAGGAATTCCCAAGTGCACCTTCTGGGTCCAAACGGGTTTTGCACTTGGGTAGTGGCAGCATCTACTCATCCAAGGTCAGAGAGAAGCTGTGACCTTGGGAGTTTAATAGCAGCCTGGAGTTGCCAGTATTAATTTTTAGAATCCTTGCGGGCCCCCATCTTCTGCATTCAAAGTGCCAGAGGGGGGAAATCAGCCTTGACAGAAGTGAATTGAAAACACTTTCTTTTGTTTATCATTTCTACAGTGCAAATATTTGTAATCAAAAATATAAAGTGAGCACTGTACAGTTTGTAGTCTGTTGTAATTGAAATCTATATATTTGAAAATGTAGAAAAACCATCCAAAACATTTAATACATTTCAATAGGCATTCTATTGCTTAACAGTGGGATTAATTGTGATTAATTTTTTTGAGTTAATCACGTGAGTTAACTGTGATTGACAGCTCTAGTTTTAAGGATTCAAATGCATGTAAAAAAAGGAAGAGAAATGTTTAGTTAACACACTATGTATGGAGGACTTGAGTTTTCTACTTCATTTTTTGTTTCAATTCATATATTACTTTGGGTTTGGTCCCCTTAAGTTTCAAGCAAGGATTTGTTTGATTGACTTTACAGCTTTGTGTTCAAGATATACAACACTAAAGAAAAAATAGAAGGCAAAAGCCTATAAGGTCATTTGGATACCCCTACAGGCTTGGAAAATATGATTTTAAATGACTTGGCATTTAGCCTAATAAAACATTTGTCTACGATAGATAATAATGTTATGAAGTCTAATGATTTTACTGTAATCAGATATGCCATCCAGAGGTTGTAGTGTTGTGAGAAAGAACTAAACTTCAGATTGTCACAGTATTATTTAAATTGTATCAGTCTATACCTTTATGTTCTCCCTTTTTATAAGACTATGGTAAATGTTGTACAAAATATGCCTTGTGGGGTATTTGAAAAAATATTATTTGCTGATTATTGTCCTGGTAAAAATATGTGGCAACACCAGAGGAAAAATTATCAGATTCTACTGTGTGACATTGGTGATACATGTCCAGAGGTGAAAGTAAACTAGTCCAGTTCGGTACAGCATACCAGCAAGAGCCAATACACGGCTGATCGTACCAGCAAGGGGGCAGCTTCCCCAGGCCCATGATTTAAAGGGCCTGGGGCTCCCAGCAGCATCCAACGCCCCGGTCCCTTTAAATCACCACCTGAGCCCAGGGGCTCCCAGCCGCCACCGCAGCTACCGCTACCATGGGGCTCCAGCAGTGATTTAAAGGGCCCAGGGCTCCCAGCTGCCGCTACCGCAAACTGCCGCTACTGCAAACTGAGGCCTCCACCAGGTGTCAACCAAATCAAATGGACTATCCACCTGGTTAACTGGCCATTCTTTGGCAGGAAAAAAACAAAAAGCGAGCAAGAAACCTACATTTTGGCAAAGAAACAGACAGAGGTTCCCATCCTCACAGACCTTCAATGTCCTGAACCTCAGCTGAAGAAATAACTGTAAGAAAAGGGAACAGATACCCTAAAATAGTTCTCACTTTCTCTAAGCCCAGGGCATCACCACAAGGAAATTAAGACTGAACTGGGGGCAGGGTCCTGGCTGACAGGCATCCAGCCAGCAAGACTAAAGAATGTGGTGAAAGAAACCTTCGCTTTGAAGTCATTTAGCTTGCTATGTTTAGTGCTTAATTTGTGCCAGGGCTTGCCAGGGCTGCATAGCCCTGGCACCTCTGGGCTTCGTGTGTCAGTTACCAAAGTAAGAGCCCCAGCACCTAATTGCTTGGGCTTTAGCACCTCTTTCATTACAAATTAAGCACTGGTTATGTTAGATATTAATTGCCTTTTACATTTTATTTTCTTGAAACCAATTTTATGCCTCATTACTTGTAAGCACTTACAATCTCTCTTTATGTAGTTAAACTTGTTTTATTTTATCTAACCCAATGTGTTTGGATTGAAGTGTTTGGGGAACTCCATTTCAGATAACAGGATTTGTGCATATCATTTTCTATTAATGAAATTATGAACTTTCTATGAGCTTGTACTGTCCAGAAGTAGAGAGCTGGGCACTACAAAATGCACATTTCTGGGGAAGTCTGGGATTAGGAGTTTGCTGTTGTTGTCATGCAGTGTAATTTATGGGTGGCTGGCTGGCTATCACACAATATAGTGATTTGCACGCTGGAGGCTGTGTGTGGGCAGACCAGGAGTTGTTACTCTCACAGTGAAGCTGTGTGAAGCAGTCACCCCAGGTTGGAGAATTAGGAGGACACAGCTATCCCTCAGTCCAGAGTATACCCTGAGTAATGTCACAAATACATATAATTAATAAAACATTTGGTACCTTTTATCCTAAAAAACGCAAAAGTGCTTCATAAAGAAGCATATGTTACAGTATATAAGGAATCACTTCACCAGATGAAGTGCATCAGTCTCTGGGACAGAATGTGGAGCTGGTTTAAATACAACAGATTAGGACAGAAAGTGGTGAGGATCATGTCATTTAAACACAGAGAACTGAGGTGGGAAGCACCTTAAGAACTAAATATGATGTACAAGCAGCATTTGGCTAGGAAAACAGGGATAGTATTATTGCAAAAAAAATGCATGAGTTTGTATTTTGTTTTTAAACCAGAACTAGTTAGAGATGACAATTTACAATTCACTTAAAAGATCACACTTCTAATATTTTGACCCCTTCCTTCCCCAACACCTTACCGAGACATTGCTTCAGTACTGATTGATGTGGGGTCTACCACCCACTGAAACACCATCACCCAGGTTTTCCTAGAAGGCCACCCAGTAAAATACAGAACATGAATTACTCAGTGTAACATTTAAAACCTTAAACAATTACAGCAAGTAGTATTATGGCTGTGGACTATAAAGAAGAAGAATTTTAGCTACAAAAAAAAAAGGGGGAGTAAGGTACAAAAGTTGTACCTTACATATAGCTAATGGAAATAGTGTTTAAAAAAAAAAAGTTAAGCAAAGGGGGAAAAAATGCACTTCTATCACAGAAAGTCTATCCACAACTACCTTCTCTTAAATTAATATGCAGGATATACTGTTTTATAGTAATTACTTTATGGGACTTAATAGCAACTGGAGAATCTGAAACAATTGTCTTCAGTGTTTCACATGCTAGATGGTTTAAAGTTACAGACTATAAAAACCAGCAATAAAAAGTGTCCGAGACAGCAAATAATCATAAGTAATGCGGGAGATTTTTTTCCGGGAGCTTCCAGTTTTATAGCCAATAAATCTAAAGCCAATACAAGTCTCAGAATTTAATTATGCAGCGTGACCCTATATTGGAAAGTCCAAGTAAGTTAAACATGGACTGGAGTCCACTGCATCTATTAAAAATTTGCAGATTTTTAAATCCAAAACCTAATGTTTCAATCTACTTTAAATATCAGTTAAGTGTATTTTAGAGTCTATTTGAAGCCCACTGGATGTGTATATGACATCCACATGAACATCAAATTAACTCATTAAGATAAGCACTATTTCATTAGTACTAAAATCAATTCATAGTGAAAGGACGGTTTCAGTAAATTATCACTACAAAACGATTTGGCTGTTATGTCTCATAGCTCCCAGAGTACTAGTATAGTTAATATACTGCAAACATTATAGATGCAAAAAAGATGCTCAGATTGCATCTCAGAGCATATACTATCCAAAAGCCATCTTGGGCAAAGGGAACCTTCAGTCCTCATCCTTTCTATTTTTCTGGAGAATCCTCAATACATTCAATTTGACAATGGGCCTCTTCTCATCTCACCCAACCCACTTGCAGCTGTCCGGAGGGAATTAAAGCCCCTGAGCCTCTCCAGGAAAGTCTGAGAATGTTCCCCTATAATTGTTAGGATTGTTCACTAGTTATTTCACAAGCAACTCAACTTATTTTTTCAACTCCAATTCTACCAAGGTTTGCATTTTGAATATATAGTAAGCCATTTTATACCTGGGTAATGACACATTTTGGCAAGGGATGCTTTTACTTACATTTTCTTGGCCACATTTTCAGCAGGTGAAGACTGGCATAATTCCATGTACATTAGTGGATTTTCCCTGATTTATACCAGTTGATCTAATACACCTGTCTTTCCCATGCCAGGTGAGGCTGGTCAGCATCAAGCCAGCTGATACCTGCTTAAATATTATGAGGATGGGTGTATGAAATCCTAAAATAGATAATAGCTTGGCATACTGACTGACCAGGATAGCTAGGCATAGCTCAGTTGTGAAGATTTGCTATATGTATAAACACAATCTTAACTCCAACCTCATGTTCTTTTCAATGGAAAAACATATCACAGAGTTCACCAGTGCACAGATGTCTAACAGACATGTGGGTTAACTGCTGAGGTATCAGTTATGGTTTTGCATTAAATTGGGATCACAAGGAACACTGCGTATAGTGTATTGGAGATATATGGGGCCTATTTCGGGGTGGGAGACTCCATCATTGAAAATAATTAGCTCCCAACCTGTCCCCCAATCACATTCAGGTATGTTAAAGAAGGATACCTTAACTGAACATTCACTTACTTTTAGGTGTTTGTGTGGGTGGGTATTCTAATTAAATAACCTTAATTACGTGTGTGTGTGTGTGTGTGTGTGTGTGTGTGTTTGAGAGAATATTATATATAGGTAAGGCCCTACTGCTATCCCAGGATGATTGTCCAAAAATTGCAGCTGAGTTGCTGACAAGCCATGGAAAATTGCAGAAAAGTAATAATGGCCTTTATTATTTGCAGTAATAAGATCCATTACTACTTTTCCACTGTCAGCTGCATGGGGCGAATATCAGGGGCTCCCACTGTCAAAATTACAGTGGAAGCCTAATATTGTGGGATCCGCAATATCGTGAATTAAGTGACCTTATATATAGGGTCAATTGCTGACCATTTTTACTCATACAAAACGCCTATTGACTTAAACAGGAAGGACTTTGGGATTTAGCTCATAGTTTTTAAAATGTGTTGAGACCCTTGTAGATATATGTAATAAAAGCAAAGAATCCAGCATTATTTAAGTAAAAGGAAAATATGTCTGAGAACGTGCACTTGTTATACAAATATATTCTTAAAAAAAAAAGGAGTATTTCCACTGATGTCATCTTAAAAAAAAAAGCATGGGACACAAATACAGCTGTGAGGTGCTTCAGTATTTTGCTTCTGTAAAACCTGGCCCAGCAGCAAAGGTAGTTCACTTTAACAAGATAAGTAGCTTTTTAATAACTCACCTTTGTGTCTCATAACATCTGGTATTAAAACAAAGTAAGGCCAAGAACAACAAAAACATATATACAGAAATGCAAGGCTGCTTCTTCCCTCCTTCTCCATGAGAAATCCAGGTGATGAGTGAAAATATTTTCACATTTTTTACAAAGTTCTCCATATATTTATTTTGTTTCTACATTCTGATTTAATAGATGGAAATAATCATTAATTAGCTTGCCTAAAATAGAGTTCTGCTACATTTGGAAGATACTGAGTGGGACAATGTTTGTGTGACATTATGAGCCCCAAAGTCATGCAAGGAAGCAAAACCTGGAGGGAGAATCATAGGCTCCATGTGAGCTCTGCCCTAGGTTTGGTTGGCAGGGTGTGTGTGTAGATGTCCTTGGTTTGTTCTGCTCTTCGTAGGATCAGTATGGGTATGTCTACACAGCAAAGAAAGTCTCTCAGCAGCAAGTCTCAGAGCCCAGTCAACTGACTTGAGCTCACAGGGCTAAAAATACCAATGTAGATGTTTGAGCCTGGACTAGTGCCCAAGGTCTGAAAACCAGCAAGTGAGAAGGGTCTCTGAACTGATCTGGATTCCCAGACTTGCTGCCACAGGGAGATTTTTGCTGTGTAGGCATACCCAAGTTCCTGATTGACAGGACCACAAATTCCAAAGCCATAGGGATTTGAGACTTGCCTGTAAGTAGAAGAGGAAGCTAACAGAGCTGATGAGCAGAGCCAGGCCACTGCCCACTCAATTGCATGTAGATGGACAAAGGTGACTATAGATGGGGCTATTCACTATTACCATTGAAGTTAATGGAATTACACTAGTGTAAAATCAAGATAAAGAAGAGAATTAGCCCTGAGATTTGTAACTCCAGTATGACTTGTCTAAGTTTTAAGTTAAAAGTCAGTGTTTAAGCAGTCATGAACTGTGACTTCTCACCTCCAAACTAGTCAGGATTTCCAATATTTCCACCCAGATGTTGCCTTGCTTTCATGACTAGCAAGCTGTATTACTGAAAAGCTCTTTCAGTAGCCTAGAGGCTACTCTAGGCAAACAAATGAAGTTTGTATCTATTGAATGCCTCATGACCTCTTGAGGGCCTTCAGCCACAATCCAATTGGAACTGCACTGCATTGGTTGCCTATTATCCAGAAAAATAAATAAGAGACCTCCAAGTGCAACAAAGAAATCTGCTCTGTGAGTTATCATGGCAGTTCAGAGGCAGTGTTGGAAGAGCTAACCAATCCATGACAGTCTTGAGAAGATATGAGTCAGGATTTCCCATACTAAAGCCCTGCTATTATCAACGTATGATTGACACAACTGCTAAATTCTTTCAAGAGGTGACACTCAGCATTTTTTGGTTTACCTTTCAGATTTATGGCACGTGTACATGATGTTAACTTGAGGAGTTTGTCTATATAGGTTTGTAGGCCAGCTCTAGTGAAGAGAATGGAACAAATGAAGAAATTTTGTATTCAGCTCTACACCAGCTCTGGCCTTACTAAATTATGCTATTATTGCTTCTGTTTTTAAATGGCTGGTTTGTGGTGATATTTTTGTTACGAACCCTGAGGTTTGTGTGCATGAGGCACTGCTTTTATCTCATCACACACACACACAAAATATGGACAAAGTATCACGCCCTGGATAACACTGGCTTTTCATCCTCAAAAGAACCAAGCCCAAATCCACATGTGCAACTTCAATAAACCTTAACTAGATTTACATAAAGTTTGCAGGAGCATCTTAACATTTGGGGGATTATTTTTAGATGTCACTCATGGTTAGTATCATGCATCACTAAGACTAAATCCATCTGGGATAAATTTTCACATTTAGATGAGCTTATCTGCATACACATTTGTCCATGTGGAACTTCCTCAAGCAAACATGTGAGCACATTACCAGTTAGGCACTGTATAAATGATTTATCATAATTTGGATGATGTTATTTTATTCAACTTCAGGATAAGATCATCCATTATTGAGCACATCTAAGAACTGTACAGTGCAAAAGCTTAGAACAAAAGTGGTTGTCAAGAGCTATGGTAGATAGTCTATTACAAACATAAGATTCTGAACCATGCAGATCTTATATCATTTCTATTACAGTAGCATTTGTGAACTTTGGACAAGGAGGAGGCCTCTATTGTGGTATGCCAAGTAACAGACAGAGAACTTACAATTTAGGAGTCAGACAGGATAAAAGGCAAATCAGATTTGGGTAGGGGCTGGGATGGTGACTTCATGAAAAGGCATGGGGCGGATCCTCAGCTGGTGCAAATAGCTCCATTGAAAGCTGTGACAGTGGAGCTAGGACAATTAACAGCTGAGGATCTGTCCCAGTGGAGTTTTAGCTTTCTGTTTGCCTAGCCAACGGCAGACTGTGGTGATTTGTAGGCATTAAGGCAGAGAGGTAGGTTTTAAGGAGTAAGATGTGGGTTTTCTGAAGTATTATGGGAAGTCTTTCCCCATGTGTTGGGGTTAGCATGGGAGAATGCCCAAAGATGCTTGAAAAAGAAGCTTGAAAAAGAAGCTGAAAAGTTGGCTATCGAGGCGGACATAGGTCAACCACTTGGTAAATTAGTAAATCTGATCAGTAGGGGCAAAGTGACCAAGGGCCTTTAAAACAAAAGCAAGGAGATTGTGTATGATGCAGTGGAGGAGAGGCAGTCAGCAGAGGGAAAAACACATACTGAGGGTGCAGGGATGAAATGGTCAGAGACACAAGATAGGAGGATAATCTTAACAGTAGTGTTTTAAATCTATTTGAGGCAGGCAATGTGGCTAGTGACAAGGCCAGAGAAAATGAGATTACAATAGCTGAGGTATGATTTTCCTTACCATTAAAATGACTGCAATCTGTCTTGGCCAACATACTTTCATCTGTGCCAGAAGAGGAAATAACTTGTACCTACAACAGGTAAGAAAGCCAAGATACTGTTATACATTATCTTTAAGTATGTTTCCTGAAGTCATGATGATTTAAAGCAACAGAAAGAATGATCAATTACATCAAGTTTAGTAAGCACAGACTGAGAGGCAACAGCATAGATGACATCACTGTAATAAATCACCAGAAAAAACAGAATTTATACCATTTTATGAAGTGGGAGAGACATGGCTCATATTTCCATAGTTCCCCGGCTTGTGTTTAATTTACAGTTAAATGTGAAAGATTACTTTTAAAGTTCAGTAACCAACGTAACTATACCTCTAAGTATTTTAATTCAGCCACTTAGTCCAAATCAGCAGAACGGTTCCAGTAACATCTTTATGAAAAGGGTCCAAATATAATATTGGTCCAAAGAATATCGCCACTTTTATTTACACCAAATTAGCCTCTGAATTCAGCAAAAGGCTAGTCTTTTTTCATGTTATAGGGATGCCATTGTGTACCTCTGTCCTCAACACAGACATGAATTCTCAAGTGCTTAGGAACAGGAGGATGAAATTCATTCATAAATCCTAGAACCAAATGCAATTCCATGGACCTGACATTTTAAATATATACAAACTTTCGTTAGTGCCAATAATGGGGAAATCTGTGTTTAATTTAAATTTAACATAGTTTTTTGTGAACCTGAAGAAAGCAGATTAGTGTCATAGCTCTCCAAGTTTGCTTGAAGTTTTAGCTTTGCATGAACCTGAAAATGCTAATGAGTCTGGAGAGTAAACCATAAAGTTTTGCCAATTACTGTCTCACTATAGAACTCCCCCTCCCCTTTTCCCATATCCTTTGTGCTGGAGCGCAAGGGTAGTCTATAACTTCTCTTGGTTCCAATGTCTTCCAGAACAACCAGCTGGCTCCCTCCTGCCTCCTACATCCTGCCTTCCAATTCTGAACCACTTAAAGAAGGGGAAAGCGATCAGGAACAGTCAGCATGGATTCACCAAGGGCAAATCATGCCTGACTAACCTAATTGCCTTCTATGATGAGAAAACCGGCTCTGTGGATGAGGGGAAAGCAGTGGATGTGCTATTTCTGGACTTTAGCAAAGCTTTTGATACAGTCTCCCACAGTATTCTTGCCAGCAAGTTAAAGAAGTATGGGCTGGATGAATGGACAGTAAGGTGGATAGAAAACTGGCTAGATGGTCGGGCTCAATGGGTAGTGATCAATGGTTCCATGTCTAGTTGGCAGCCGGTATCAAGTGGAGTGCCCCAAGGGTCGGTGCTGGGGCCGGTTTTATTTAATATCTTCATTAACGATCTGGAGGATGGTGTGGACTGCACCCTTAGCAAGTTTGTAGATGACACTAAACTGGGAGGAGTGGTTGATATGCTGGAGGGTAGGGATAGGATACAGAGGGACCTAGACAAATTAGAGGATTGGGCCAAAAGAAATATGATGAGGTTCAACAAGGACAAGTGCAGAGTCCTGCACTTAGGACGGAAGAATCCCATGCACTGCTACAGACTAGGGACCGAATGGCTGGGCGGCAGTTCTGCAGAAAAGGACCCAGGGGTTATGGACGAAAAGCTGAATATGAGTCAACAGTGTGCCCTTGTTGCCAAGAAGGCTAATGGCATTTTGGGTTGTATAAGTAGGGGCATTTCCAGCCGATCGAGGGATGTGATCATTCCCCTCTATTCAGCACTGGTGAGGCCTCATTTGGAGTACTGTGTCCAGTTTTGGGCCCCACACTACAAGAAGGATGTGGATAAATTGGAGAGAGTCCAGCGGAGGGCAACAAAAATGATTAGGGGGCTGGAGCATATGACTTATGAGGAGAGGCTGAGGGAACTGGGATTGTTTAGCCTGCAGAAGAGAAGAATGAGGGGGGATTTGATAGCTGCTTTCAACTACCTGAAAGGGGGTTCCAAAGAGGATGGATCTAGGCTGTTCTCAGTGGTAGAAGATGACAGAACAAGGAGTAATGGTCTCAAGTTGCAGAGGTTTAGGTTGGATATTAGGAAAAACTTTTTCACTAGTAGGGTGGTGAAGAACTGGAATGGGTTACCTTGGGAGGTGGTGGAATCTCCTTCCTTAGAGGTTTTTAAGGTCAGGCTTGACAAAGCCCTGGCTGGGATGATTTAGTTGGGTTTGGTCCTGCTTTGAGCAGGGGGTTGGACTAGATGACCTCCTGAGGTCCCTTCCAACCCTGAGATTCTATGATGTGGAGGACTGCAAGTGAATTCACTACCCCTTCTAATTCAGGTGGATTTTCCCCCCCTGGAGAGGGGATAAGACCTGCCTTCTCCACATTCAGCAACAGTGGAACTAAAAGAAATGCAGTATTTCCTGCTGCTGCCACACCACCACATGTATCTATTTAGGCATTTATATGGCATCTTATTATAGGAACATAGAAACGTAGAGCTGAAGGGACCCGTAGAGGTCATCAAGTTCAGCTTCCTGCAGTGAGGCAGGACCAAATATACTTAAACCTCCCTGACAGGTGTTTGTCCAACCAGTTATTAAAAATCTATAATGATGAGGATTCCACAGCCTCCCTCAGAAGCCTATTTGAGCTTAAACTACCTTTATAATTGGAAATTTTCTGAACATCTAACCTCGTTCTCCCCTGCTGCAGATTAAGCCCCTTACTTCTTATCCTACCTTCAGTGGATATGAAGAACAGTTAATCTTTGCCTTCTGCAGCTAACGTATTTGAAGACTTATCAGGTCCCTCCTCAGACTTCGTTTCTCAAGAAAAAGCTTAACCATTTTTAACAACCTTTCCTCAGATGCCTTATAAACTTAGCACATTTGTTGCTCTTTTCTAGACTCTCTCCATTTTATCCACATCTTTCCTCAAGTGCAGCATCCAGAACGGGACACAGGACTCCATCTGAGGCCTCACCAGTGCTAAGTACAGCTGAACAGTTACCACCCATGTCCTATATATGTCATTCCTATTATTAAATCCAGGAATTATATTAGCCTTTCTTGCAACTGCATAATATTGTGACATCTTCAATTTGTGATCCACTATAGCCTCCAGATCCTTTTCACCAGTACTACCATTTAACTACATATTCCCCATGGTGTAGTTGTCCATTTGACCTTTCCTTCCTAAGTGAAGTACTTTGCACTTCTTTATTGAATTTCACCTTGTTGATTTCAGATCAATTTATCCAGGTCCTTTTGAATTTTAATCCTGTCCTCCAAAGTGCTTGTGTAACCCATGTGCCTAATAGGGAGATCTCTCTGTAAGAAACCATGGGGGTGGAGGTAGGAGTGAGTTGTGTATGGGTCATTGTTGCTAGGCAGTTTAAGCACTCCACATCCAGAAGCTTCTGGATTGAGTGTAGTAGTTTCGGGTATGCTCCAATAGGTTCCCTGTTGCTGGACTCCATGAGGGCAAGCAGTCAGGGTAGCTGCTTTGCAGAAGGCCACTTAACTGAGTGGTTGATTAATCAGCTAGCTGACTGGCTAGCAGTGATATCAGCAGAGGAAGAGTCTGCATGGATTCCAACTGAAGATTCCTACAAGCAAGTGGAGGGAAGATGTTTTAGACTCAGCAAACTGTATAGATGTGGTGATCAAAGACTAACAAACTTAGGTGAACAAAACCTAAGCTTTTGGGAACTTTCAGTTTCTTCTCACTGTATTTTTGTGGGGAATAAACTGTCCAGATTTTAATTTGTTTTATGTATAACTAAAAATATGTCTGGGTTATAAAATAGCCATGTCATGCTGTAAAAGTTAGATTTGTTTCATCATAAGATTTTATGAAGTTATTTAGTTAAATTCATTTATTTCGTTTTTTGGGATTTGAATGTGGGGAGGTTGATCCTGTGCAATCCTTACTGAAAATCCTTAGAGACTGGGTCTCCAGCTACTTTATGGGAGTTTTTTTTTAAAAAGGCACCAGAGAAGGGTAATGAAGTGAACCCATAACATACCTCTAATGGGACCTCCGCTAGAATACATCCTCCCAGTTTGACAGTGAACCATTGATACTATACTCAAAAGGTAGTACTTTCCACCAGTTGTGCACCTGCCTTATGGTAATTCCATCTAGACCTCATTTCCTTAGTTTGATTATGACAATGTAAAAGAAAAATCCTACTAAAAAAAAAATCAGATGCATCACATCTACTGCTCCCCACCACCCCCAAGCCTTAACCAACACTCAGGACAGCTCAAAAAGAAGTTACACATTCACCACCTGGGTACAATTTATTCACTCTTAAAGCATACACTGGCCCTCCTGGCTGCAACCCTCGTTCACGATCTTTCCCTATAGTTGGGGGTTCTCAGACCTTTCCCAGAGCTGGAGACAATTCCAAGTCTCTGCAAAAGCTAATCTCAGTCTCTGCAGCTGCTTCTGCTTCCAGCCAGCTACAGCTCTGCCAGCTTCTTTCCTGAGCAGCCACCTGCTGCCCTTTAGAAGGTATTTCCTGATCCCATTGAGGTAGGGCTCATCCTGTAATCAGGGTTGGCACAACCCCATGCTCTTCAACCCAGGGACCAAGCCACCCTGTTACTCTAGTGGTTCCAAAATTTCTTCAGCTGGTTCCTGAAGTACCCTAGGATGAATTTCATCAGGCCCTACTGATTTGAATACATCTAACTTATCTAAACATTCATCCATCTATTCTTTTTCTATTTTGGCTTCTGTTCTTCCCTGCTTCTTGTTCATATTAATTTTGTTGAGTATCTGGTCAGCATTAACCTTTAGTGAATACTGAAGCAAATAAGCATTAAACACCTCAGCCCTTTTGCTGTCATCAGTTATCCTTCCCCCACTCATTAGAGAACCAATAATTTCCTTTGTCTTTCTCTTGCTCCTCATGTATGTAAAGAATGTCTTATTGTCCTTTATGCCCCTTGCTAGGTGTATCATTTCATGCCTGATATTTGTCTCTACATGCTCATGTTATTTTTTTATTCTTCCTTAGCAATTCATCCATGTGTCCACATTTTGCAGGATTCCTTTTTGATTTTCAGGTCATATCAGCCTCTATTATTCCTATCTGTTCTTTGCATCAGAACAGTTGGTAGTTATGCATGTAATATTGTCTCAGTGAGAAATTGTACTCTCTCCTGAACTCCTTTATCCCATCAATTTTCTTCCTATAGGACCTTATTACCACTTCTGAAGTTTTTGGAAGCCCATTGTCCTGCCTTCCCCTAGAATCATGAAATGATGATTTCATGATCACTTTCATGAAATTGCCTTCTGCCTTCACACCCACAACCAATTCCTCCTGGTTGGTCAGGATCAAGTCTAAAATGGCAGTTGGATAATTTCCTCCACTTTCTGAAATAAAAAAAAGTGGTCTGCAATGCATTCCAAGAACTTCCTGGACTTTTTGTGCATTTTCATTACTTTTCCAAAAGATGTCTGGGTAGGTCTAGAAATGCCTCATCCCTCTCCTCTTCCTGATTTGGTGGCCCACAGTAGGAGCTCTATTTACACACACACTTTATTTTTTAACCTCAGAATAATTGAGAGAGAGAGACAGGTTGGATCACAGAAACCCCCTTGGGGCTGCCAACTGATGTGCTAAGACTACTTCTGCACCTGCTCTCTTGCCCTGGTAGCTTGGGACTTCAGTGCCCTGCCTGGTTTGAACCAGACTCACTAGCCTGCTGCAAAGCTAGACCCAGGTCTGAACCACATCCCCTAACAGCTGTAGGCTTAAACTAAAAGCAGCTTAAGAAGTGTTCCTGTCTAACATTCAGATGCCCAACTCCTGATGTGGTCCAAACCCCAAATAAATCCATTTAAACTTGTATAAAGCTTATATAGGGTAAACTCAAATTGTTCGCCCTCTATGACACAGACGTATGCACAGCTGTTTGCAACCCCACCCCCCCGGTATTATTAATTAACCCAGAGTGTATATATTAAGTAAAAAGTGATTTTATTAAATACAGAAAGTAGGATTTAAGTGGTTTCAAGTAGTAACAGTGAATTACCAAGTAAAATAAAATAAACCCCCCCAAGTCTATGCCTAATACAGTAAGAAAACTAAATACAGATAAAAACCTCACCCTCAGAGGAGTTCCAGTAAGCTTCCTTTTAAAGACTAGTCCCCTTCTAGTCTGGGGATAGCAATCACTCACCCCATCCCCATAGTTACTGTCCTTTGTCCTAGTCCCCCCCCCCCAGGTATCCTTGAGGGTGGAGGGGCTCTCTCGAGCCAGCCATAAACAAAATGGAGGGGGCTCCCAGGGGGTTAAATAGATTGTCTTGTCTAGACTCCCCCTCCCTCCCCATGTAGAGTCACATGTCCATGCATGAGTCAGAGCTTACAGATAGCAGCCATGGTTCACATGTGACCTTAAACATCCTCATGTGGACTGGAGCCTTCCAAGAGCCATTGTCCGCTAAGTGCTTCTTGACTGGGCACTTAACTTGCACATTCGTTTCTCAAGAAGCTGACCAAATGCTTTACAAATGCTACTTTAAAAAAAAAATTAAGTACACAGCCAGTATTCATAACTTCAAATATAAAAATGATACATGCATACAAATAGGATGAATAGATTCAGTAGATCATAACCTTTACAGAGACATGTTACATGGCATATGTAGCATAAAACATTCCAGTTATGTCATATATATTCATTAGCATGTTTCCATAAAGCCTTATGGGGTGCACCACCAGTGTGTTCTTGATGTATAATGCAATGCCTTCCCCCCCCGCCCCCTGATTTCATTTTTGTTGCTTGTGTGATTTTTCTAAACAGGCCTTCATAAATCTCACCCTAAGTGGAAGTCTGTGGCAGGGCAGTGAACTGAAACTAGGTTACCTTCTTCTGAAAAACCATCCACATCAGAATGCAACATACAGTCAACAGAATGGCTGGCAGGGCTGGAAACTTTCACACAGCTCCACTAACAGAGTTTATAATTAGTCATTATTTAAAGGTGTCTTCTTTCTACATGCTCTGTAGAAATTGACAGAGTGCATAGCTCATGTTTTGTACAGACTAAAAGTAAACCATGTCCATTAACCAGACTTACTTCCTCTGAGATGACCAGTACAATCTATGGACCCAAGAGATAAATATCAACAGAAGCTTCACCTCAGTCAATAATTAGTGAGAGGCACTGTCATCATGCCTTTTATCTCCAAAGAGCCTCCTAGCATCCAGATGCAGTGTTACAGGGATTTTCTCAGCCTAGCACCCCCTTCAGTTATTTTAGTGACAGTCTGTTGATGTACATGGCCTAGCCTTCCAGTCAGGTCACTGCTCAGTGCTTTTCTATTTTCTGGACTCTTCTGTTAACCCCCAGAACAGGAAACTCAAAATAGAATGTCTTTCAAGCCCATCTCCCAGCCTCTGTGTGGCACTTGCTGTTCTTGACTTTTTTATTCTTGATACCTGTGATTCTCCTCTTGGTCTGGGGGAGAGATGGGGGAATCCAAGCCCATTCTCTCCTTTGGGTTCCAGCTCAGAGACCCTGTTTAGGCAGCTAAGGACCATTCCTTCAATCCCCCATTTTCCCTGGGCTGCTCCTACTTATGCCCCACTCACCAACATTTTCACAAGATCTGCAGACTCTGCTCTTCCCGCCCTGACTTTGAAACTCCTCACAGCATCTCCTGGGACCTGCTACAGAAACAGTTCTTAAAAACCTGTCTCAGCTCTTCCTATGGCAACTGGATTCTACTGCTAGCAGCTCTCTGCCCCTGGCCTTAAGATAGTTTGTCTCAGCCCTCTCTGGGACTGGGGGTTGTATCCCAGGACACAGCTGAGTCAGTTGCAAAGCTTTTGCTACCTTCCCATCAGCTGAACAGTCTTCCTGTCTGCGGGGTTCAGCAGGCAAGGCTTCTCCTATCAGTGTCTGTCTGTTGTGAGGGAGGAGGCAGCCTTTATCCTGCTCCCAACACTTTCCCAATTGGTTGGGTGAGAGGGGAACCTTGTCCTGCCTTCTCTGCAAGATTCCAGGCCCTTAAAAAAAAACCACACAAACGCTACAGTCTTCAGATTCCTTCTCCAGTTACTGTTAACTCCCAGGACACTTAGGTCCCTATATGGATCTATTGGACCCTTTTGTACTTTTAAAAGGGCCAAGCCCGCTGGCAGGATGGGCTGACCAATATGTGCAGCTTCTCTCAGTGGTGGACTACCTCCTCCTAGGCACAATAATTCTTGGTGTTTTCATTGAAACATGTGTTACTATTCCCATGAGAATTTCAGAAGAAATACCTGGAAATCTGCTGGGTTTTTTTTTTAAAAGGTAACTTCAAAAGAGAAATTAGAAATCTAGCAAAAAGTATCAATCACCTCTAATGAGGGGGAGATTGCTTAATAATGCCAGAATTCAGATAGAAAAGATCTTTGATTTGTCTTGTGCCGTCTCACACAAACAGTAACTATATTGCTTGACAGCACAATTTATAGTGAGGACACACCAAAATTAAGACTTCTATGAAAGAGAGGAGACACAAATTATGCTCGGTCACAAGATGCATCTAAACACAAAAACAGCAACTGTCCCTGCAATAGGGGAGGGAGATTTTTTTCCTTCATTTAAAAATGTGCAATGCACAGAAAAAAGCCATAACTAAATACACCACAGCCTGCAGACAGGTATGAACTAGATATTTTATATATAACTACATGTTCTAAAATATGTCACAGACTTGAGCAAATACATCATAAAAATATTAGTGAACATTCATTACTATTTTTAGCCAATTAGCATTGAATGCAGTCCTTTTTGTGCTCCCATTCTGCCAATTCTCTAGCAAATGGAATATTCATGAAAACAGACAATTTAAAGTGAATATTTGTAGAAGGCAAACGGTCAATATAGTTACTTGGATTAGAATATGCAAAATCATACTTATCCAGTCAGGGAACAGCCACTTACCAGACAGCTTACAGCCAGACAAATCTAATCAACAGCTCAGATTCCGAACACCTGTGTCAGGCTGCATAGGCACAATCTACAGAGCAAGGATAATTCAGCACCATTTTACCTAAAAAAATTTTTAAGTTTAAATAGCAAGTATATTGTGGCCAGGTTTACTCTTAAAAGTTTTGCAGCATTACTATGTCACTAAGGGGTGTAATTTTATTTCTATAACTAGGTATGCTGACAAAAGCACTAGCATAGACAATTATATTGGCAAAAAAAAAAAAGCCCCTCAACTGTAATTGCCATTATAGCTTATTTCACATGCCGAACCAGGATAAACTATACCAGCAAAACACATTTTTGGCTGCTATAACTAGGAAGGTTTTGATGGTATAGCTATACTAGCAAAGCTGGTAAGTATAGATAAGGTTCTGAGAAACTTCCAAGCTGCTTGTGGAACATGAGGCAAAATCTGTTGAATAGTTATCTATTGCAAATGATGCACCCAGATCTAATTAGGATTTAGAAGTGTTATTGTTATCATTGATATTTAGATTAGGAGTCATTAGTTCATAGGTTAGGACTACAAGTGTAAAAATTCAGGAGCACTGGGAATGGTGGCAGTTCTATAGTCCTCTATCAGAGGAGAGAGAAAAGCAGGAGCATGATGGGGTTCCCACTCACCGGTCACATGCCTCCTTGCATCTAGGCCTGGGAACATTGTCCACTTCACTGGGTAGCCCCCGCACAATGCGCTTTTTACTTTGCAATAGTCTTTCTTCTGGCAACTTGATCTCTGGCCAGGTCACCATTTAGTCTACCCGTGCCAGGGTTAGAAGTCACATAGGACAACTGCACAAAAACCATCTCCAGATACTGTTTGGCCCCAGCTTGGGGCGCTATGCTATTATACTGCAGCTGGCAGGGTAACGCAGAACCACCATCACACCAGTTTTCAGCCCAGGGATCCTACAGCCAGCAATCCAGGTCAGTCCAAGTTACTGTTTCCCTGGCTCTTTCCTACTCAATCTCTCCATCTTCTTGCCTGTTTCTGGGTTTACCACTAGAGCTTACTCTACTCTCCATGGCTCCTTCAATCCTCCTAGCCTCTTACCAGACTCCTTACTCTCCCCCAGGCTTCCTCCTTGTTGCTACTATCCACCCTCATCCCAAGGAATAACAAGAGCCACCTTCTCCTACAGCCCCCTTTCAGCTTCTTGGCTTTATAGTACTGTCCCTGCCCTTCCCTTGCTGAGCTTCACTCTGAATTAATCCCAGCCATCCCTCTCACAGGTGACACCAAGTAACCGCTCATTAACCATATCAGAGCTGATGTGGAGAGCAAACCCTATTACAAAGACTCACTGCTACTGGAAGGGAGGTCTCATCCATTGGCCCAGATTGTTAGGAAATATTAGAGCAGAAAGCTGTGGTACTTCTGCTTGCTCTTTGTAGTCATCAGGATATAAAACAGGTGATACTGCTCTTTAGGGAGCTAGGAGAAATTAGATCCTGGGGGAAGACCCCCAGAGACAGCCAAATTCAGAGATGCTTATGTGGAGTCCTATTTCATGCCTTTGTATTTGAGTTTCCAATCAAGCCAATCCCAGTGAAGATGGTGATTTTGGATACAAACACAGGGTCTGTGGGCTCTGTTAAGGACAGAGTTGGAATCAGATAGTTTGCACCCATGTTGCCCAACTTCAGTTTGGTAGCCTTTTAAAAAACAAACATTTACATAGCAGTTTTTGTCTGCAAATCTCTATACAAACATCAGCAAATTAACCCTTACTATGCCTTGTGAGACAGGCAAGTATTTAACCCATTATACAAATGGGGAATCTAAAGCAGAGATATTAGTGACCTACCCAGGGTCACCGCAGGAGTTAACAGAGCTAGGATTAAAATGCAGTATAGCGAAGAGGCGTGGCCACCCTCAGAGATTGACAATGAGGTGCGGCCAGCCTCCCCCTGGTGGTATGTCCCTATCTCCCAGCGGTGGCTCCTCTAAAACTACCTATAGTCTTCTACTTCACCATACCAGCAACTTAACTATGCTTGTGGACACTACTAACCAACCGCCAGAGCTGTGTTGAGCCCCAATTGCCCTCTCCTCCAACCAACAACCTCTCCTCACTGAAATCCCCACTAAAGACCCATTTCCGAAGAGATAGCTAGAAGAAACTATCTATCCTTATTTACACATTAACACTCCCTACATTTTGCTCCATCATGTGGACTTATCTTTGCTGAATAATCATATAATATTACTGCTGTAATCAGTGCATTTCCTCATGCTACTTGTGAATGTTTTGTTTCACTTTCATTGTGTCTAATGTAGAATTAGTCTGTGGGGTCTTCAGGGCCTGGACCATATGTTGTACAGTAAGGCCCCCTGGACACTGTTAAGATGATGATGATAAATATGCTGGAAGTATGCCTTGGTAATTAGCTATCACTATTTCTACTTACTAGATAGTGAAAGGCTATTTATGTTGGGTCTTATCCCTTAAATAACTCACAGGGTTTTGACACCTCTTGGAGTGATCTACTGCTGAGTGCATTGATTTTCTTCCATCATTGATTTTGAGTAACAGGCATTTTGTAGAATTCTTCACATATATCCAGGGCACAAGCTCCACTTCATTTTCACACTCTGAACCCGAGCAGTTCATCAGATTCATTATGACACGAGAGAGGCACATACTGTATCTAACATTTCCTTTTTGTATAAAAGGACTTTTCAAATGGATTTCTGTCATAAGCAAAGTGCTACCATTGCAGCTCCATTAAGATCTATATGCACGTGCATAAATGTTACAAATTACAAAACCAGAACAATAAACTCTATAATAGACTTCTGGAATTGCAGAAATTGCTTGCTCCAGGGAAATCTATAGGGAAACTAACAGGAATAAAATTTTGTATTTAAGATACCAACTGCCACCAAGATTACCTGCTTACAAATGAATTACTATCTTTCTTATAAATTAAGGGCATCACAGTTTAATTATCTAATGAGCTGGCCAAGTTTTTTTTCCCTGTGTCAGCTTAGACACAGTAATAAAGATCACATCGAAATAATAAAACGGTTTATGAAATGCAGCTACTGTCTGTTCTACATTTTTATTTTTAAGTAAACTTGTGCCAAAAGAAAATCTCAGAGCCAGAAAGTCTGTATGAAATCATTTATTACCCCCCAAATATGTACTGGAAAGAAATTAACTTCTGAACTTTCACTAATATTTAATATGGCTCCCAACAAGAAGTTGTTTATTGTTCACAGGCCAGCACTAAAAATGTAATTAATTCCAATTTGTAAAATATGCTTTGATCATAATTGTTACATCTCTGAATAAATTATAATGAAAACTCTTTAGAAAAGAGACTGCAAGTGGATTTTTCTAAAGTAAGACAAAGAAGAAGAAAAAAGCACCAGTTAGCTCCCAAGACAGGACGGCGTTTGATTTTCACGCACTAACAGTGAGTGCCATAAATCTTCTGTCCCTCAAATCAGACATTCCAATACTCTATCACTGACCAAACTCAGATCTCAGAAGGTTGCAGCCAGACAGCCTGGTTTCAATCCATCATTACAAGTAGTAGAAAATATATAAATAAAATTTTATAAAAAATAGACTGAACTGAAGATGATGAGATCAGCCTTTTAAAGTCTTTCATGTGCTGTACAGCATAAGGCTATTCTAACAGCTGTGGTTTTAAAAATATAAATTCAGTCTGTCAACTGCCACTTTGAAACTGACAAGATGAGCTTATTGCAGTCCTGACTGGTGAAAATGAAACCACTAGTTCAGCAATATAAAATCAAAATACACACATGAAAGAAAGGGTGAAGGAAGCATCAGTTTAATTCAAATTAATTTTTTAATTAACTAAATCCACATTCCAAAAAAACCCAAATGCTAGAGCAATCGCTGGGAGTCTACAGCACATAGCAATGTTCCTTCACTGGCAGCTGTCCCCTGCCAGTGACCCATTCTTGGCAAAGATAAGTAAAGGTAAGGTAGAAGAGTGTCTTCATGACTCGCTGATTTTAGTGGGAGTGATGGATAGGGTTGCCACCCTGGAGGTATGAAAAAAAATGGTACATCCAGGATGATCCTGAGCCCATAAAACTGGACAGCTGGCAGAGTGTACTGAGCAGCCTTACAGATTTCCCAGGAGAGCTTTCTCAAAAAAGGGACAGCGCTGGGAAAACCTGGACAGGTGGCAATCCTAATGACGGATGCTCTACATTTAGCAGGAGGTGCTTTGCTGGATCAGACCTACATGCAGAGATTGTACAACATACATAATCCAATCAGATTAAGGCTCAGATTCTCCAAATGCTTACATCCTTGGTTAGTCTCCCTGAATTCATGGAGGACTCACTAAACTATGTATACTGGTTCAGATTTTTAACAAAACTGCTTCAAAAAGCAATTGATTTCAATACAAATTAAAGTGACACGCAATAAGACATTTTTACTCTTATTACCAGCTGTAAGTAGTGATTTTGCGATTACAGTTCTTTCCAACCAATTTCTAAATCTAAGGACATCTGCTGTAAGGAAGTATCCAATGAGATTTGTGCAATCTAATCATTATATAGAGGTATTTTTTATAGAGAAGCTATACCTTTGTAGAGTGCAATACTGTCATACAGCTGCATGACAGGAATTAGCTCCATTAATCTTCCTGTCTGAATGATGTGTTTTGTGAAGGTTTCTGCATATATACATATTGTTATTGATTGGGTAAAACCTCTTTGAAACGGGGGGGGGATGTTACTGCCTCACTTCATTTAATATAGTTGTAAGAAGCCATTATGTTCTTTTATGTAATCTTCACTCCAAACACCGGTACATACAGGGGCGGCTCCAGGCCCCAGCACGCCAAGCGCGTGCTTGGGGCGGCATGCCGCGGGGGGCGCTCTGTCGGTCGCCAGGCGGACAGCAGGTGGCTCCGGTGGACCTCCCACAGGCGTGCCTGCGGAGGGTCTGCTGGTCCCTCGGGTTCGGTGGAGCATCCGCAGGCATGCCTGCGGGAGGTCCACCGGAGCCGCGGGACCAGCGACCAGCAGAGCGCCCCCCGCGGTGTGCTGCCATGCTTGGGGTGGCAAAATGGCTAGAGCCGCCCCTGGGTACATATAAGACACATGTGGGTGAAGGGGTTTTGCTAGCTATTGTTTTGTGTGTCCATGAGAGAAACAAAATAAAAGACCAGAGACTCAGAGGGAAGGCAGCAAGAAGTAGTAGGAACAGACAGAACAAGCACTGCGAACATAGACCTGTGAAAAGCCAGAGAAAGGTTTGGGACTGAGTGCTCGATGCAAGAGGTTTGGAGTTATGAGCAAAGAAACTGTCTCCAGTTATTTGTGTTCAAGGAAACAAGACTTTGTACATACTTTGTAAATAAGCAGGATTTCATAGAACATACCTGACTTCATTATCAATTCCTCCTCCCAATGGAAACAACCTACAGGGCCCCAAACTTTGTCTCTGCTTGGGTCAAAAAAAGGGGTAAATATAAAAAGTAATTTATAATAAACCACTTTAGTTGTTGCTCCATTGATGTACAGGGTGGAGACCTTTGTTAACATCACACTACCAGACTGAAAAGTTGGCTTGGTTAATTTCCCTATCTATCATAGCAAATCATCATCCATGAGAGAGATTACTTTTATCCCTAGGAATCATAAAAATTATTCTGATGAGAAAATATTTTTGCATTTGGAACTGACCAGAGTGCACTACATAGCAGGGGAAATGGCATAGCCCCATTCTCCTCCAAACCACACAGGTTGAACAATCACTGTACCAACACTAATCTCACTATACTTTCTAGGATCAAAGTATAAATATTTCCAGCAAATGTACTTACCACAAGTTTGTTTGCTCAGTGGTGTTGACTTTTCTTGGTTGTGAAAGCATTGTCCTTGAAATAAATGAATATATTCCCATGTAATTTCTCCTTCTCTGTAGCACATGGATTCTTGCATAGGATTTAAAACACAGCTTAAGAGGGAAATTTTGCCAATTACTAAAGCAATAACTGAACTATTCCAATACAAGCGGTCTGGCTATTTAAAGATGTGTATCCTTATTCACCGCAGTATTAAATGCTCCATTTTCATGCACAAAGCAAAATTCAAAGGCCACATTTTTATTTCTTCCGATCATCCCCAGCAGAAATTAACTTTGACAGCAAAATAAAGTCCTGATCCTGAAATTGCCTTCATGGAAAGATGGGGACCTGCATTGTGTGGAGAGTTGAGTTGCTGCTGGCACCTCCTTATGGCCAGGCATGGCATAGTAGTTCTTTCCCAACTGGGTATCTCCCGCCAATGGCTACTCTGCTTCAACACCAGCGGTTCTCAAACTGCGGGTCAGGACTCCAAAGTGGGTTGTGCTGGCTTAGACTTGTTGGGGCCTGGGGTCAAAGCCAAAACCCTGAAGCCTGAGCCCCCCTGCCCAGGGCCAAAGCTGGAGCCTGAGGGCTTCAGCCCTGGGCAGCGGGGCTCAGGTTACAAGCCCTCTGCCTGGGGCTGAAGCCTTTGGGGCTTGGGCCTCCCTGCCTGGGGGGGGGGGGTGAGCTCAGGCTTTCACATTGGCCCCACCACCCAGGGCAGCGGGGCTCCAGCTGGCTCAGGCTTCGGTCCCCACTCCTAGGATTGTGTAGTAATTTTTATTGTCAGAAGGGGGTCGGGGTGCAATGAATTTTGAGAACCCCTGCTCTATGGTGACTGGCCTAGTCTGGTGACTTGGTTCTCCAGCCAGGTCACTTTAAAGTCCCTTCCCTTCCGGGGTAATCCATGAGTAAAAAGTAAGGGGAATTAACACAAATAAACAGAATTAATAAGAAATAGAGGGGAATAATTCCTGCTCAGGGTGCATCAGAATCTGGACCTCCCTTCCCTCAAGGAGGGGTCTTCAGGCATGGCATCTGGGAAGCTCCTGTCTTCAGTCAGCCCTTTCTTCAGGAGCTAAGCAAGGTCTCTCACCTTCAGCCTATCACACCTGTGCTCTGCAATTTGCACTGGCTTCCTGTGGGTTTTTTGGTGGAGTTTAAGGTGTTGGTTTTGACCCATAAAGCACCTAATGGCTTGCAACTTACCTACTAGAAAAACAACCATTCTGCCACAGCTGAGATCAGCAGGTGGAGATGCCCTAATACAAAAGAAAGGGAGAATCTGGTGGAACATTCTCTGTGAGGACCCCTCTGCTTTAAAAGATGCTGCCTGGATCAGTGTTGGGTCCAATCTTGTTTAAACTGCAGTTCTATTGTAAAAGGTCACTATGTAAAAATAGCACCTTTCCATTCAGCAAACTGCTCCTGTTGTATATTCAGATTCATATTTGCTGTTATGAGTAAAAAACAGTAGTATGCTTTGTTGCTATAAACCATGCAAAAGCAGCACAACCCTGGGAGAGTAAACTAGAGTTATTTATTTTTTGCATAATCTCCATTTGCACAAATAATTGTTTTCAAATTATATGGTAAAATACACCTGTGCAATCCCACTGAAGTAAATTAAGAGCAGTATTTGACTTGAAGAATCTATATTACTGGTGATTATGTATGGGCTAGAGAGAACAGTGCTAGACTTAAATATCCGAGGTTGAGCTTGGCAGTTAGAAAAATCACCTTTGTACTGGGACACTGAGCACATTTGATATGGAAATCACTGAGAAAACACCAAGCATGGAACCTCACAATTTTTGTGATCATCTTTCAGAGTTGAACTGAACTATAGTATCTTCATTCTGAGTCTGGAAGAGGAAACAAGGATCATGTCAATTAAATTAATTGAAGTTACTAAATTATAATAAAGAAATCATATAAAAAGATTTAAAGAGGTTACAAATAGTGCTGGTCCAAACTTTTCTGACTGAGCAGTTTTCCATTAGAAAATGCTGATTAGATTAAATTGAAATGTTTTGTGGAAACATCAGTTTTATCAACATTAATTCAATAAGATTGAAATGCCATTTTGACTTGCTGATATGTTATTTTGTATATTATACTTTACTATAAAAGTTGAAACAAAAAATATGATCTATACTATATGATAATCAAAACAAAGTATAAACAAAATATTTTGACCTTATCAAAAGGAAACATTTCAATAAGGTTAAAACAAAATATTGTAACATATTTTGCTTTACAAACAATTCTCCAATTTGATCTTTTGTCCCAGTTCAGGACAATATAAAAAAATTTATTCAAAATTGTGGAATTGCTTGTGGGACCAAAATTCTGACTCTTGGCCCAGCTCTAATTACAAACATGGGAAAGAAATAACAAAATTAGATTCAACCTGGAAAAATACAAAACAAGACTGGAAAGAACCTGTAAGTTAGAGGCAAATAAGATTTTGGGTGATGATAGCCAGCAAACTAATATATTGCAATGCATTATGGGAGCAAAACAAGTCAACATAATATTGGGCTGCGTTCTCACAAGCATAATATCATGGAGGTAATAGTACACGGCGCTGGTGGGTCTGCTTCTGAATGTTGTGTTCTGTTCTGTGTGCCTCAGTTCCAGAGAAGGAATTAACAGAGAGATTGGATGATAGATGAGAAAGTAGTAGGGATAGAAAGGACCAATAGGAGGAGGGATTTTTGAGGAACACCCTTATCAATTGACTTGTTTTGAACACTATATTACAGTCACTTTTGTTTTGAAAGGCAGGCAGGTATGCTGAAAAACATACCATAGGAAACAATCCTACCCTGGCAGAGTGATTGTATAGATGCCTGTTAGGTTCTTTCAGTCTCTAATTTCTATAATTTGTGATCAAAAGCTGACATAAATGATAGCTCTGGAGTGTTTACAAAGAAAACTAAATTGCCTTTATAATTTATAGACCACAAATATTTGTATCCTTATTATAGTAATTGCTCATTAGAGAAGATTACATAAGTCAGCATGACAACTTATTTGAATAAATGTAGAGTCTGGAAACTTAAATGGCCTGAACACATCATCATCTACAATATATTGATGTGGCTTGTGTATGGATTAGGATGATTTGATGGACTAGCAGTGTCATTTATGAAGAGACCTGCCCGAGCTGACAAATTAATATTGTCAGTATTGGCTTCATGAGACATTGTTTATTTGCCCACTAATGGCCATGAGATGCTGACTCCCCTTTATTTCCTCAATGTAATTTAGAGCCCTCACCAACTCATACAATAGTAGGTATTCAGCACTTTTCTGAATCTACTCTAAGTCACACTCAAGGCTAAGGGCTTGTCTATACTACGGCTAGATCGGCACTGCTGAGATGGATGCAGTGAGTCTAGTGAAGAGTAAGGGAAGTCGGCGGGACAGTGTCTCCCATCAACACAATGCAGTATAGACACTACGTTAAGTTGACCTAAACCATGTCAACTCCAGTTATGTAGCGTAACTTGGGTCGACTTACCCCGGTATTGTAGACAAAGGCCTAAGTATTCTACTTCCCAACCTTGTGACAAGACTGAAAAGAACAGAAAAGGAGGCACAAACTAGTGATTCTTAAAATGTAGAGCTGTGGGAAAAAGTATATCTCATGTCCAGAGTATCTAATTTCTCTCAGTGGAAATGGGAGGATCCAAGGACCAAAAATACAAAACCTTGTTTAATGTAAGTTAAATATGAGCAATAGCTTTGTTATGATCATTAAACATTCATTTGGCAAAAGCTAGCATTAATATCACAACTGAGGAATAACAGTATAGCTTGAAGGCTGGTTTGTGTTTCTAACGCGTCAGCTCTGATACCCTGAGAGAACGAAGTTTGTTTCCACACAGGAAAAGTGTCTGAACTATTAAACCTTATTGTTTCATAATACAGTGTAAGTACAAACAAAGCTGATATAAGTGATTTTATAACCAAAGTCCACATGAGACCAGAGATAAACCTTTTTTAATTAGCTGTCAAGTTAGGGTAGATGTATTTTTGATGTTTTTACAAAAAGAGGTCATTAAAAGTCTACCATGATCTCTGTTGGATTCTATTGACAATGAAAAAAAGGAACTATTCCTATAATCCAGTCTGGTTCCATGGGGAATTGAACAATACTATTCAGAAATATTTAATAAAATTATTCATAATATAGTTATTTTAATAGTTTCTATGTCAACAATATTGTAGAGGCCACAAATTCTAGTTGGCACAGCTTTAAGATAATCTTCTAATCTGCCCTGTCAATGTATAATTCAAGCATTGCTGTTAGTTAATAATAATTAAATCCCTAAATGTTTTAACGTGAAAAATGCAAAACACTGCATATTCTATAGGAGTAATTTGTTATAATCAGATCTGAAATATACAAGTGCCACTGAAAGTCAGTGACTTACTGTAGGGTACTATAGTAAGTACTATGATTAGATAACGAAGGGGGGGAAGTTTGAAGAAAATCTGATTTAAAATACAAATACTCTGGAATTTTGACATTCATTTGTTTTAACTACACTTTAGTGGCCTAGTCTTCCACTGATGTGGTGATGATTTAACACTTGCAAATTCCACTATCAGTAATAGGAGTTATGTCCATAAATCTCCTGCAAATTGGTAGAAAGGTAGGCCCACCTTATGGTTAAGTTGCTAGAATTCATGTTAGAATGTGGGTAACATATTAAGCCAGCATTTAGATATTGACTGCCACTAAATCTAACCCAAAAGACGTTCTGGGGGGGGGGGGGGGGGAGAAGAAGCAATGAAGCATAGCAAAAATGTCTCAAATGAAGCTCAAAGCAGGAATCTCCAGTCTCAGATTCGCATTGCATGTGAGCTTTACTTACTGTTTTCTGGTTGGAATAAAAACAGCAGTGTCAAACAATTTATTTGATCAGCTGATTTAACCTGTATTTCAAAATATTTACAAATAGGATTACAATCTAAATATTGACTATAACAGAGTTCCATTCAGTCTAGCATTTAACTAAATCAAGGAGTCAAAATACAAGGATTTGAAGCACAGTATTGTAAAATGGACAGGTTAAAGTTGGATTTGGAGAGGGATGTTAAATAATGTCTTCCCAGTAACCAAAGTGTAAGTTATATCAAAGAAAACACTAGGAAAAATAGGCCCCGTCTCTAACTGCAACTTGTGAGGTACTCTCGGCTCTTTTGGTTATAGCTTAAAGAGTCACTGTGGTGTCTTTAGAAGCTTGCATTTGACCATTTGTTTACACAGGGCTTTCACAATTTATAAATACAGGAGAAATTTTTCAAGTGATAAAAGATGTGCTGAGCCGCATTAAACTACTTTTATACAGTACATCTCTTGAGCTTCATCCCCAATTGTTATTGCAGAAAAGTAATATCACAGACTGTGTTCCATCTGATTCCACGTTTATGACCCAGCCACACAAAGATGATCTTATGGAGTTAAAATTTGAACTGATATGAGGCACCATGAAAGATAGCTAGGCCTGGATACAACTGCCAGAAAGAATTTAAAATCAACAGGTCAAACAATGCATGCTCCATACGCAGCACTATTTATTTTTAAAATGTAGTTGCAAATTAATACATTTCCTTTTTCCACAGAAACTTACCATGTATCTGCACAAAACAGAGAGGTGTGTGCATAGACACTAAACATATGTGAAATAGTAGGCAAGCAGATACATATGAAAAAATAGGCATGGATGTCATTGTATGAAAATCACAACCAAAGATCCTGCTCCTATTGACTTCAGTGGCATAATTCCCACTGGCTGCAATCACATAGGATCAAGCTCCAAATGTCTAACATACTGTATGTAGCACTTATTTAGAAGTTGCTAAACTACTGCATATATTCGTTCATTAGCCCGTTTGTCTATAAGCCGACCCCCCCCAAAATGGATAGGTAAAAATAGCAAAAAGTGTATGACCCTTTCATGAGCTGACCCTATATTTCAGGGGTTCGAAAACTCTGGCTCCCGGCCCATCAGGGTAAGCCGCTGGTGGGTCGGGATGTTTTGTTTACTTGGAGGGTCTGCAGGCATGGAGCCCCTCAGCTCCCTGTGGCCACGGTTCACTGTTCCCAGCCAATGGCATGCCACTTCCTGCAGCTCCGATTGGCTGGGAACGGCAAACCATGGCCACAGGGAGCTGAGGGGCTCCATGCCTGCAGACACTTCAAGTAAACAAAATGACAATGTATTAGATCAGGGATCGGCAACCTTTGGCACGTGGCCTGCCAGGGTAAGCCCCTGGTTGGCCAGGCCGGTTTGTTTACCTGCCGCGTCCATGGGTTCGGCCAATCATGGCTCCAACTGGCCACAGTTTGCCACTCCAGGCCAATGGAGGCTGCGGGAAGTGGCGCGGGCAGAGGGATGTGCTGGCTGCTGCTTCCTGCCACCTGGAGCAGCGAACCGCGGCCAGTGGTAGCTGCAATCGGCCGAACCTGCAGATGCAGCAGATAAACAAACCGGCCTGGCCTGCCAGGGTGCTTACCCTGTCGGGCCGCATGCCAAAAGAGGCCGATCCCTGTATTAGATATTCAATTCAATGATTCCATAAAGTTTAAAATCATCAAATTTTGGTGTAGACCCATTTATAAGCCGACCACCGCTCTTTGATGCGTCACTTTTTTTACCAAAAATATTCAGCTTATGAACGAGCATATACGGTAGTTACTAAAATTGATATTTATAAATGCTATTATTTAAATAATGTAATATTAGTACAAATAAGATCACTTTTGCATAGAAATTTGTGACACACAGAGGATGAAAGTCCCTGTGTGTCCAACACCTGTAGTACAATACATCTGGTACTCATTGTGGAGATCACTTGTATAGTACCAAAACCCACTGAGAATCCAGAATACTCCAGACAAATAAAAAACTACTAGGTATGTTGAGAAAATACAGAATGTTATCACCAGTACAAAGTTAACATTTACCGTCCGTTAACACACTTATTTCCTATTCTAAATACAGGGAAATACTGCACTACTTCACTTATCGTGTTTGGTAAACTACTGATGGTGAAATCCTGGTTCTACTCAAGTCAATGGGAATTTTCCCATTGGCTGCAATGGAGCCCTGATTTTGTAGTGGTAACCACTTGTAGACTGAGTCAAAATCGTAAAAGAACAAAAAGGGCAGATACTGCATCACTGAGCTAGCTAAAACGATGTTCTATTAAATTCCCAATTACAAGGAGAAATGAAGGTAGCAAAGCTTGGCTCAGGAGACATTCCTCAAGTGTGCCTTATGCAAAGTAAGTCATTTCTAACTTTTTCTTGTTTTCAGTGTGTATTGGAGATAAACCTTTGCCCCAAAGTGAGATTTAGCCCCGTACAGCCTCTTCAATCAGCTGACATAAAAACATGGAAACAAAGGAATGCTTCTGCTGTAGACACACAAGGGATCATAGACCATAACAAAACACCATAGTCAGATCTTAATACAGCCTCTTTGGTTGTATGTTCTACATTAACAGTCACTTTTACTAATGCTAGCTCATCACAGTCATAATAGGTCCTGGAACTAGGGTAACTCGGGGTGTGGCAGCACTCTCTGGCTTGAAGTGATTTCCATCATATACAGGCTTTATAGTTTGGTTCAATAGCTCTCAGCACCCCCACTGTACAAATTGTTCCAGCACCACTGATCGCAGTATGGTGCATTGTAGTTGGAAGTGTGAGCTTGTGGGTCAATGAATATTACATTTTGCCGGTGTAACTACTACAGAAACATCTCTTGAAACTGTGTACTGAACCTGTGTAGTGTACACCTTTCAGTACATGTGTGTTTTTTTCTGTAGATGACCTAGGCCTTTGTTCAGCCTTTTTCCCCTCCTGTGATATAATGCAACAGCTACATGAAGCTCACTAACTGATTATACATCTAAAGGAAAGGAGAGAGACCAGTTACAATTGAGGCATCTATCATGGACTTTTAATACCAGCAAATGTACAATAAAAGAAAGAGCTTATGAACTCAAACCCAACCAGAAATAAGCCTTACAACATTAGGACATGAAACATCAAATAGAGGTTCTAGTTCCATTTTGTAAACACGTTAGACTAGCAGGAATTTAAGCCTTTGACTAATTCTTACTCTCTTTTCCCCCTTATCCTCCCACAGAATCCAACACAATCCTTTCAAGAATGCAAATAGTGGGACATACATACAATCCTCACTCCTCATGTTGACCTCCCATTCACTCCAATGGGAATTCTGTGCTTGGAAGTATATAGCTGAGCATGCAGATCTGAGAAGCAGCATGTTTGGCAGGTGGGGGTTTCACAGAGATAGTACCATATGCGAGAAGGTTAATTTAAGAACCATAGATAAATTAAAACAAATCTCAGACACACAGTGCGGATATGACAGCAAAATCTGGCCCAACAATTCCTCTGCCAATAACCACAGATGTATCCAGCAGAGACAGATGAAAATATATGTTTACGAGCACAATAATAATTTTGTATCCATAATACATCCATTACAAGGTGAACTTGTGCATCTATTCTACATTTAAGCATTTTTTTAAATGTCCATAGCCTTAAAAATACAGGATTGTGTCACGAGAGCACTCTTACATAACAGACCATGAATTGAAACATAGGCTGAAATCCTGGCTCCATATAAGTAAATGGGAGTTTTAATAGCCACTAAGTACTAGCCATAGTACTTAGTGGCTATGAAATGGCAAAAGGTTAATGAAGCAGGTCGCAATGAGTAATGAAGGTGAGGATGTAGAATTCATGCCTTTTTTATTGAAGTTAAAAACAACAACATGATTCATTTGACTTTGCAGAATCACAAAAACAAACACAGCAAAGAAACTCTTTACATCAAAAACCTGAACCTTTGAGATATACCCAAAATGAGTAACAGTAATAACCAGCACAATAAGAAGTGACCCAGCTGACCACTCTATCACAACTGTCTATGGCATTTGAGCACAAGGCGTGAGCTCTGGTTAGCTGCTCATTGACACATAGCAACTGTGGCAATTTGCCGGTACTGTTATGCTTTCTCTTCTTTGGGGAAGGTTCAGGGAGCCATTGCTTGCCTCTGAACCAGTATTTTTAATTACCCCACTAGTGTCCTTGAGTAGTGGAGTGGAGAGGGAGGGACCTGGGTCCGCCCTCTTCTCCAGGTCCCAACCCAGGGGCCCTGATGTTAGTGGCGAACTACTTGTACTGGTGGTTCCTTCCCCTGGGTTACTTCCCTCTCCTGCCCTTCAGCTTGTGGAGGGGCTTCTTGCCTTCCTTCTGCACAAGCTAGGTGCCCCTTACCTAGGGTTTTTGGACTTCTCAGCCCACTGCAGCACTCTTCCAAACTTTCCTTTTGTCTCTCTTCAAACCACTCTCTGCTCCAACCAAACCTTCCTGCTCCAACAACCCACACTGTCTGACCTGAAGCAGGGGGGTTTATATCATGTGACTCACTGCTGGTACTCTAATTGGCTTCAGGTGCTCTAATTGGCTTCAGGTGCTCTAGTTAATCTATAGCAAACCTTTCACCCCTTGCAGGGAATAAGGCTCCCTGCTAACACTCTCCTGCTGCCCTCTGGCCATGCTGTATCAAACAACATAAATTTGAAATTGACATGGAATGCTTGTACCGATTCTGAGTAGTGATTTCCTTGTGCCTTTTGATGGTTTTTATCTCAAAAAGTCATCCTATTTGGGGACTCCCTTTGACAAGAGCAGTTTACTCTTACAGCACTACAAAAAGTGGAAGGACAGGACCATAAGGCAATACTAAATAGCTTCACTTCATTAAACTTAGTCACCACTGTATAAAGCCCCTTGAAAGTGACCTGGTAAGGGCACCTGTATCAGAAGGACATTGGGGATTTCCCTGACCTCCTACAAGCACAGGCAGTGGGAGCTGCATTTCAATCTTTTAGACCGTAGGTAAAAGATTGTGTTAGTCCAAAATTTATTCAAAACTGATGGCATTAGTTTAAAAAGCCTGAAGACTATCCAGAGACCCTTTTAGCTAATCTTTCAACCCACGGAGAGATTTTTACAGCTAAAAAACCCAGAGAAATTATTCATTTAATTATCAGTCAGGTAAAGTAACTTTTGCATTCATTTCTGTCTCAACGAGATTCAAACAACCTTGGCAAGTCTATATATTTTCCCTAAAATACTTGGAATAATTAAAGCTACCTGATTTCAGATGCTCAGCTTACAGATTTTTAAAATAAAAAGGATCCAGATGTTTTAATCTTCTGAAAAGAGATGCCACAATAATGTTGCTATCATTTTAATAGCTACAAAGACAATAATTATTAAACTTAAAGTATTATGCCTAACAGCAAAAGCATAATGGCTGACGATGATATTACCACTTTTCTTCTCCATTTTGAAAGACAGTATTGTAGCCAATATTCACTGCACCCAAGCATGGTTTCTTCTTTCTGATTGTTACCAGTCTTTTACCAGAGGCTGGAAAAAATAGGGGGTGAAATTCTGTCCCCTTGGAAGTCAGTAGCAAAACTCTCAATGATTCCAGTGGAGCCAGGACTTCACCCAGAGTGTTACAGATTCCTCATCCTTTCACTCTAAGAACTATCCTTTTATGTAATTTACCATTTCCTCTCTTATCAACTGAAATGTTGGCTATATTTCTATCTAAGCAGATAGAACAAGTGACCCTAAGTGCAGATGACCCAGTCAACGGACAGAAAGAGAAAACTAGTTACTTTAATGCTATAGTGCTCACAGTTTATGATACATAAATTCAGGTTCACCTAGGTCATTGTTTACCTCTGGGGCCACAAAAGCTTGATTTTCACCTCAGCTGACGTCTGCTTGTTTTTGAGATTTATGTAGGCAGATTTGGCAGCCTTTTCATACTTACTTGGCCTGTGAGATATAAAAACAGAATATGGGGCCCTCTCTCAAAGAGTAAGTTATTGCTTGTCCGAAAGAGTACTACATTAGCTAGTGGAACAGGCATGGATAAGGAATTTCTATTAGAATTCTCCTATGGAAAACTTACATTTTCCTGCATTATTTTTGTTAACTGGAAAACCTACCTAAATCAGGGGCCAGATTTTCAGCCTGAGTAAATTGCTGTAGTTGACTTCAATGGAAATACATGGATTTACATCAGCTGAGGATCTGGGACTGTGTGCACCTAATTTTATTTTAATACTATCTTATCAATACAGAATGTGACAAAAGAAATGGACTCTGTATGCCAGACACCAATAGTATAATCAGAATACCTTGGAGACTCAACAGAAACTACAGTAATGTGAAGCAAACTATGGGTAAATTTTTTAAAAAGAGCATAGGAGATTGAGGAGCCTCAAGACCAGATTTTTGAAACTCCCACTGGGCTCTGATCTGCATCTTTAGGTTTTTAAATACCTTTAAAAAATTGACCCAAAGTCCATAGACTTTGTCCGTTCAATGGGACTTCTAAGTGACTGGGGGTATGTCTACAATGCAATAAAAGACCTGCAGCTGGCCCTGGTCAGCTGACTCAGGTTTGCACTGCTATGAAACTGTAGTGTAGACATTTGGACACAGGCCAGAGATTGAGCTCTGAGACCCCATGGGAGGGGAAAGGTCTGGACCCCAGGCTCCAGCCTGAGCCTGAATGTCTACAATGAAATGTTATAGCCCCGCAGCTCACGCCCTGCAAGCCCAAGTCAGCTGACCCAGGCCAGCTGCAGCCGTGCTGTGGATCTCTCATTGCGGTGTAACCATACACTTTTGAAAATTTTACACTATAAAGAACTGTCTGTATATAATCCATGAATAATGTTAGTGAGAACCATCATGCATTAATACATGTCATCAATCAAAGAACAGATAAATAGATACACAAACAGTTGACAAAAAACAAGGAAATATTTAATGGGGGGGGAAACGAGATAGCTGTGAAACCATCTAACATCAGAAGATGGATTAACATCTACGAGTGTCAACAGAAAATTCTCAAGAATATGCCACAAGGTAGGAACCAAAGGCGCTGTTGGAGGGATGGCCTATTGGTGGAGGATTATATGTATTTAACATAGCTGAATAGCGATATTTGGTAGGGACTTCTAGAAGTTGGATAGATCTGATAAGCGTCATCATGAATGGATGTTCATCCAAAACCAACTGCCAAACCTTTTGTGGCTTCACTAGATTTAAAAGGTAGTTTGGCATGCTGAGCCTGGCTCACTGTGTGCCGTTATAATTGCTGTTTGGAAGAGCAGAAGTAAAGGAGGAGCAGAATGATCCTGTTTTGAATAACTATTTAATTTTACCCAAAATATTTGACCAGAGAGAGCCACTGAAATACAGTAAAGTTCAGGCAACTTTTTACTGACTAGCGATTCACGTGGCAGATTGAGACAAATATGTACTTTTGCAAAAAGATACTATTGCAATCCAGTTCCACACTCCGTGGTTGTCATTACCTTTGTCTTTCCTAGCAAGTGTTCTCTTGCAATTTAGCTATCTCTGCCCTCTATTTTCACAACTGTTAAAGAAAATATCATAGAATCATAGAAGATTAGGGTTGGAGGAAACCTCAAGAGGTCATATGTTTCTAGCTCCCTTTTATCATCTAATTCTAGTTGGTATTTCTAGGGGCGTTTCTAAGATCAGAACGCTCCGGATCCAACTCCCAGGAAAAAGTCCATGGAAGTTTGTCATAGATTTCAAAGGGAGCAGGACCTGGCCCAGAATTTGCAAGTTTACAGTAGAAAATGAACATTTCTCTCTCTCTTTGCTGCTGGGGAAGAGTGGAAAATATGGAGAAGACTAATTTTCTTGTTCTACTGACATACACGCTACTAAAAATACTGTAATAAATGTAACAGGTTTCAGAGTGGTAGCTGTGTTAGTCTGTATTAGCAAAAACAACAAGGAATCCTTGTGGCGCCTTAGAGACTAACAAATGTATTTTGTAATAAATATGTGTGTAATCATCACTCTGCTGGCCACAATGGCCACTTAATTTCATAGCAGCAGCTGGGATAGAAGTCAGAAGCTATTGCTCCAAAAGAATAAGTCCCCCTATTGCCTGAGCTACAGAAGAAATGCAATTAGCTGTTAGAAGTATGTAGCCAGACTGGGGGACTATTCACTGAGTAAAGTACTACTCAGCAAGTGTAATGGTGGCAAAATCTGTCCTACAGCATCTGTCGGTCAATAAAACTGTTCTTAATTCTTGGTTGCAGTGTTGCTGTAGCCATATTGGTCCTAGGATATCAGAGAGACAAGGTGGGTGAGATAATATCTTTTATTAGACCAACTTCTATTAGTGAAAGAGAAGCTCATAAGCTTGCACAGAGATCTTCAGGCTCTTAATCCTGTCAGCAGAGGTGGTGCTGCACTCACACACACACGACAATTTGTTGAATTCAATACATTCCAGTAATACATTTGTTTAAAATACATCAGAATAAGACCCAGCATCCTGAAATTCTAGTCAAGTGTTGATGCGTTATTTTTATTCCACTAAGCAGCATATGATTTATGATTATATAAATAAAAAAGTAAAGAGCAAAGATTAGGGAAAACAATATCTCCAGTTTCAGAAAATATGAGATATTGTCTTTGAAGGCTAAGATATGGGATTAAGGACTCAAAATCACTTCTAAAATATTTCCTTAGTGCAAATTAAAACCAATTGTTTAATGAAGGAGTATCATTTAAACTAAGGATTCAGGTTGTATCATGAAAGTTTGCTCCATGATGACTTTTTGTCACCACATCTTTCAAATACACCATTTGAAAACAAGCTAATGCATTTTATAATTCAATAGCATCAGAGTAATGGGATGAGGTTGAAAAGCCCAGAGCCCAGTTATAAAGAACTCAAAGAGATCTAATTATCAGTGTTTTGTGCTATCAATCATCATGCCACACTGCAGCATCCTCTGTCTTAGTGGAATTGCTTGGGAATACGGTTCACTGCTTTGTGTGTGACTGACATGGGTCTCAAACAATGTAGGTGGTGAAAATTGCCATGTGGTGAATATTAAATGAAAGTTGCTCTGCTATAAATCAAAGAATGCTGCTGGCTGTCATCACTAGAATTATACAATCACCTTTTCAAAAAGGGTCAAAAGGGGCTGCTTGTTTTGTTTCTGTGCTAGGTTGTATCACAAAACTAATTTCTCAGCTTCTCATACAAAAATATATTACAGAGACACTGTTGAAATTGGGAGATTAAATATCTTTATTTTATCTGTTTGCAAAATTTCCTGCAGTTTTGTTTGTTCTCACTTTAAAAAAAAAACCCTCTAAAATACATCAGCATTCCAATCATTATTAAATACAAACCAACAAATACGTATAATAAAAGGGAATATTTTACTAAAGAAACAGTTTCAGCTTCAAGCAAATATAAATATTAAGGGAAAATTCTTAATTTTTAAATATTTTTTGTTAGTGTCCTTAAAACTTATGAAAATGAAATGTTTGGGAACACAGAAACAAAGCTGTGTAATATCAGTACCCTAAAGTAATGTAGAAAAAAGAATACCCGCCTTTTAGTGAAAAGTGGAATTTATACTGTCACTATTACTGTCAAAATGGATTCTTCTTCCTCAGATGTTATAGGATATTTGAGCACAATAATGTTTCAATAATTTCTCCCACACACAAAAGGAATTAGGCCTTTTTACACAGATTGTATGATGAACTTGACTTAATTTCTGTTTTCCCATAAATATTCCCCTTGCACAAAACAAACGGACAATAGTGGGTTACTGCTTTCTGACTATTCTGCCAGTACTACATCAGCAGTGTAACAATTTGAGTGGATAGTGAAACAAAAGACATTTCTGGCCATTTTCATAGATTTTTTTTTCAGCCTTGTGATACTCAGGCTTGGATGAACTAGGCAAAAAAAAGCATAATCTCAGCTTCCATTTGAAAAATAAGTTCCCTATTTTTTCCCTGTGAGGATACCATTGAAACATAAACTTATAGAAAATGGCCACCTGTGCTGAGAGAAACAAGAAACCTCAGCAAACAGTTCGGGGCAGGGTGGGTGGGTGAAGGGACCTAAAGATGCCCCTGGCATGCCTGCTCATCTTATGTAAAATGAGTCACTTTAAATTTCAGGTCTATACCAAAGAATCAGCTCCCTACCTCTCCCGAAATCCCGTGGTAGACAGGATATAGTTACACTGGGGGCAAAGGTGGAAACCAATTACTGATTCCCAGGAACAGTCAAAAATGCTAAAGCTGGCTCTGGGTATCCGCCTCAACTGGAAAATTCATATATGAACTGGATAAACTCATCTTTCAATATGGCAGGTGTGGGGGTCAGATATTCATAATGAAAAAAAGTCACCTCATAATTAATATATTTTCCATGTTCTCCCTAGGAAAATAAATGCCACCAAATTAGCTTACATAGATAGAATAATTAAAACTTTCAGGTGGCATTTAATAAACAACCAAGAATGATGACCTCCAAGCTCATCAAGCAAAGGGAGCATTGGGACTATCAGATTAAGAACTTTACTTTGTGGCACAGGGTCACCCTGAAATGATGGCTCTCAGCAAGACTGTGGCTAATCCCTCAATATAGCAGCAGTGTGGAATTGCTGAAGGACATTGCTACCTACCAAAACAAGTTTAATTCTGTCCCTGGAGGAGTTGAATCATCCTATGTGAAAATACCTTAGGGACATTTGAACAGAAGCCTATTAAAAATGCTGGAAGAATTACTAGATTTTTACATAGATTTACCACTTGGTATAATACAAAAAAAGAAACTGATAGAATATTGTTCTAATGGAGAGACAGAGAATGCAGGAATCTATTTCAGTGGCTTCTAGTCTTTCGCCCATTGATGTGACTGGCACCGCTCCCACTATTTTAATGTGGGCAGGAACTAACCACATCTCAGCGGGTTTCTGGTGCGATGGACACATTTGAAGGATTTTAAAGTGGATTTGCTTTAGCAGCAGCAAAGTAACAGACACACATTGTTAGAAGGCCTATTTGAGTTGCATAGTTGAAGGAGTGCACCATGTAAGCAAAAGGCTTTGCTGATGTCCCACACACTCTCTAAAGCTTATTCCTTAATACTAGAGCTGGATGTGCCACTTCTTAGCGGTGCCGAGGGTTCTGAGGTTCTTTGCTACCATTTGCCCTTAGTATTGGAAGCCTGGTCTGTACCTGCTGTGGGTCTGCTCCCCAACTTCCCCCATAGATAACACATGCACTCCCCTCTAGGCCTCAGTCACTCAACAGGTTAGTGATTGGCACACCTCTATCCTCAAGCCCTCCAAGTGTCTCCCTGGAGTATCCAGCTCCTGGACACTTGCAGCATTCAGAGATTCGCTGCCTCCAAAGAAACAGCACATCCCAGTTTACCAGTTCCACCTCAGATCCATTTAATTCACAGCACTTTGATATGTTTATTGTGAAATCCAATATGTCTATTTAACAAAGCATGGGTATTAAAGTAGTAGCAAGTGGAATTATTGGAAACAAATATTACATATGAAATAAAACCATAAAGACACAGTCTAGGACCTAGACTTAATTAACTAGAGAATTATGTCTTACAGGGATGTTGCTCACCCAAAATCGCTTTACAGCCAGGTTGTGTGACCATCCTTTACAGCCAGATTGACTGTAACTGTTTCATGAGACAGACACGTTGTCAGCTTGCCTTCTAGGTGAAGCATCCATTATGTTTACCTCCCAAGATATACGAATCCCAACCTGCTATTCATTTCATCTTGTAGATTTCCTTTATTGCAGATATCACAATCTCTCATTCTGCAACTGCCTTAGTATGCAAATAGGTATACAGTGTGGGGAATACAATACCCAAATGGCCAGACAGGGAGACAGGCATCTGTTACCTCCTGTCTGAAAAGAACAATTCTGAGATAGGTCACTTCCTGGTGACCTGCCTTAATTTCAAGACCTTAAGAAGATAATTTTCAATACAAATACATAACACCTTAAATATTATCCATATATATATATATATATATTGCAATGATTATGATGACCAGTGGGCTAGTGGCTCTCAGTGGAGATCCCACATGCCATCCTTCAGTGCAGATCTCCAACCCAGGGGATCCCTGTAAAACCCTCTGCTAATTGGGTCATACCATGCACAATTTTTAAAGAATTGGTGGAAAGTACAGATTCAGTGACACCGAAACATTTCCTGAATTCAGCTCAGCCAAAACTGCCCAACCAAACCAGCCAACCAACCAAACAAAAACCAGAATAAAAAAACCAGCCTGATAAAAGCAGAATGTTTCATTCTGACATTCTTTAAAATGAAACATTTCAATCTTTCAGGTTGAAATAACTTTTTGTTTTGAAATTTCCCTCAATTAGAAAAGTTCAAAAATATAAAACAGTCAAAATTAAAATGAAATTCTTTTCACTTTTTCAATTCACCAAAAATTCAAGTAAATATCATTTACAGTTGACCCAAACTACTAAAAAAATTTTGTTTGCACCTGCCCCAAAAATCCATTATTTGCATAGTTCTTATTACTAGTAATCTCTCACCCACTGTCAGCATGCCTATCTCTGAGGGCACAATGGGAGATCAAATGAAATGCAACTTTAAGTAAAAATAACAAGGAGCCCTTGTGGCACCTTAGAGACTAACACATTTATTTGGGCATAAGCTTTCGTGCTCTAAGGTGCCATAAAGACTCCTTGTTTTTGCTGATACAGACTAACACGGCTACAACTCTGCAACTTTAAGTGACACTTGTTCCAGATTTCAGACTTCATTACCAGATTAGCAAAGAAAAACATGAAGTTAACTTATTTTAAAATATTACATAGGACTTATTAAACTCCATCTTATCGACTTAGATGTGGGTTAAATGAGATGTGACTGTGTGCTTTCCACATATAATTAGATTATGTCCAAAAATCAAAATACTCTAGTCAAAGATGATTGATTTGGTGTTATTAGGAATAAAAATATCTACCCTGCTGCAAGTATTCCTCTTACATGATTTTTCAAACTGGCAGGATACAAACCCCATTTTTTCAGAAAGACTTACCATTGCCCTGCCAGTCTAGGAAGGTGGAAATGTCAGAATGTTCCAACATTAGAAGAATGGAATTTGGTATGGCATCATACGAACATTCATTATACAAAATAAGTGTCAGAAGACAATGTTTAATTTGTTATGGTCTGAATTAATTTGCTTATAAAGGAAAGAGTGGATATACACCATAAAGGGATCTTGGCTGTGATTTGACTGGAAGAGTTTTAGCTTCAGCCTCTCAATAACCCTAAACTGCCTTAGGAAACAGCAGATGTGAAATCACAGCTGAGGTTGATGCTGATGTCTTTCCCCAAAGGCTTATGTGTTCATATGCCCCAGGCAAGCCTATTAGCTGTTTTAAATAAATAGCACTAGGAAGGTGTTTTCAATTATGTAGGATCTCTGTTCAATCACCCAGGTAGATAACGTGTTCTGGACACAACAAAGTAGTGTTAAAGGGAATAGGAGTTCCAAGTTGCTCTGGAGGGCCCCACACTTATTAAACCCAGAACTGTGAACACATAGGCATTGGATTACACACATCAATAGAGACGGAATGACTTCGGGAGGCATATATGGAGAAATTTTGAATTACTGAACTTCTTTGACCCCAGGGTGAATTTTTGGCAAGTTTTTGGAATTTACCCACCAATTACTCATGTGCTGCTTAGATACAGTTGTGATTGAAATGGGTAGGTCTGAATGGCCCTTTTTATTTTTCCTCATATTTGGTTTCCAGTGCCTGCGCCAGGACTTCTGCTAGCAGCAACATGCACGGCCTCCAGAGCACTAGCCCTTGCTGGCAGTGACTGAAAAGTTGCATAGCCTGTAAAAAATGCCTCTTGGATTTGTCGCTTATTACAACAATCTATAATCCACTAATAACTTCCCCTTTCATTCTTTTCTCCTGGTGAGTGGAAGGGTGTTAATGGGCCACTTCACCTTGAATGGTCCCTTGAAATATGTGTTAACTACTTATGCTAAACAATCTGTTCCACCTTGTGACAGTCTGAGTAAGTTTTCCAGACCTGAAGAGTGTCGCAACCCTATGCTCAGTTATGGTTTCTGTATGGCCAATTGTCGGTCTGCGGCCATCTTGTTCTGGTAAAAGGACAAGGCTACCTCCATTTTGGATCAGGTTCTTGTTCCTCAGGAGAGAGCGGAGACCTAATCTTGCCTGGCAACATCGTGGTGTTGTGTGCAACCCTAAGGTGCGGTGTGCAACATTATAGTGCCGTGTGCATTTTCCCGCTCTTTTTGTTTGGTCATCTAGGGGTCAGGCTAGTGCCTTGTGCAAAAATGCCAGTGTGCCGTGTGCAGATCCTGTTGACGTAGAAGGCAACAGCTCGGAGCCTGAAGGGCGTAGGAGCCAGGGACCAATCAGATGCTGACACGAGTAAAAGAGCCTTTGAATAAAACCATGCTTCCCACCAAAATTTGCAGGCGTGTCCACATGTTAGCTGAAAGGCCTGATCATCCTTTCAGCCAGGGTCTCCTCCGGATTTAGCCAGCTCGTGTCGTGTCGTTTCGGATTACTTCCCACTAATTCGTCATGCCCTTGGTGTCTGTACTGCTGGTCAGCTGCGCCTGGAGTGCGGTATTTGCATTTGAATTTCTGTAATATCCTGTTTGCCTAGCCTCTTCCCTTTTTCCCTCCCTTACTTGGTACCAAGTTGTGTATATAGTATATGAAAGTTGAATTGTTGTATTTTACAGTATCTGGTTAATGCTTGCACAGTTTGTTCAGTTTTGTGTATCTGTTCTGGATTTTAGTAGGTAATTGATTATAAACGGTTTCAAGTTACTGTTCTGTCTCTGTGTGGAGTGTTTGAGTCTGGGTGCTGTCTCCATCTGGGGATCGTCCGACCAAGGTTGTTTCTATCCCCGCGGTCCGAGTGAGTGGAATCTGCACAATCGCAGCCGCACCACACTTTGGGTAAAACCCTTGGTGGGAAAGCAAGGGCGGTTGAGGCAGTAGCCTGTGGGCTCCTTTTGTGTGTTGCACCGGGCACCGCTCTGACTAACCCGAATTTCCTTCTTGTGCAATTGGTGCATGTTTGTCCACTTAGTGTAAAGTAGTGAGTAGTGTGAATTTGTATGTTAATAATTTCTCAGGTGAATTTGTACTCTGACAATTTTTTGGGTGTGTTTGCATTTTGATAACATCTTAGTTAAAGAATTGCCCCTTTTTCCTGGCCCAGGTTGTAACTCTCCCCCAAATAAACACAGCCATTTGGCTTTAAATTTTATTCTGGTCCAGCTTGTTTTTTCCTCTCCCAATAAAAAAGCTGTTCGAACCCGTATTGGTCTCGGACAAAGAGCAGCTCTCGAATCCTTGTGTCTATCACCAACAGAAGTTGATCCAATAAAAGATATTACCTCAGCCACCTTGTCTCTCTTCAGCAATTCTGATGGACAATGGCGAGTGAAATCCTGGCTCCACTGAAGTCCACAGCAAAACTCTCAATGACGTCAGTGGAGCCAGGATTTCACCCTGGTACTTTTGGGTAGCAACCAGGGGTGAAAGTAACTTAAAGGACTTACCAGTATTCCACAGTCCTGCTGAGGGGGAGGGGGCTCAACCAGAAGAGGCGTGGCCTCTATCAGAAGAGGTGGGGCCTTTAAATCAGGATTTAAAGGGCTTGGGGATTTGGCTGAAGCTAGGAGCCGGGCCCTTTAAATCACCCCCCGAGCTACCAGCTGCAGAGGCAGCTGGGAGCCCTGGGGTTTGGGCAGGGGCGAAAGTAATTTACATTTCTTACACATATGGTCCAATCGCAAGCAACCCACCTCTCCTACGTACTTCATGGATCCCTCCCATTGCATGACATAGATAGAGAAAATAAAGCTACTATTACTACCACCAGTACTGTCTGTAATAAAACTTTACTATTGGAATAATCCTGAAAAAGTGAAAACTCACTGTCACATTTTTCTCCATGTCTTCCCTCCTCCTCTAGGCTCCGTGCTTTCTCCCTGCCTGGCACTCAGCAGCTGCAGGGGCTTCCTTCTAGCTTGCAGCTTGCAGCAAAGAGCAGGGAGACTGGCTGAGGGAGGGAGAAGCCTGCCTCCTGCATAAGAACAGTTTAAACTCAGCTGTTCCCTGCTCAGTTCAGTAACATTTCAAAGAGGATCTGCAAGCAGTTTGGACATCACAACCATGATCCTCTGCTGGGGAGGGAATGGGATAGATTTGAACTTGGAAATGGTTCCTGATTTTGATTGCATTTTTTGTGTATAGGAGATCCCCTCATCCCGGGGGCAGAAAAGAACTGCCCCTGCCATGGTCACACACACCCTCCCGCCCCCAACAACAACCGGGAGTGAAATTAACAAGGATGCCAGAAACGGCTCCTAATGCTGGGGGCTGAACTGCGCAGGGAACAGCTGAGTTTAAACTGTTCTTATGCAGGCAGCAGCAGCAGGCATCTCAGCCAGTGTCCCTACTGCAAGCTAGAGCCTAGAGGAGAACCCCTGCTGGGGGGGGGGGAGAGGGGAGAGGAATGCAGAGCCTTGTCTCCAGCCTGGCTGGAGGAGGGGGAGGGAGGAGACGAGAAACCTATGTGACAGTGAGTTTTCGCCTTCCACCTGCTTTTATTAGCTCTGAATTTAAGCTGTGCAGCCAAATGCTTGTATTTGTTGTGTATATTAGTATTGGAGAGATCCCCTCATCCCGGGGGCAGACAAGGACTGCCCCTGCCATGGTCAAACACACCCTCTCCCCTCCTACTGTGAGTGAAATTAACAAGGATGCCAGAGACCACTCCTAACCCTGGGGGGCTGAACCACTCAGGGAACAGCTGAGTTTAAATTATTCTTATGCAGGAGGCAGGCTTCTCCCTCCCTCAGGCAGTCTCTTTTTCTTACCAGTCCTCCGTACCGGCCTGTACCGGCTTACTTTTCACCTCTGGTAGCAACCCAACTCAAACTCAATTTTATGGAGGGTTGCATCACTTTGTGTCATAACAAGAGGAAGAGAATCAGGACAGGAGAAGAAATGTCTCCAAAAGGAGATCATGTCCCCAGGTAGCCCATAGACCGCCAAGCAAAAGTCCATGCATATGTGTGCAGTGTATGGAGTGAGGTAGGGCATATCCCTGCTGCTCCATCTTTACCAGGATGGGAGGGTCGGGATTGATGTAGAAACATCAATGAGTCAGGGGGTTTCTTTGCTGGAAAGTCTGAAAGACCCATTGCAGTTGCCTGCACAATGGGGGATTAAATAAATAAGAACCCACACAAGATTTAACTAACAAAGTGGTGCCAATTCTTCACCATATTCATTTGTTTATATGTTGTATGTCCACCCCCTTCTCTTCATGTTTGTATCGTTAGACTAGAAGCCCTTCAGGACAGGGACTGTTTCTTTTCTATGTTTGTACAGCGCCAAGCACAATGGGCTCCCAGTCAGTATTTGGGACCTTTAAACACTATCATTATAGAAATATTTACTACCATTCCTAAAGCATTTCAGTAATTGTGGAGCATCGGCAGGGTGACAAATCTGCCTGCAGAGAAGAGCTGAATAGGGAACACTACCTGGGATGTCTCTTTTCTGATTGGCTGCTGCTGCTGCTGCCCCTGATGGAATAGGATGGGAGGCCCAGACCCATTTCCTGCCTGGTGGGAGTCCTCACTTCACCAGGTAGAGGAGTGTGAGCTCTAGGAGGGCAGGACTCCTCTAGGTTTAACCCTTGCAGATGAAACAGTATACCATTTTCAGCCATGAATCATAGAAAATTAGGAGGCGAGCACACATGCTATCTGGCACTATACCATTGAGCAGGGTATATTCTCTTGTTGCCCCCACATAACTCTCAACAATGCTATAGCATAAAGGGGAGACTCAAGCCAATGGTTGGAATCAGCAGCTTTCTGTGTTCAAGCTCTTGTTTTAAAGTCACACCTAGGGAGTTGAGATGATTTTTTCATGATCTCATTCCTCGTTAACCAGTGTAACACTCAGAAAGCATAGCACCGTTTATCTGTCCATAAAACAAGGAGACATTTGTGGACAGTGTCTCAAATAATGAAAACCTGGCTCTGCCATAGAATTATTCTGCAAAGGCTTGAAGAATGTATCTGAACATTTACAGTGCTAGGAAAATATTGTTAACCCTCCAAATTTTCTCGCAATACAGCCAAATGAACGCATGAGGTTACCTAACTAAAGCTCCAGAGATCCCAAAGAGCTAAACACAGGTCAGATGTATTTCATATTTGCTTATATCAATTTTGTATGTTAAAATATAACCAGAGGTGCATGTACTCTGTGCAGATTGAACCTAAATTCCAGTACAGCAACTGGGACGAGATGTCAGTTTTTATTTGATACTGCATGTTAGAAGTTGTCAGATAGGGGAGCTGGGGGTTTATTGTTGCCACTATTCACATTAGAACTTGTTTTATGCTTTTTTAAGCAGAAAAGTCAGATTAAGTTAGCTAAACTCAGTTTTCCATGGTAAATGACAAATCAGCAAAGTATTATGTTTTAAAATCTACGCTGTAGCTAGTTTGAATTCTGCATCAAATTATTAGAAAATATAACATAGAAATTGAAGTTATTGTGACAGATATTTTATAACTCAAGTCTATAATTCAGGTATAATGAGGTTTCTTCTTTCTATCAGCAACTGGGTAGTGAAAGTGATTCTAGATTTAAAGGTTTCTTTCTTTGTCAGGTGTGAATTTAGCAATAACATCCCTCCCTTCATTAAATGATTTAACATTGTTGCCAAATCTGTTGCCCATTTAACGTTTATTTGAGGCATAATCCTTGATTAATGTACTCTAGAATTGAGTAATTTCTGACTAGGTGGACCAGTCAAATTCTTACCCATTCTTATTGCCTTCAATTAACAAGATGTTTGGGAGGGAGTAATTCATTTCCCCAAACCTTAGGAGAGCTCCAGCTGGACTTTGGATTGCTCCAGGTACTCTATTAATATTCCTCCCTCAAAGGTTACTTAGATTCAGTCTTCAAATCATACATACTCAAAAAACAGAAACCCCAACTTCATTCTGAGTCTTCACTGCTATTTAATGTCTCTTAGGATCAATGTCATTTCAGATGTTCCCACTGGAAAGCCAATTAGAAACTAAGATTATTCTCTTACACATTATCTAATAAAATAAAATAATAATGAATGTGGCACTTCTGTAAATAAAAATATTGGGTGAAATCATTGTCTCACTGAAATCAATGGAAATTTTGCTATCAGTTTCAATCAGGTCAGGATTTTACACATTGTCTATGGACCTTTAATAATAGGCATATATCAAATCCCATCTCATGCCCCCATTTTTATCTTCTCATCATCAGAATGCAACATCTCAGCTATGATTCTTCCAGCTAAGGAGACCTGGTCAAAGAACCTCTTAGAATTTTTGAATGCTGTTCTTTAGTTAATCACAACTAAAATTGTTTCAGTTCTCTGTAGCAATTCCTGCCTCAGAAGCAAGAGACAAATTATGAATCAAGAGTGATTTCTAAGAAGCACATTCATAAAAGGCCATTGTTATTGTTGTATGTGAACAACACATTGAATGGATAATCATTGGAACAATTTACCAAGGGTCATGGTGAGTTCTCCATCACTGTAATTTTAACTCAAGATTGGATGTTTGTTATGAGATATGTTTTAATAATTATTTTTGGGTAAGTTCTCTGGCCTGTGTTATATAGGAAGTCAGACTAGATGATCACAATAGTCACTTCTGGCCTTTGAATCTAGGAATCAGTGAATGAATGATTTAATTTTTTTTATTTTATTTATTTATTTATTTTTTACATTTTACATAGATTTCATGACAAGAAATTGCTCAGGGGAGATTTCCACAAAATAAACACATTTCAGAAAGAAATCATTCTCACTCAAAGTTCTGCAAAGAACTTTCTTTCCCATTTCTCTTCCACACACTCCTAACATCCTTAAAGATGAAGACTGGGGGACTAAGAAGTTACTTAAAAAAAAAATCCTGCCAGGCAATGTTAACTACTCGAAGTGAGGCAACACAGAAGGAGTTTATCACTGCTTTAACACTATTGAAGTTAATAGCGACACTTGAAGGATGTTTTAATGATTATTCAGATAGTTCATCAATGGCAAGAAGCTCTTAAAGAAGAAATACAGCTGAGTAAAAACACATTCTGTCTAATAAATATACTTTTGTTTTAACAGGTGTTTGGAAAGAAAGACAGCTGCTTGCAGGACAGGCTATGACATTTTCATAGATTTAGACATTTATTGTGCCTATATAATTTTTCTATACAAGTTCCTTATTATAGTGGTATTTTTCTTGCTGGCAAATATTATTGATATTATGTACTCACCTGCTATATTAAAAAGGCTAGTAAATCCAGCTTTTCATAGCATTTTGCTAGGAGAATGATATTTCTACTTAGCAGAGCTCTTTTTCCATTGGGAGAAGAAGCTTAGGCTTCAGCTTTGGCTGATAAGGTCTATATGAAAAAAGTGTTCCTAGTCCATTCTGTATATTGCTAGGAAGAGGCACATTCATCGTGCAGCACTGAGTGCTGGCTTTGGGTGCTTGGTTGTAGAAATAAAAAAGCACCTTAACACTGCAACGAACCAGCAAGGGTAGTGGCAGCAAAAAGCAGAACTTGCACAAATGAGTCTCCATTCAATTTAGGCAGCATGGAGGCACCATTTATTTAATAAACAACTGGCAAATGGAAACTGCTTCCTGAAGCCAAAAGGCCAAACAGAAAATGAATAAGCCTTCACCCAGCTTGTCTCACACACACCTTCTGTGTAGCCTTCCCAGTTGCTGTTTATACATATGGACCTAGGTGCTTGTTGTCTACTAAGTATCTCATGGTTCCTTCAGGCAGCTCTAATAACTCATAAAGCCTTGCTGCCAGCTTGTTTGCAGCCAGAACATCAAGCAGCAGCGATTGCTTGGGTGCCTGGTTTTATGGGCCAAGGTTTGGACATCTTGATTGCTACAACACCAAAAGAGTCAACAATTACGAGATTGGGTTAAAAATCATGAGACATTTATTTTATTTTTTACTTTTTTTTAAGATAAGGCTCTGTTTATTTGTCTTCTGGTTTTGAAATTGTAGGGTCAGTCAGATCATGATTTCAGATCATTATTTCACTAGGAGGGTGGTGAAGTACTGGAATGGGTTACCTAGGGAGATGGTGGAAGGTGGAATCTCCATAGAATCATAGAGTATCAAGGTTGGAAGGGACCTCAGGAGGTCATCTAGTCCAACCACCTGCTCAAAGCAGGACCAATCCCCAACTAAATCATCCCAGCCAGGGCTTTGTCAAGCCTGACCTCTAAGGAAGGAGATTCCACCACCTCCCTAGGTAACCCATTCCAGTGCTTCACCACCCTCTGAGAGAAATAGTGTTTCCTAATATCCAGCCTAAACCTCCCCTACTGCAACTTGAGATCATTGCTTCTTGTTCTGTCATCTGGTACCACTGAGAACAGTCTAGATCCATCCTCTTTGGAACCTCCTTTCAGGTAGTTGAAAGCAGCTATCAAATCCTCTCTCATTCTTCTCTTCTGCAGACTAAAAAATCCCAGTTCCCTCAGCCTCTCCTTATAAGTCATCTGCTCCAGACCCCTAATAATTTTTGTTGCCCATCCTTCTTGTAGTGTGGGGCCCAAAACTGGACACAGTACTCCAGATGAGGCCTCACCAATGCTGAATAGAGGGGAATGATCACATCCCTCGATCTATTGGCAATGCTCCTACTTATACAGCCCAAAATGCCATTAGTCTTCTTGGCAACAAGGGCACACTGTTGACTCATATCCAGCTTCTCGTCCACTGTAACCCCTAGGTCCTTTTCTGCAGAAATGCTGCCTAGCCACTTGATCCCTAGTCTGTAGCAGTGCATGAGATTCTTCCGTCCTAAGTGCAGGACTCTGCACTTGTCCTTGTTGAACCTCATCAAATTTCTTTTGGCCCAATCCTCTAATTTGTCTAGGTCCTTCTGTATCCTATCCCTACCCTCCAGCGTATCTACCTCTCCTCCCAGTTTAGTGTCATCTGCAAACTTGCTGAGGGGCAGTCCACGCCATCCTCCAGATCATTAATGAAGATATTGAACAAAACTGGCCCCAGGACTGACCCTTGGGGCACTTCACTTGATACCAGCTGCCAACTAGACATGGAGCCATTGATCACTACCTGTTGGTCCCGATGATCTAGCCAGCTTTCTAGCCAACTTACAGTCCATTCATCCAGCCCATACTTCTTTAATTTGCTGGCAAGAATACTGTGGGAGACCGTATCAAAAGCTTTGCTAAAGTCAAGGAATAACACGTCCACTACTTTCCCCTCATCCACAGAGCCAGTTTACTCATCATAGAAGGCAATTAGGTTAGTCAGGCATGACTTGCCCTTGGTGAATCCATGCTGACTGTTCCTGATCACTTTCCTCTCCTCAAAGTGCTTCAAAATTGATTCCTTAGAGATTTTTAAGGCCCGGCTTGACAAAGCCCTGGCTGGGATGATTTAGTTGGGGTTGGTCCTGCTTTGAGCAGGGGGTTGGACTAGATGACCTCCTGAGCTCTCTTCCAACCCTAATCCTCTATGATTCAAGCTGTTCTAGAAACTGCTTTTAAAAAAAATGAAAGATTAAATTTTCACATCACCACATGATTGCAGGAGCCTAGGTTTCAACAAAACACCAAGTATCTTGAGAGCTGGCATTGCTGCAGAGTCCAGCCATCGTGCCATACTCTTTAGGAAGTGTGTCCTTCCCTTGATATACTGGTTGAATTCCCATAGCTTTATTGGGAGTTAAATATTTGTACTGAGGGTGAAATTTACCCCAGTGCCTAAGATCTGGGAAAGTTCTGTGCACGACCAAGATGCATAAGCCTTGCCTTTCCCTTCTGCACCCAGGAGACTTCCTCCCTGAAAGCATAAACCACTCACACCCCACCCATTTTAACAACCCGCCCAAATATGTCATTCAAGTTCTTACAAAAGTAAGCAGTTCTAGAGCCAACAGACTGCCAAAGAGACTGGATTCTAATTTCTCTCATGCGACAATCCACAACATTATCAGACAGGTTCTGAATAAGAAGGGTGAAATCCTGTCATCATTCTCCCACCACCTCCTAAAAATAACCAAATCCTTGTTAGGTTTTAACTTGTGTAATGGGCAAACAGGATATGCACAAAGAATATAAATATGGAATGGAGTTATCCCAGACCATTCCGTAGTCACATACACAGGTGCCAGCTTCCTCCGGGCCCCAGGGGTGCTCAACCCCGCCCCCACTGCACCGCTGGCCCTGCCCTCACCCCTTCTCCCAAGCTCCCATCCCTGCCTCACCTCTTCCTGCCCAGTTCTACCCCCTCTCCCGAGCGCTCCCTGTCCCTGCTCCTCCCTTCCAGTGCCACCTGCACACCACGGAACAGCTGATTGTGGTAGGCGGGAGGCACTTAGAGCAATGGGGGAGGAGTTGATTGGTGAGTTGCCTGCAGACAGGAGGTGCTGGGCAGGAGGGGGAACCCAGAGTCGGCGCTTGCGCGCGTGTACACACACACACACTTACTTACTTCCAAGCATATTTCAAGTGTGTACTATGTAACCAAGTTTTCTTCATGAACTAGGGATAAGTATAAAAGTCCCAATCCTGCAATGAGTGCCGGGTGGGACAGGGGTAGACTCCATTGGGCCATCAGTCTACCTGTGCATAGCTCAGTGCAAGATTGGGGCCAGAGGTATTATGGTTCATAAAGCAAAATAGCTATGAGTCAGGAACATTTTCTAGCATGCTCTTCCATGTGGTCTGGTGTAAACTGCTACCTGCCAGCATTCCATGTGTTTGAGCGAGGAAAAAAAACCAACCAATATACCCACACTGTTTGAGTGTTAAGGATAGGGAATTCATTTTTATTTCTTAAACGGATGGTGGTTACAGTCTGTTTTTGTAACAGTTGCAAGCAGTTTCATTATACAGTTATGGCTAAGATACAGAAACAACTGAATCTAACAGAAGACAAAAGAAAACAAGCTGCAAATATACTTAACAGAATCAACAGCTAAATGAGACCCGTAAATGTACTCATCATCACATTCCTTAATTTTATATTTGTGCGCAGACATGTCTTAAAATTCCAAACAAGCAGCTTACACCAATTAACTTGTTTAAAACAGATAATTTGTTTCAGTAATTTATATGGGTAAATAAAATTCATTGTCTACATGAAATTCCCTTAGTGCTTTATTTTTGGCATGCATGTTTCATTCCTCATGTGTGTATTCCATTTTAACAGAATCTGTGTTTATTTTTTTAAGAACAAAGTAGATAAACTCAGTACAAAGCTATGTGACATAGGCAACACCTGTTTCTGCTACACCTCCCTTCCTTACCACTCTCTTTCTCCCGCGCCTATCCCTCTCTCCAGGTGATTATGGTGAGCAACTAGCTCTCAGAGACTTGAATAGGACATACATATTGGTAGATGTGGGTGAATACTTTAATGTTTATTAATCTAAAAATGAGAAAAGATTACAAAAATATAAGGAGTAGAAAACCTTAGACAAGTTAAAATACATAAATCTTTAAGCAAAGTTTGTTTTGATCAGGCAAAGTTTAATATATCAAATGTCACTCCAAAATAACAGGGATATAAACTAAACAAAATACATTATACTAACTATGTATTCAAAAGTGACAGTAAACCTTCTTTACCTAAGGACACTGTGCCATAGTTAGTAATCTAATTCAGTGCATTACAGCATCCACACAGAATAATTCCATTTAAGTATTGTTGATATTATAAAAATAACTATTTAAAATCATTATACGTAAACTAAAACAGATCTTCAGGTGTAGGTTTGATAATTATGATTTTGTTTTAATTAAAGTCTTCAATATTCCCATTGATTTCACAAACCTGCGAAAATAAACACAAAACAAGAAAGTAGTGCTGAAACCATTATATACAAAAATAGAATGAGAAATCTCGATCCTTTACTGTGTTTGCTATATTGTGCAGGATTTCCCATATTTCCACATAGAATACTGTGACCTAAAATGGAGTGATGTACATTTAACAATGTTTTAAAGTTATTGATGAATCGTGAGAAGCGTGCAGTGTAGGAAGCCTGAGATGAGTTGGTTAATTGTGATTAATCAAATAAATCATATGACATTGTTTCTGTTCCTGACTGAATAAGCAACCACCATGCAGCTTCAGGGTGAATGCTTACCAGTGCGAATTTAAAATTCAGTTTCCACAAATACTCACACATCCATGCAACTTTGATATTTGTTTTCTGCAAACATTGCTGGTAACTAAAGAATCACAGAGATGCTCACAGAAAGCAAAGATATGAGTATTCCTGCAAGTGGATCTGCTTGTGAAGATCGAGTGGCAGAATCCATCCCATAAAAGGGACATCCAAACCAAATTCACATGCAGACTTGAGTGAATATCCCTGAAGGTTTTTTTTTTTACCAGCCTTCTTCCAACTCTACTAAGCACAACAAGAACTAGCAAAGTACACGGATTTCATATTTATCCAATTCTTTTGAGCACACACAAATACACTACTCATCTGTTGGACCCAAGGAAGTGCCACACGAACAAACAACTTTAGTTGGAGATAACCAACCTGATATACTTGTAACAAGATGTTTATGTTTCTCTTTCCCAAGGAGTAGGTGTGGATTTTACATATGACTCTATCCAGCTTTGTACATGAGTATTCAACAGAATGCATAATAACAGAAATAACACCGGTAAAATACTAGCTAAGTCCTTACTGCACATTAACCTTATATTTATTTCATTAATTTCTTTCATCCTTCCCTTAAGTTTAACTCAGCGGTTCTCATACTTCATTGCACCGTGTCTTCCTTCTGACAACAAAAATTACTACAGGACCCATCCCCCTGCTGAAGACAAAGCCCAAGCCCTGCTGTCCCAGAGCTGGCGTTAAATTTGCTGGGGGCTGGGGCTAAAGCCACAACCCAAACCCTGCTTCACAGGGTCTGAAGCCAAAATCTGAGACCTGCTGCCCAGGGCTGAAGCCCTTGAGCTTTGGCTTCAGCCCGGCGGAGGGGGCTCAGGCTTTGGCTTCAGCCCAGGGCCCCAGCAAGTCTAACACTGGCCCTGCCAACCCCATTAAAAGAACTTTGGGGTCGCGGCCCACAGTTTGAGAACTGCTGGAAACTGTTTTTCTTAGAAGCACCCATCAGACTCAACTTTAATAAAATGTAGCCAGATTCAATGACACTACTAAAATCTTTGCTAGGTTTGTTTCCAGAAATACTTAGTATATTGGTGGCACTGATTATTATTATGATTACCAAGATACTTTGGCCCTGTCTTGACAAATATAAAAAGATGAGGTTTTCAATCATGCTAACGCAATCAAAATTGCTTAACTTGATTAAAAAGCCCTTTTAATACTCACTAAGATGCAAGCTAACATGGTTGGAATGTGTATTAGCTGTGTTGTAGCCTAGGCTCCCCATAAACAACTGCACTAACACCTTTTTTGCCTGCCAAGACAGGACTTTTGTGTTTGAACTGAAATGTTTTCATGCCTTGTAATGGCAAGGGGAAGGATGAGGGAAATGATGTCGTGACCAAAAGCCCCAGTGAGTTTTTTCCAGTCACTTATTTCCATGATTTTACTCCATCATATCTATCTAGCTATCTCTCTACCTACCTACCTGATATACCAGGCCCAGCGCTGGCCACCCTATCTCAAAGAAGATAGGACACTTATAGAAGGGGTCCAGAGACAGATGATGGAAGTTATTAGAGGTATGGCAACACTTCTACATGAGAAGAGATTGAAAAGATTGGGATTGTACAGTTTTTGGAGATTACAATGATATATGCAAAATAATGAATGGCATAAAGAACATAAGCTGGGCATGCCTATATACTCTCATAATACAAGAATAAGACAACATTCAATTTTTTTTGAAACACAATGCATAATTAACCTCTGAAAGTTGCTGCCACAAAATATTACTGAGGTCAAGACTTAAGTAGGATTTGAAACATGATTACGCATTTATATGAATGTTACTGGACAAAAAGATATAAGGAATACAATACTTCATGCTTCAGGGCATAAACCTACCTAACTACCATTAGTAGACAAGGGTTATGGAATTCACAAGGCAAATTTCTTCTTAATTGTCCATTATGTATATTCTTACACCTTCCTCTGAAGCATCAGGCACTAGCCACTCTTACAGATGGGATACTGTACAAGATGATTCAGCATGGCTATTCCTATAATACTATGCTTGAGAAACTGTCAAACGCCCAACAGAGAGTGATCTCTTCCTTAGATGCCATCAGGTCACTCAGGCAGGAAACAGCTTTGGAAAGGTACTTGACTAAAACTACTGAAAGAGTCTGATATTCTAATATAAGGGAGGGTGACAATAATTTAATGCTTGTACAGATAGCAACTAGTGGGCCTAATTCTCCATTGACTAGTGGCAGGACACCAGAATAAAAACGAGTAACTGAAGTCAGTGAAGTTAGCATAAGATCAGAATCAGGCGCTCTATTTGGAATGCAATATGCAAAATATTAACTAACTAATTCTCTCAATTTTACTGTGAGGTCGGCAGATGATATTACTCCCATTTTACAGACTGGGAAAATGAGACACAGAGAAGTTAGATGGTATTTAGACACCACAGTGATGGGCACATTAGTATTGCATATTGAGAGATTATGGGCTTGTCTACATGTCTCTGCACTGTGAATTGCAGCACGCATTTAAGTGTTGCACCATAACTGCCCCATGTAGATCCTCCTAGCCCAAACTAAAAGGTACCTAATTTGCATTAACAGAGTTACCTTTTAAATAGGACTATGTTAACATGAACTAGATACTTTGTAATTTGTGCTAAAGAGTAGTTACAGCACACTTTAATGCAAACTGCAATTCACCCTCTCGCTAAATAGACTGTGGATAATGTAGACAAGCCCAAAGTGATTTACTCATAGGCCATATAGAGAGCCAATTTCATAGATCAGGGATTACAACTCAACAGAGCTAGCTCATGAATTTTCCCACTAAAGGGGTTCCTCAGCCACAATTATTTCTTTTATATATATGATATATAAACGTAACCCCTCTCAGCTCTTCTTTCTCCCTAAATGTAAGCATTTCCCACTTTGTGCTGCAGGGAGTTACTGCAGCTTTGAGTCAGAATAACTGCCAGTCTTGTAAAATGTATTACACAGATGTTGGAGGGGATTTAAAGTTTTAAAAGTGTAGCATACTAAGGGCCGCAGAAGGAAATCAGCTCTTTTTTCATGAACTCTTCACCTCCTGGTCACTTCTGTACATTGGGATCACAAAGTATTTTAAATTTTCCCTGGTTTCTGTGGCAATCTGACCCTTCTGCTGAAACAATCAGCCAGCTGTGAAACCAAGATATTGTCCAGACCTTATGCAGTACAGAAGGGTATGCATACATGGTTTGATGCTCCCCTGCCATCCACCTTATGGAGTCTTTTATACCGGTGCAAAGTGGATGTAGGATGTTACCATTCTGACTTGTTAGCATTTCATATCTACTTTGCATTCGCTTTGTACAGGTGCCAATGTGCAGGGCAAAAAAGAATGAGGTTCATGGTCTCTTGAACTGAGCCCTTGGAGATCATACCTGAAGGGAAGTTAAGAATATGTGACAAAAACTATAATAGGCTACAGAATATCATCTCTGCCTGTTGTGACAGTGCTCTGCTACTATAGTGATGGTTGTCATATAAGAGCCAAGAAAGCTAGACAGATAGGTCTCAACCTTAACTCTGCACTGATCCCTTTGCACTGTTCCTGTAGTGCAAAGAAGCTAGAAAGCTGCCAGATCTCCCCAGCTGGGAATACTCTCTGCAGCCTCCAACTCTCACATAAAGGATTTACTGAAGAGAGAAGGTGGGTGAGGTATTATCTTTTTTTGGACCAACTCTATTGGAGACAGAGACAAGCTTGTCTCTCTCACCAACAGAAATTGGTCCAATAAAATATAATACCTCACCCTTGTGCCTCTGATCTCCTGAGACTAACATGGCTACAACAACACTGCATACAGGCTTTACTGAAGGCATTCCTGGGGTGGAAATATGGCCAGTGCTTCAGTGTAATCTTCACAGGTGCCACAGGGCCACAGCCACCTGGGCATTAGTTAGAGTAGCCAAGTTTGCTAAGCCCTCAATTCAGCAAAGCACTTAACGTGCTTAAAGTAGGTACTTAATTTTAAGTGTTAAGTACATCTCTACTCAAAAAATCATTTCACCATGTGGCTAACCTTAAGTGTGTGCTTTGGTGAATCAAGGCCTATGCATGGCATCCTCTTGATTTAGTTGAAATTTGAAGGAAAGTTGGTCGTGTTTTTGTGGAAAGTTTAATCTTTTAGTCACATTGGCTACCTTTTTTAACTGACTAATGGTGACTAAGCCTAAATAAGTCAGTAAAAACATTACTTTATTCTGTTAAATTCTTTAGTTAAAAAAATTATACCTACTTTAATTTCCTCAAAAGCTTTGCTTTTGGATGAATTAGTATTTTAGATAAATCATTTAACAATGAACATGTTGTTGAAACAACTTACATTTAAGTAACTCAAACCAGATAGTTCTCCAGATATAATTCAGAGTTGTTTTATCAATATATAGCTATTGGGACATTTTTATTATAATTTATATAGATCACTTTATTTTATATTTGTGCTTTTCTTCTGATACAAACCCTTTTTTTTATGACAAAGTACATTTTTCAAACAACCAAGATAAATAATAATTCATTGTTATCTTTTAAACTTAGCTGTATATAGTCTTTCTTCTGGTTTATAAATGAAGTAAAATTTTGTAGACTACAGGAAATGATGACTGGCCAACAAATCTTTCCTAAAAGCCTAGAATCCCACTTGCAATGTTTATTTGAACATAAAGGGAAACCTTTTAAGTCTAAACTAGAAGTCAAACATTTATATCTATGTTACGGTATTTCTTGGCAGTTAATATAATGGATATTCACATAGTTTCAATGAGGATGAATTCATTTTGCACTTTGAAATCTACAAAATTATATAACTGTAACAGGAACCTGGAGTAATGAGGGATCTTTTTATGTGTAGGATTTTATGGATAGCCTCACTATCGTCTTTTTAACTGATAAATTTCATTTATTGCTTTCCCACCTTCGTTTTATATAACGTCTAAAAATGTTTGTATTCATTCATTCAGGGGCACATTTGGTTCCCCCAAAAAAGAACTTTTAATATCTCATTTCATTTTTCAAAGATTATGAAAGTTTTCTGGCACTGATAACACAGAACCACCAGCCCCAGTCCTGCAAGCATATAAGCAGGACTGGGGCTGGGGCAGGACATGCTTGAGTGTTTGCAGTACAATAGTTTGTCAGGAAAAAATTCTGCTGCTCCAACAACTGACGCTACATAATGTCTTCCTAACTGGTGTTAGTTTTACAATTCACTTGACTGTGTCCTTGAGAACTCTGATAAGAAGAAGCTTTAGAAAAAAAATCATGAGCCAGCATAAATATTTGACTCTCATGAGATCACTATGTCATGGTCTCATTCCACATATGACTGTCAAACAATGCCTGGGGAAGCAGCTGACATCTCTCAAAATGGCACATATAGAGTGGTATTTATTAGTATGGATATCAACTAAGGGCTCGGTTATGTCTCCCCCAAGTTGCTCTGCTGAGCCTCCTCCTGCCCAACATGACTAGAATAGGCTGTGCTGGCCTTTATACACTCATTCCCCATAGGAAGACAGTGTGGATGAGAGGTGTGTGCACTGACATTTCTCCCCTGGCCCAGCCATGCTCTCCCCGTTTCCTATATCTTGTACACTGCCATGGAAGGGCCTTCATGGAGCTAATTTTTATGCCACACAGGGGTTAAGCAACTGCTTTGCACACATACCTTACATCGAGATTGTTTCCTATACAGGCAGAGACTGGTTTTGCCTTAAATTCATACCTATTGGAAGAGAATGTGATGCTACGGTGTGTTGTTCTACTCTCCCCCAGCAATGAGTGTGACAGGAGAATAAAAATACTGACTAAAGGAAGCATTTGTGTTCATGTAATAAATATTCCAATCAATAATTTTCACTGAGACCCTAGTTTTGCAAATCTTATTCTTGCTGAGTGGTACCTACCTTCGAAAAGAGAAGGTTTAAAAAACAAAAACAAAACAAAACCCCAAAACCAAACCAAACCAAACACATCCTGATCCAGCATAAATGTTTAACTTCTTGAGAGCACTGTCATACGCTTTTTCTACCAATGACTGACAAGCAGCTGGCATGTCTCACTATGGCACATCTAGAGTTATTTATATGAATGGATACTAATTGAGGGCTCCAACATACCTGTATAGCACAACCCAATTCTCAGAGATAAGGGCCCAATCCTTTCTAGTATTTCCATTTTGCCAACAGTCTCAATCAGTAGGGCTTCTTATGGGGCAAGGTACTATTCAGCATGAATAAGAGTGGCAGAACTGAGCGCTCAGTGAGAAATGTAATGATGTGCCCTTTTAATGTGTCTTTTTCTTTGCTCTTTTTGGGTCTGATCCTGCCACCCTCCCTCATGTTGAATATTCACATTTATTTTCTACTAATTTGGTGCTATTCAGTATGGGTAAAGCTGGCAGAGTTGGGCCCTTTGCTTTGTTTCGTCAGAGTTGATGACTGTCTCCTAAATTTTGTAGCCACTTTTTTTTCCAAAATCAAGCTAGAAAAAGAATAATCTAGCCATATAAAGATGTGGAAATTATCCTTATCAGACACTTTTTATGAAAGCATTTAACCTGTGAATAGGGACACCAAAATTAGACTTTCGAACAAAATCTGAACTTCTCATATTTGTAAACTTGGGCTGAGTCTTGCTAGGTCTGCTACTCAGGGCAGAACCAAAAGAGAATCGGTGAGAGAAGGCTTCATCCTATGCCCACTGAAGTCAATTGTAAAGCTTCTACTGACTTCAGTGGTGCAGAATCAAGATCAATATGAGTACAAATGTGGGGGGAAATCCCAACTCTTCTGTCCCTCAATTCAGGCTTGGTTTGAGGTCTATAACAGGGCTTAGACTGCAAATTCTTTCAGCCAGGTGCCATCTTTCCATTGTGCACAGGGAACTTGAGCCATCCCTGCCTTTACCACAACACAAATAATAATGAACCAACCTTGCTGTATTTACTTTACTTTCGTGGGTGAATACCCACATCCGACAAAGTGGGTATTCACCCATGAAAGCTCATGCTCCCAAACGTCTGTTAGTCTATAAGGTGCCACAAGACTCTTTGCTGCTTTTACAGATCCAGACTAACATGGCTACCCCTCTGATACTTTAATGTGTGTGTGCTATATGAACCAGGCTGTGCAGGGTCTGTTTTCAGGGGCAATCACTGAATGAACTTCTGCAGGTTCACTGGGAGGTTCAGTTTCTTCCATTAAGGGATTTTTAGCTACTGTGTGATGCTATAGCCCGGTCCTGCTACACCTTTGAAGGGGAAGTTGCTTCTTGCCAGACCCAGAGACACTAAGGAATTGGAGGCTTTTTTCTTATCACCTCTCCTTCTGAGAAGGGAGTGGCCACCATGCACTCTCTGAAGTCTCAGGGGAAAGATAAGCAAGCCACCAGGCATCTGAAGACAGCAATGGAAAGGGGTGGAGGGGTTCTATGCTGGCATCTGAAGAGAAAAACGCATCAGCCCATGGCTGCTGATTTTTTGGTGGGTCTAGGGTGCCATTTGAAATGAAAAGAGAATCTCAAGTCTCTGATTTTGTGCAAGTTCAAGGTTCTGTGCAAACATAGCACACAGACCTAATGCAATCACCAGGAGTTCAGAGTATACAGAAAATCAAGGGAGAACAAACCCAGTAGCTGTAAGAGCTTTAATTGCTATTGAGGTCATGACACTTTCTTCTGAAGCCACACTAGGGTAAAGGTTGGGTAAAGATTAGGGTTCTTCTTTTCGGGAAGGAGGACACGTTAGTGTTTTTTTTTTGTTTAGTTATATTTTTAATATGGAGAGTTGAGTGAGACTCAAAGACTGGCACTATAATGGCAACTACTACACTCACATGATATATCTATTGACTGTGGCCACAACTCATGAACGGATGATATTTACACTGAAAGGAAAAAACATTGTTTTAGGTACCAAGCAACAATGTTGGTGACTATTTTTCTTTCCTTCATTGCCATAACATTTCTCTTTTTCCCCATTATCTTTTCTTTTACTAAATAAAGAGTTCTAGAAGTCTCTATCCTGGCATTTAATGTCAAAGAAAACTCATTTTCACTTTGCTCTAACTGATTTGAACTGTTAAAAAATGATTTATTTCCAATTGTTTTGGGTTCTTCCTCTTCTATTTTACAAACTACAGGTAACATTTTCAAAAATGACTTAGGCACTTAACTCAAACTTCCAAAAGTTCCTTAGGAACCTAAGACCCATTGACTTTCAATAATACTTCAGCTTCTAACCACCTAAGTCATTTTTTAAAATGGGACTTAATTAGGGGGAGATTTTCAAAGGCACAAAAGTCAGCTAGGCACCTATTTCCCACTAAAAATTGATGGAAATTAGGCACTAAATTGCTATTTTTGCCTGTGAAAGTCTTCTTTTAGACTCATAAGTAAGGTAGACGATTCTGTAAACGTTACCCAGTGTAACACTCATTAGAAGATAAAATAAAAGAACACAAGGTGACTGAGATCATTTGTCTCCTAACTTTTTGCATTGTTAGAGAAATTTTCCCACTGCCCAAGACTAGCTTTACACCTGGGTGCTATTATCTCAAAGAAGCCAAAGAATGTGGAAAATATTATCCTTATATAATTTATTAAAAGCTGAGTCAAAGAACAGGTGTTACTATTGTAAAGATTAATTCAGCAGCTTTTCTCTTCAGACTCATAAATTATGAGCTTTCAGGCCCCTCAACACTAAATTACATATACAGTGTCCACGCAGACTTAAGTGTCATTTATTAACTTTATTCTAGGATGAAAAATGAAATTGAATCTGTCCATACTTTGCCAGCTGCACTACCTGCAGTGAGCACTGAAAACTGGTATCATTAGGTATGCCAGGCTTCTCATTGGCTTTTCACTTTACAGCCATTTCAACACCTGGGTTTTGGCAGGTCCTTTTTTCTAGCAGTTAAAGTTCTGAACCATGGGCTTGGCTACAACACTGACATTCCATCTCCAGATGGCTGCTATTACCACATAATTATTTTTTTTAAACTGATTTTTAACCCAATCTACCATTCTCAGATGTCACATACAGTGTAACATTGCTTAGATCAAACATTTTTTGTTCTCCCTTCTCTACCTATATTAGTACAAAGAATGACCTAACTTAAATAGTGCAATAGGTCATTATGCAAGGCGATACGTAGGCATAAAATCAAGATGAGAGCATGTTACAGCCTAAATCATTTTCATAAAGGAAACTATTATTTACAATTATATATTTTTTCTTCTCTGCTCTCATTGTCACAAGTTCTAGCTAAAACTAATTGTGTTGATAAGTGTCAGAGGTGTCAAAGATTTTGCAATAGATACACAGTGGGCTGAATTTAATTACCACCTGGTCTGGCATTACTTGTGAACCCAAAGTGAAATTAACTCTTGCACAGAGGGCAAGCACAGGGTTCTCTTAGAACACGCCGGGTGTATCTGCACAGTAGCTGGCAAGGTGCTTTCCAGAACAGGTAAACAGACATGCGCTAGCTCTGCTCAAGCTAGCATGCTAAAAATAGCAGGTTGCAGTGGCACAGGTGGGGGTTCAGGCTAGCTGCCTGAGTATATATCCAGGAAATTGGGTAGGACTGAACTCAGGATGCTAGTCCAAAACTCCACCCATGCCGCTGTGGCCACAGTGCTACTTTTAGAGTGCTAGCTTGAGCACAGTTCATGCATTTCTGTCTATCCGCTCTGGGAAGCATCATCCTAGCTGCTGTGTAGACATACCCTTAGTTGTGAGGATCTGGGCCTCTACAAAGGGTGCTTTTCACATACAGAATACCTGAATAAGTGAGAATTTCACGTTCACAAAAGGTTGACAAATTGGGCCTATAGGTTATGCACTAACATAAAGGTAAAACAGCCAAAAGTGTAACAATGAGAGGGAAGGGGTACATATTTTTTTTCTTTTACTTTGGGAATCTCAGTGTGTAAATTGTAACATGAAAATCAAACCACAGGCTAACCGTGAACTTGCAATATCAGCGTGAGCAGATGTAATTCTTCAATTTTTCAAGTGACATCATTTTGAAAAATGTATTCTGTTTATCAGACACGATCTTTATTAATTATACATAGCTCTCCAGTGACTATTCCTGTAGGAACCTGGCATTTCTTACTGTAATGCTGTTTGTTCAAGCAGTTCTAGTTCCATGTACAAAGTGCTCTAAGCACCTGATTAAACAGTCTGGTTTTTTTTATATCCATAAAGCCAAAAATAGGTTAGGAAATAGCGTACATTTTCAGCCTGACAGATCACAAGCTGCTGTGCTTAAAATAAATTCAATTTGCAGAACATATAACATTTCCAACAAGATTATTTATAGGTATTGCATAACCAGATATGATTGGTTAAAGCTTCAATGTATGGAGATTCATAGTGTGCATTATTTGACTTTACTTGTTCTTTCATTTAGGTCATAATCCTGTTGACCTTTACTAACATGATTGGACCTACAGCCTTCAAAGGGACTATGCTCGTATAAGAGCATAAGAATGGCCCTACTGGGTCAGACCAAAGGTCCATCTATCCCAGAATCCTGCCTTCCAACAGTGGCCAGTGCCAGATGCCCCAGAGGGAATGAACAGAACAGGTAATCATCAAGTGATCCATCTCCTGTGGCTCATTCCCAGCTTCTGGCAAAATATACTACTATAAGGGCCACTTAAGAACTTGCAGGATCTTGACTGTAGGAATGTTTGTGTAAAGAAGTACTACATGTGCAATCCTTCAACCCTCACTCAAGTGAGTAATCATTATGAGAATAGCCCCACTGGAGTAAAGACTACTTCTGTGAATAAGGGGTGCAGGATCTGGCCCTATGAAAATGAGGGGAGGGGAGCATTTTTTACATATATTCTCTCAGGCACCATCAGCTCCCAACAAACATACTCACATTTATCTTGATCTGCTTCCACACCTTCACTCTCTGTGTCACTTGGCAATATCCATGGTTGGTGGGCAAGCTGAAATTGATGTAAGAATTCATCCTGTCATAAACAGATACATTTTAGATAAATTACATAGAAGGGTTGGCTTTGAATACTGATAGAAGCAAGCACTTCAATCTCAGTTAATTGGACAGATGAAAGCCTCAATAAAATCCAGTACTCCCTCATCAAAATAACCCACAATTTAAATGGTTTTCAGATAAGGCAAGAAAATTTGGGGCTCATTTTACTTCTCCTGTTAATCTGAGAAAGGATTCGTTTTTGAATTAATATTGTTATGGATTCCTGTACACTTATCTTGGAAATACAGTCATACAAAACCGAATGGAAACATGTTCTGAATGCCAGTACTCCATATATCCCAGTATTACCAGGACCATGTCCTGAGATATAATGCAATAAGAGGGGAACAGGTTTTGATCCAGTGGGGCTTGATCCTGCTCCCATGTAAGTCAAAGGCAAAACTCCCATTGACTTCTATAGTGCAAGATCAAAACGCAAAAACCTTACCCAAAGCCTACTGAAGTCAATGGAAATTTTTCCATTGACTTCAGTGGGAGAAGGAGCAGGACCATGAAGAATTATTTAAAACTTATTTTTACCTCCAACATATCACAAATCTATTGGGATAGTGGAAGTGGGGCTTTGAACAATTGATAGGCATCAAAATGTAAATACTATTTTTATTAAGAGAGGGCTGGGCATGTGTTTATTTTTTAAACTGTTTACAGTCAGTTCTTAATATAAAATAATACAATGGCAACTTTCTTTATAATATTCTTGGGTTTCAGAGAGAGAGGCGGGGAAGGGCAGTTTAGCAACCAAAGGTAAATAGATGGTCTTAACATTTCAGTGGTAAGTCTGACTGAAAATAAAGGTTATAAAGATTATGAACCAGATCCTCAGAATCTCGCTCTAAATACTCAGAATCTGTTACCTTAAATATGACTAGGGAATGCTTTAAAAAAAATCTATTAACAAAAATTAAAGTTCAACAGTGAAAGTTGCTATGCACAGAGCTGAGGTCCAAAAACTTTAGCATTATGAATGTTTATTTTTATTGTGTTTTCTCAGTTGCAGTGACTGTAGTGCAGAGCTGGGCAAAGTTTTCTGGTTTATGGAGCAGAATTCCTGAAGCACGGGAGCATTGTTTATGCTGCTATCACACTGATTAGTCCACTTTTTTAGCCCTTCTGATCATCTGGTTACTCCACGATTTTCCTAAAGCATAAGGACAGAACAGGGAGAGTTGTTCAAAGCAACTCTGTAGAACAGAATCAGAATATCTCACAAAGAGATCCCCCATGGTGTAAAATACATGAATATGGAACTCTGTCCTACACTTCTTCACTAGCCTGAGATACTATGGAAGGTATTTATGGAATTCCTATAATTATGGAGTAGAATTGTCCATGCATTGTCCATTATTAATTGATTCCTTTAATAAAGAAACAGGAGACTGCACATGGCCGGTATTGAAGAAAAATGAAAGAGAGTGCACTGAACATTGAGGCATGCATGGAGCTTCCATGGGTGAATTTAGTTCTTAAATTTTTCCCACTTATTATTGCCACTTATGAAGTTTCTGCCATGGAAGTGCCACTCAAGTATAATAAAGCTGCCTAGAGGGATTCTACTCTGTGTAGCTGCCCCTTTCTCTGGCACACTGCTTTGGAAACCTTTTCCTCTTTTCCGCGCCCCCCACTACTGAAGGACAGCAGCAAGAGCCTGGGAGACACTTTTGATGGGAGGGGGAGAGACCACATGCTGTCCAAGTAGAGATACAGCTATAGTCAACATTCTCTTAAGTAATTCCATTACTAGTCCCAGTGCCATCACTAGTAGAGGAGTGGGCATGAGCACACACAGTACTCCAGAATTTGTCCGTAAGCGATCAGACAACTGTAAACAGTAAAGAACAAGGACAACTAAAAAAAGTGAATAAATGTAATTTTTGAACCAGCTGTAGTAATCTCCCAAGAAAAATTATAAACAAATTAGTTTGTTCAACTCACTTAAAAAATGTGGCATAGGGAACAATCCTTCATTAGCAGGGAGATCAGTAGGTGTTCCCACTGCTTTATTGCATTTTTAACATCTAGAATTTTATAAATAAAACTCTTTGCCAGAGAGCCAAATTCTGCAGTGTGCCTCTAAGAGGTTCAGCAGAGAATCTGCAGCCCAAATGGGATGGGGAGACTTTAAGCTACTTTTGTTCCCTTTCAGTCGTGGGCTGCTTCAGGGAATCGTGTGGTCCCCAAGTTAACTTAGACAATCCTCAAGGCCTAAGATACAGCAGTCTCTCAGGGCTGTACTATGGGCTGCAGCTTAGAATCTTCACAAATCTGTATACTGTGGTTCTGCCCCTGCATCCCCATCACACCAGCACCTGTACTGGGGAGAATCCACCCCTGTCCAGAACCAGCACGTTAGATCCCCTTTATGCCATTACAGCCCTCTTACCCAGGTAAAGGGATCTGAGAAGGGATAACAATTTGGCTTTCAGTTACACCAGTGTAAATTGAGAGTAAGTCCACTGATGTTAAGGACTTGCTCTGGATTTACATTAGGCTAACTGAGAGCAGAATTTGTCCCTTAAGGTTTAATGCCTCACTCTATGGTAAACTCAAACTAGTTCAACTTTCCTCTTGTTAACAGACACATTAAAACAAAAATGTACATATACTGAAAACAACTTTGAGTTATTCAGACGTGTAAACTGATTGTAAAATTCCATTTGTTCAAGAAATGAAACTGAAAACAAGAAAGTCAATGGGGCTCTTTTCCTTCAACACCAGTTTGTAAGAACTATAAATGAACTGTGTCAGACACTAATGGATTCTGTCCTGAACAGAGAAACAGAATTCACCATTTTTTTAAATCAAACTACATAAAATACTTAAGGAAAAACTAAATGCCTAAAATGCTATGTACAAAAGGGCATAAAACCTTGATTTATTAATTTTATAGAGATAATAAAAGCTATTTCTCCAGGTAACATTTCTGTGTTATAATTCAGTTTGCCCTTGAACAGAGCTGGTAATATAACACACCTGCTGGTGCTACAAGATATTATCTATTCCAAGAGACAGGTATTCATATGTTGACATACTCTGATCATTAGGTAACTTATAATTCTTTTTGAGGGGGATTAAAGAGCTAAGGTCTTGGGCATTTTTAAAAAGCTTAACAGCTGACATGTTAAATCTTTGCCAAATTATTCAAGAATTGTTCTAACACCATTAAACCAAGCCTGGTTAGAATATTGTCTCTGTCACAAGACAAAAGAATAATTTCTCTGGATTTTATTTATTAGTAGTATTTTCTTTTCAGAGTTCAGTCCTTCCTTACATAACTCTGCTTCACATTAAAAGCTGTACAGGAAATGTACTTAGAGCACTAACAGATATATTTAAAATAGTGTTTACTGAATTAGTTCATCATCTTTTAACTATTATTTCTGTAGAGTTACTCCTGATTTACACCCGGGTAAGTGAGAAGAGCAGATTGCCTGTTTTCTTTTTTCTCAAGCTTTCAGCTTTGCATCCTGTACAGTAAATACAGTATAGCCATGGTGCACTCTCAGCTAATGAAAAGAACAGGAGTACTTGTGGCACCTTAAAGACTAACCAATTTATTTTAGCATGAGCTTTCGTGAGCTACAGCTCACTTCTTCAGATGCATAGAATGGAACACACAGACAGGAGATATTTATACATACAGAGAACATGAAAAGGTGGAAGTATGCATAACAACAGGAAAAGTCTAATCAATTGAGATGAGCTATCATCAGCAGGAGGAAAAAAAACTTTTTGAAGTGATAATTAAGATGGCCCATAGAAGGTGTGAGGAGAACTTAACATAGGGAAATAGATTCAATTAGTGTAATGACCCAACCATTCCCAGTCTCTGTTTAGGCCAGAGTTAATTGTATCTAATTTGCATATTAATTCGAGTTCAGCAGTTTCTCTTTGGAGTCTGTTTTTGAAGTTTTTTTGTTGCAAAATTGCCACCTTCAAGTCTGTCACTGAGTGGTTAGAGAGGTTGAAGTGTTCTCCCACTGGTTTTTGAATGTTATGATTCCTGATGTCAGATTTGTGTCCATTTATTCTTTTGCGTAGAGACTGTCCGGTTTGGCCAATGTACATGGCAGAGGGGCATTGCTGGCACATGATGGCATATATCACGTTGGTAGATGTGCAGGTGTACGAGCCCCTGATGGCGTGTTTGATGTGATTAGGTCCTATGATGGTGTCACTTGAATGGATATGTGGACAGAGCTGGCATCGGGCTTTGTTGCAAGGATAAGTTCCTGGGTTAGTGTTTATGTTGTATGGTGTGCGGTTGCTGATGAGTATTTTCTGTCCTGTTATTTTCTTTTTTAGGCCTGTCCTGTAGTAGGTGGCTTCTGGGTACTCTTCTGGCTCTTTCAATCTGTTTTTTCACTTCAGCAGGGAACGAGAGCTAAGGAAGCATTGTTCTAAGTCAGCCATAAAGATGTTGGCATACTGAGGGGCCATGTGAGTACCCATAGCAGTGCCACTGACAACATCTTTATAGCTGACTTAGAACAACGCTTCCTTAGCTCTCGTTCCCTAACGCCCCTACTCTACTTGTGCTACATTGATGACATCTTCATCATCTGGACTCATGGAAAAGAAGCCCTCGAGGAATTCCACCATGATTTTAACAATTTCCATCGCACCATCAACCTCAGCCTAGACCAATCCACACAAGCGGCCCATTTTCTAGACACTACTGTGCTAATAAGCGATGGTCACATAAATACCACCCTATACCGGAAACCCATTGACCGCTATACTTACTTACATGCCTTCAGCTTCCATCCCGGACACACCACACGATCCATTGTCTACAGCCAAGCTCTAAGATACAACTGTATTTGCTCCAATCCCTCAGACAGAGATAAACACCTACAAGATCTCTATCAAGCATTCTTAAAACGACAATACCCACCTGTTGAAGTGAAAAAACAGATTGACAGAGCCAGAAGAGTACCCAGAAGCCACCTACTACAGGACAGGCCTAAAAAAGAAAATAACAGAACGCCACTAGCCATCACCTACAGCCCCCAACTAAAACCTCTCCAGCGCATCATCAAAGATCTACAACCTATCCTTAAAGATGATCCCTCACTCTCACAGATCTTGGGAGACAGGCCAGTCCTCGCTTATAGACAGCCTCCCAACCTGAAGCAAATACTTACCAGCAACCGCACACCATAAAACATAAACACTAACCCAGGAACCTATCCTTGCAACAAAGCCCAATGCCAGCTCTGTCCACATATCCATTCAAGTGACACCATCATAGGACCTAATCACATCAGACACGCCATCAGGGGCTCGTACACCTGCACATCTACCAACGTGATATATGCCATCATGTGCCAGCAATGCCCCTCTGCCATGTACATTGGCCAAACCGGACAGTCTCTACGCAAAAGAATAAATGGACACAAATCTGACATCAGGAATCATAACATTCAAAAACCAGTGGGAGAACACTTCAACCTCTCTAACCACTCAGTGACAGACTTGAAGGTGGCAATTTTGCAACAAAAAAACTTCAAAAACAGACTCCAAAGAGAAACTGCTGAACTCGAATTAATATGCAAATTAGATACAATTAACTCTGGCCTAAACAGAGACTGGGAATGGTTGGGTCATTACACTAATTGAACCTATTTCCCTATGTTAAGTTCTCCTCACACCTTCTATGGGCCATCTTAATTATCACTTCAAAAAGTCTTTTTTCCTCCTGCTGATGATAGCTCATCTCAATTGATTAGACTTTTCCTGTTGTTATGCATACTTCCACCTTTTCATGTTCTCTGTATGTATAAATATCTCCTGTCTGTGTTTTCCATTCTATGCATCCGAAAAAGTGAGCTGTAGCTCACGAAAGCTCATGCTAAAATAAATTTGTTAGTCTTAAGGTGCCATAAGTACTCCTGTTCTTTTTACGGATACAGACTAACACGGCTGCTACTCTGAAACCTCTCATCTAATGGAATTTCTTCTTTCATGGCATGTGCCTAGAAGGAACAAATGTAACTTTTCCCCTCTTATCTTCTTCTTTACATAGCATATATACTGAAATGGGAGTGGAAACAACCACTATCAGTTATAAAGGCTGCAAAACAGTTAAACCTGACCTCTCATGCAAACTTAAAAGGAAGAGCTGGGCCATATTTGCCATGGAATTTTTGTTAGGGCTTCCTGACCCTTCCCAGCAAATCCACAACAATTTTGTTGCCTCTAGGATACAAAGGGGCCTCTTAATTGGCCAAGAGGATTCAGCCAACATAAGAACGGCCATACTGGGTCAGACCAAAGGTCCATCCAGCCCAGTATCCTGTCTACCGACCGTGGCCAATGACAGGTGCCACAGAGGAAGTGAACCTAACAGGTAATGATCAAGTGATCTCTCTCCTGCCATCCATCCCCACCCTCTGACAAACGGAGGCTAAGGACACCATTCCTTACCTATCCTGGCTAATAGCCATTAATGGACTAAAACTCCATTAATTTATCTAATTCTCTTTTAAACCCTGTTATAGGCCTAGCCTTCACAATCTCCTCAGGTAAGGAGTTCCATAGGTGCGCTGTGTGAAGAAGAACTTCCTTTTATTTGTTTTAAACCTGCTGCCCATTAATTTCATTTGGTGGCCCTTAGTTCTTATATTATGGGAACAAGTAAATAACTTTTCCTTATTCACTTTCTCCACACCACTCATTATTTTATATACCTCTATGATATCCCCCCCTTAGTCTCCTCTTTGCCAAGCTGAAAAGTTCTAGCCTCTTTAATCTCTCATCATATGGGACCTGTTCCAACCCCCTAATAATTTTAGTTGCCCTTCTCTGAACCTTTTCTAATGCTAGTATATCTTTTTTGAGATGAGGAGACCACATCTGTACGCAGTATTCAAGATGTGGGCGTACCATGGATTTAGATAAGGGCAATAAGATATTCTTCATCTTATTCTCTATCCCTTTTTTAATGATTCCTAACATCCTGTTTGCTTTATGACTGCCGCTGCACACTGTGTGGACGTCTTCAAAGAACTATCCACGATGACTCCAAGATCTCTTTCCTGATTAGCTGTAGCTAAATTAGCCCCTCATCATATTGTATGTATATTTGGGGTTATTTTTTCCAATGTGCATTACTCTACATTTATCCACATTAAATTTAATTTGCCATTTTGTTGCCCAATCACTTAGTTTTGTGAGATCTTTTTTAAGTTCTTCACAGTCTGCTCTGGTCTTCACCATCTTGAGCAATTTAGTATCATCTGCAAACTTTGCCACCTCACTATTTACCCCTTTCTCCAGATCATTTATGAATAAGTTGAAGAGGATTGGTCCTAGGACTGCCCCTTGGGGAACACCACTAATTACCCCTCTCCATTCTGAAAATGTACCATGTATTCCTACCCTTTGTTCCCTGTCTTTTAACCAGTTCTCAATCCATGAAAGGACCTTCCCTTTTAACCCATGACAACTTAATTTACGTAAGAGCCTTTGGTGAGGGATCTTGTCAAAGGCTTTCTGGAAATCTAAGTTCACTATGTTCACTGGATCCCCCTTGTCCACATGTTTGTTGACCTCTTCAAAGAACTCTAATAGATTAGTAAGACATGACTTCCCTTTACAGAAACCATGTTGACTTTTGCCCTACAATTTATGTTCTTCTATGTGTCTGACAATTTTATTCTTTACCATTGTTTCAACTAATTTGCCTGGTACTGATGTTAGACTTATGGGACTGTAATTGCCGGGATCACCTCTAGACCCCTTTTTAAATATTGGCATTACATTAGCTCTATTCCAGTCATTGGGTACAGAATCTGATTTAAAGGACAGGTTACAAACCATAGTTAATAGTTCTGCAATTTCACATATGATTTCTTTCAGAACTCTTGGGTGAATGCCATCTGGTCCCGGACACTTGCTACTGTTAAGTGTATCAATTAATTCCAAAACCTCCTCTAGTGACACTTCAATCTGTGACAATTCCTCAGATGTGTCACCTACAAAGGATGGCTCAGGTTTGGGAATCTCCCTAACATCCTCAGCCGTGAAGACTGAGGCAAAGGAAGAACTTCTCATTGTAAACAGCTACACCAAGTGTCATGGGGCAGAAATGCTTATTAGGTATGTTCAGAAAGCCCATCTCTCCTTTTCTAACCATTCAGAAGCCAAGGCATGCCAGACAGCCAAAAAGGAGTACTCATGGCTAACAGAGTGGTGTCCCAATCACAAAGATGGCAGAGGTCACATTGCTCTGGTGGCCAGGTTCTGTCCCCATATGGCCTGGGTAGGTAAGAGAGTCATGGACTGCTTTCTTCAATTAGGGGGCAAGGGGAAATGACTATGCAGTTGCCACCACAGCTTTTCCCTATCCCACAGCCTACCCCAGTGGATATCCCCAGGGTGACTCCCCAAAGTAATAGAAAGTTATTCAGGAACATGGTTAGCGAGTGACAAGTTGGGCTTGTGGCCAGGCCACTGACAGACAATGTTACATTGCCCCCAGTAAGCAAAGGAAGACCACCTGGGAACAGAAGCCAATGAGGAGAAGACAGGCAGGGTTATGAGGGACTTCCAGTACTGCTTGGGGATGAGGAGGGAGATACCAAAATTTGGGCAGGTGCCACATCAAGGGAAGATCAAAATCAAGGATTATCACAACTACAACCATAACAAGGCTGCAGGTGTCAGAGGCCTGCAAGTGTTTGAGTTGTCCCTTCATTTTTCAAAACAGATCAGAAGAAAGCAGGTGAAAAGGTCACCCCAAGATGTCACTTGATGGAGCTCATATGCTCAGTGTATGTTTGTGGAGTGTTGCATCTACTTTGCCACCCTTAAAAGTTGGGGTGTTTGATATTGCATGGGCAGCGCTCCCCTTAAGTCCAGACTTTGGTTATCTCCTGGAGGTCCTTTGCACATTTAGGGTTATCCCACATCTTTTCATTACTAATTCTTTTTGCATAGGAAGAGCCTGTACTATAGCCAGTGCAGATCACCAGGATGGAAAATGCAGTCATTGACTGTTGGAGACTGGGGTGTTTTATGCCATACATCAGGAATTACTTAATACGAATGGGGATTCCTAATATTTAAGTTTCTTCCACTTCCTAGTTCACCTTACAATTTTGACTCTAAGCAGGTAGGAATTGTGAGATGCAGTGTTATCCATTAGACCACCTCTCAGACAGGAACACAGCTAGGTTTTGAAGTGGATAAGGTTAATGGTCAGGTGGCTCCTGACATGAGCCTTACTCATTTGGATGGAGTTTCCAGGGTATGGAGAAACTGCTGTTTAAAATCAAGCAGGACTGGACCATTTTAAGGCTGTATGTTTCCCAGGCAGGAGGAGCATGGTCAAATATGCTGCCAATGGAGAGTAGTCTCCCTGGCTTCCACTGTAGAAAGGTCCAAGAAAACATGAAAACCAAGTGAGGAAGCACTTTGGGTAGGATTCACATGGACTTAGGCTCCTAAAGTGGCAGATGCTTAAGTCCAACATTTAGGCACCACTGATATTCACAAAAGCCCTACTCAGCTACTGTCTAATCCTATAGGTGCCTAACCTCCCTAGGTCTTTAAGTTTATGGCATTAAAGACCCCCCAAGACAACTAAATGTCAGTGTCTGGGCAGGCATACAGCTGGAGGAGTGGGGAGGCTGAGTGGCTAGGCTCTCTGGCTCCTGGAAGGAGGCTGAGCAGTCAGGCTCTGTGTCTCTCTGGCAGCTGGGCTGGAAGGCTCTTGTCAATGTCACAAGTGATTTTATTTTTCCCTCGAAAACCCTTTCTGCAAAAAAATTTCATGTTTGTGGCATTTCATTTCAGTCCATTTCAAAAATGCACAATTTTTAGAGGAAGGGGATGTCAGTTTTCCAGCCAGATCTAATGGGAGTGCCTGACTCCCCACCTTTTACAGCTGTGGAGTCACTTTTGCCTCAGTTTACCCATCTCCACACCATACACTACAACTCTCTAAACAACAGCGATTTTTAAAAATTTTGCTCTAAAAATAATTCACCTGATTTGACATCTTTTATGCCCTATGTCATTTCCAAAACCATTTTAAGGACAGTAATATGCTTTCAGAAATAGCTCATCTAAAGGAAATGCTAATATAACTCTGCAAAAATAGCATTAAAGTTTCTGTACTAACCAACCTATTTAAAAAGTGTTCTAAATTCGGTAATTCAATTTCCAAAGTAACTTGTCTTTCTTTTCACCGCAGACTAATTATGTAAAACCCACTACTATGTAAGAAACAGGCTTTTTTTTAATGCTATGAATCAGCCCAGTTTGCAAAGCAGTATTAAACTTATTAGCTACTGGCTCTATTATATTAGCTTTTCTTCTCATTTCAAAGTAATTCAGTGATATTATAAAGCAAATCTACCAATTCAAAACTTAAGTAATCACTATTATCTGTCAAATATTTGAGTGGCTTTTCTGTTGGATAAAAGTAAGATTAGTCAGCTCTGTGAACAAAAAATTAACCTGTACATTTCTAAAAAAATCTTGATTAAAATTCCATACATAAGCATTCTCATAGAAATCGTATTGCTCTCAGTGGCATTAATTCTGCTGTAGTTTACGAACTTTTACCAATAAAAATCAAATCAGGTTTCAAAATAAATAAATATATTCCTCCAAGCCTAACTACAAGGAACTAAAATACAAATAAAAAACCCTCACATCCTAATTTTATAGTTTTTATGGTCTTAAAATTAGTAAAAAATAAATATATTGGAAATCTTACTTCGGACAAACTGATTCTTTGAGGGACAGTTCCTATAATATCTCCGCTCGTTTGTACAGCTAGCCCTGAAGGAGTGCCAAGAGTCCTCCCAATTTGACTCTTAGAAGTTAAGGATCTGCTTCTTTGCATACTAACGATTCCATCCTTATTTCCCTGGTTGCTAGAGGTATGAGGTCGTGGCAACAAACTATTTGGGGTTGCAGGTCTGCTTCCTGGAGTCGATGGCGTTGGAGGCCTGTTGTTCTGCATATTGGAAGTCTGAGGCCTACTGTTTGAGATACTGGAGACCTGCGCTCTGCTGTTAGTAGGAAGCAGTGGTGATTTGTTTCCTTGCAGCTGCAGCTGAATATTTTTCCCAGTTTGACTTGGCACTTGAGGCTTTGAATTTTGGCCTACTGTGGCTTGAAGATTTCCTGGATGGTGTGTTGTAACTAAATTAATATGTGGACTACTACTTGCTTCTTCCCAGAGTGCTAGGTCCTTTTCAATGTCTGCACACAGAAAAAAGACAACAGTAACATTAAAATAAAAAGAAGGATACACTGAGGACGTGTCCACATGGTGACTTGGTGCATGGCAAGCCAGGGTCTGAATGTACAGTGCTCTAGCCTGCTGCACACTAAATTGTCATGTGGACCCTGTGATCACATACTAAAAGTTCCATAGGGCTCTTTGATGTTCTGCTGTTTGAAACAGCAGGTCAAAGAGCATTTTTGGTATATGATAGCAGGGTCCATATGGGCAGTTAAGCACAGCAGGCTAAAGTGCTGCAGATGTATACTGCACACAGTCTGTCCGTGTAGAGAAGCCTAACATATGTAATCTCTCTTCTTCGTGATTTTAAAATTGATTTAAAGTATGAATGAATGGTGAACACAGCTTGAGATTGTGGAGAGAAAACCTACTCATCATCTCTCAGCCATCCCTGCAATGGAAGACAGAGAACTAACAATCCAAAATATATGTTTTTGCAAGCCATTTCTCCAAAGTTCATTCCTCAGAAATGGAATATGACATCACTTTGTAATTATCTTTTCTTGATATGAAAGGCATTAAAACCAATAATAACCTCCATTATTTCTCCCAAGTTATATTCCCTTAACTTCTATGAGGTTTCTCTTTAGTAACAAATAAAGACTGGGGAAAACTCTGGCTCTGAACAAACCTCAGCTCTTGTGAGGGTGGAATCTAAACTCGATTCACAATCTGAATTTAACTCCTGGATCCTATCCTTATAAGTGACCAAACATGCTTGAACTCTGGTGTGTTTGAAATTTTGACATATTCTGGATCTGAATTTTGTGGTTCCAATCCATCTCAGCATCTAATTCCATGGACACACGGTTTGAAAATGCACAGGTTTCACTAAGTTCAGCAGAAGCCATGCATTAAAATCCAAGAGTAGAATTTGGTCCATAAAGGGGCTTCAGCTTTACACAAGCCAAACTCTCAATGGGAGTTTCCTTTTCTAAGGTATTAAAAAATAAAGCCCTATCTAGGCCAGGACAATTGAGTGTTACTGAAGAATCTTTGCTTCTGAATTCATTCAAAAGCTATTTATGTTTCTAATTTACAGGTAAATTATATCATTACAGTGTGTCCAACAAAGTTACAGTAATAGTGGTTTGGTACTTTACTATGCTAGCAAAATGAAAACCCTCACAAGTAAACATGTCAAGAAACTTGACAAGACATTTGTTGAATCATCTAGTTTATGTTTCACCACTGTTGTCAATTTCACACCGTCACTGGCAGATGACTCTATTTAACTTTGTTTTGAGACACACAATCAGTTTCCTTTAGAACCAACAGCAGTGTCATTTTGCTTTAAACAGTATTAGCCACATTCTCAGCAGTTGGGAACTGGCATAGCCCCATGGACTACAAGCTCTATGTGTATAATGAAGCCTCCAACCCACAGAAAATCTGCACTGCATTTATGACTTAACAGCAAAGACTTCAGGATACAAGAAATCCTACAGCAATCCCAAACCTGATTTTCCAAAACTATTATTTATAATCTATTCTCATCCACTTCCACCTGTGTTTACCAAATATGCACAATGTTTATACTATACATTTATAAATTATGAGTATACACAAGTAGAATTGGTCTACATTAAAATGTGCTCATATTTTATTAAATATTTTGCTCATTTACTTTTTTAAAAATAAAAAACAAATTGTATCTGCTAGTCTAAAATAAGATATTCAACATGTTAGAAGACTGATACTACAGAAGGTGGACTCAAAATTGTCAGTGAAATCTCAAAGGATATACTATCCAGACTCTTTAGTGAACAAATGTTTTCCTACTAGCAAATTTACAAGGGTCATTATTGTTTATATATTTAGTAGACAGTTAAGGATATTTCTTATTGTTGCTTTAAACTTAAAACAATTTAAATGAAACACTGACCTCATTAAAATCAAGCAGTTATTTTCATTTTACCTTTTGAAATAATTACTGTATGCTTTTAAAAAAATCAATACATGTCATTTTGAAATTTGTAAGATATCTGGTTCAAATCTCCGGGGTCAACAAGCAATAATGTAAGTTTCATAATTTAAACCAAATGTGGTATGTGTTCTTTTAAATTAAAATTAACCTGTATCATTGCAAAATGACTAAACTCTTTAACTTCCTCACCTTGATGCAGAGGAGATCATGCTCGAAAACTGATCTACAATATCCATGCTTTAGTAAGAGTTCTATAAACATTGTATTCTTTGTCCATGTTTCCATGATTTTAAATTAGTGATTGATTCTACAGAAAAAAAGCTATTTTAATCACTTTCTCCGTATATAATTAAAAAGATTTTCACAACTGTTCAGTTTTATTTAATACATACCACATCTGTTGATTTTACTTCAACATCAACTTTTCCAACTAAATGAATAAACCTAGTTTTGAATTTCCAACACTACAGTATTATTTGATACACATCAAATACTGTAGTTGGGACACGACTTGGGATTTTGTCAGAAAACCTCCTGTTAATGTTATTTAAATGAAAATAACATGTGGGTAACAGAGTGATCCAAGGGTATCCTACTTATGTATCAGAAATACCAGAACAACAGTTTGATTCACAACACATTCATAAGGTTTTTAACACATTAAAAAGTTCTTTTTGTGATAAAACACATTCAGGAAGAGAGCAGTGACCACAGAATTATTCCTTCAAACCAAACAGAAAAGTTGCCTGAATTAGCTACCAAAAAAAAAAGCCTCTCACCCTGTGTATAATATAAAGCTGCCACTGGACAGCTGTAACTTGTGTGACTGGCATTTAGATGAAAGCATTACGGTGCAGTCTGCAGGGAATGATGGGGGCACTGTATAGGTGAAAATTTGAACCTGCTAAAAATGTTGCATTTGCATCTGCTGAACCAAACCCAAATACTGCAAGTTTAGATTTTGTAAATAAAGAGAACTGCCCAGGCAAGTCTACATATTCCAAAATCCCATTCCTGATACACAGACAAATGGAGAAAACCAGTCACAGGGAAACAGATGCTCAACAAGAACCATTCTCAAACAAAATAAAATACCTAGATCTCATATAGCACTTTTCATCTGTAGATTTCAAAAGCACTTTACAAAGGAGCTTAATACCATTATTTCCATTACACAGATGGGGAAACTGAGGCACAGGGAGGGGACATGACATGCCCAACCTTTGGGTGTGGTAAATAGAGGGAGGGCTGGACATGAGGGAGCAACCAGTCAAGAGGATTTTGTGACCCTGTACCTTATCCCTGGAGTACAGGTAGTAGAAGAAGGTTGGCAATGGTGAACTGACCAGAAAGATTCTGTATTCTAGTATATCCAGCAACAGCGAAATAGACTATCAAAGGAGTCTACAACCTAGTGCCAGCTCCCAACAACCCAAACAATTGGGTGAGGAGAGAGAAGACATTTCAGAATATCTCATTACTCTTTGTGCTGGTGCCAGAGAACTGCAATGGAGTCTGAGGGAGTTACATGTATTTTTATTTTATAAATATGTACCCCAGTTCACCTGTTTGATATTATCCTGACTGACTACAAGGAGTTAAATCAAAGGAGGCTGTTAGAGGGGGAAAAACAGGATATAAAACAAGGGCAAAGATAAGGTATGGCCCAGACAATACTAAGGGTCTTTGAGGAAACAATGGGGAAAATGATTAGACCTTCCCAGACCTAAGCCTAGGATCAAAGAGGGTATTAAAACCTTGACAATGCTGGCCTATGGAAGAAGGGGGATTGAGTGGGCTGGCAAAAGCTGCTGAGGGAGAAGATGCTGACAGAGACACTGAGAAGGAGACAAACTGAAGCAAGCAGACTGCCTCTTCCAACTGAGAGGTGGGAGTAACAGGGTTGAATGGAACTTACCAAAGCTTGCAAGGTAAGATTAAAGTTTAGGTAAGGAAAAATAGGTACATAGGTCTTTTCTGCTTTTGTTTGTTTGTTTTAACTCTTTGCTCCGCATGTTTTGTACCTTTTGGGTGAATACATAATGTTTTGTTTTGAGGAAGCTGTTTTTGAGCTACTTTAAGCAGCTGCCATCACAGGCTCCAGGAGCAAAAGTGCTTATAGGGGCTAGACACAGGTGGGCCTGTCATATTAACAGAGTCAAGAATCACAGGGGCTGCCATCTGGAGTCCAGTTCCAATGTAGCTGAATTGCATGGTTGACCCTTGAGAAAGATGCAGGAAGCCAGGCCTGTCACCTAAAAGGTGCACTTGAGAGAGACAAAAAGGAGATTTCTAACGTGCAGCTCAGCCTGAAGCCATGTCAATGGTACATTATCAAATCAACAGAAGCAGCAGGATCAAGTGGAAGATTTCTAGATTCCACTGTTCCACAAAGGCGTGGGTGAGTGGGAAGAGCTAACTTTGCTTTTGGTATGAGCTGACCTACACCAAATCAGCCCCCAATAAGTAGGGGAAGGAGCAGGCATGCTTTCAACCCCAAAAGTTTACAGAAAGGTAAGATGCCCCAAGAATTTGCGGAAAGGGCCTTTTGGGCACTCTGACAATCATGATGGGGAGGAAACCTCCTGGCCTAAGATATCATTGGGGGACGTAGGCATACCAGCAGTCCCAAATGTTGCTAAATGGGCTCCCTGGCTGCACCTAGAAATTCAATTAAAGGAGTGCTAAGTTTTTAGGCTTATCCTCAAAAAGAGACAGGTAAATGCAGGTATAGTGGGAGGGAGGGTATTTAATTAGGCTAAAGACCTCTATACATGTGGATGTGTCAGATATTGGATGAAACAAATGCAAATTACAACTCTTTGTAGGGATTTTCACATTTGCTTACTCAAGTCCAGTGCTACAAAAGGTAAATGTATTGTGTGATATCACCTGAGACAGTAATGATATTGTACATTTTACGCAGGGGGAAATGGAGGCAGGTAGGTAATTGAATTTCCTGAGGCTACATAGTAAACCAGTTAAAGAGCTGGGATTAGAATTCAGGAACTTCTCACCCCTAAGATCAGGATGCCTGTATTTATTTCTTCACATCTAAACTGCAGAAGCAGCAGAGTATGCAGACCCTATAGTTCTGTGGTTACTAAGAAAAAAGTGATCTGAAAATAGGTTTATATCATAACTTACCTTTTTGTGCATGTGCCACAACTTCATGCCTCCAATGTCACATTTGTTAAAAGGCAGATTTATTATTTTCTATGGTGTGGTCATGAAGTGGCATGACATGCAGCACATATATCACAGGCCTGCAGGGCTGTACGTGTGCCCTTTAAAAAGATGAATACTGCAAAAATATTTTCCTGTTATTCATTGTTTAATTTAACCAATCATCCAGAGTAAAATTGAATTTATTCTACAACTAAAGGGGTGTATGTTTTGAATCATTCATAACATATTTAAAGCTGAAGCAAGAAAATACTCATTATGATGAAAAAGAAAAAAGTGGAAACTGTATTCTAGATTTCCCAATGCATTTTTCAAGAAACACTGAAAATACTTTCACCCAAACTTTGGTTTACTTTACAGGGCCACCCAGAAAGGGGGGCAAGTGGGGCAATTTGCCCCAGGCGCCGGGCCCCGCAGGGGCCTCCACGAGAGTTTTTTGGGGCCCCTGGAGCGGGGTCCTTTACTCGTTCCGGGGGCTCCGGAAAACTCTCGCAGGGCCCGGGCCCCCAGAGCTTCTTCCACTCCGGGTCTTCGGCAGAAATTAGGCGGCGGGGGGTCCTTCCGCTCCGGGACCCGCTGCCGAAGTGCCCCGAAGACCCGCGGCAGGGGGTCCTTCCACCCTGGGACCCGCCGTTGAAGTGCCGGGTCTTTGGCGGCAATTTTGCGGGGGCCCCCTGCCGCGGGTCTTCGGGGGGTCCTTCCGCTCTGGGACCCGCCGCCGAAGTGCCCCGCCGCCAAATTACCGCTGAAGCGGGGGCCCACTGCCGCCGAAGACCTCAGGCCCCCTGAATCCTCTGGGCGGCCCTGTTACTTTATTGTACTCTTAAAAAAATTACTACTATCACTACTGTAGCAGAGATTCTATCATACACAATGGCCCTAATCCTCATCAACCGGAACTCTCATTAAATCTCAGAAAGGTGCTGACTGGCTTATGCCTCAGGCCAGTGTTTTATTAATACACTGGTCTGTTGAAGTCTTTTGGAAGATTTATAACCTGGGGGTCTAGCAACAATAATTCACTACCACTTGAGGTATTACTGAGCTATGGGAATAAATATGTAATGAAATATTCAGGACAGTTTTTTTAATTACCTTACCAAACACAGTCAAGTTTAAAATCTTTGGCTTCAAATAAATGTCTTTTTTTCCTGTGAAGAAAATAGCAAACGAAGTGAAAGAGAGGTTACAATTCAATTTCTCATCTACCTTTGTCAGTGTCTCAGACAGTGTTTCCTCTCCTTACTCACATGAGTAGTTCAACTGATTTCAGTGGGTTACTTGGGTGTATAGGGTTTGATGTTTTACGATTCCTTGTCACTATACGCACCAGCTAGATGTTTTTCCATGGTCTGCAGTTCTTTTGCGGCTAAGGAGTCTTTCAGGAGTTTCTGGCTTGGGGACTCTCCGTTTCTGGCACACATGACATCCAGGTCCCAAACAGGTTGATGCTAAATGCAGGTAAAAAGAAAGGGGAATACTAGAATCTTTACATGTATTTTTACATTTATATCTAAAGTACAGGGCTGCCCGGGGGGGGGGGGGGGCAAGTGGGGCAATTTGTCCCGGGCCCCGCAGGGGCCCCCACGAGAGTTTTTCGGGGCCCCTGGAGCGGGGTCCTTCACTCGCTCCAGGGGCCCCGGAAAACTCTTGCGGGGCCCGGGCCCCCGGAGCTTCTTCCGCTCCGGGTCTTCGGCAGCAATTAGGCGGCGGGGGGTCCTTCCGCTGTGGGACCCACCGCCGAAGTACCCCGAAGATCTGCGGCGGGGGCCCCCTGCCACCGAAGACCCCGGGCCCTCTGAATCCTCTGGGTGGCCCTGCTAGAATAAAAGAAAGTTGGAATGATATGTTCTCCTAATTTAGGTAATTAAATGGTGCTTTAAAAGTTTAAAGTGCAATTAATAAAAATGTTGGCTTTATATAAAAATATTTATTGTGAAACTATTTATTTTAAGGTACAAATGGGTAAGAGATGGATTAGATTCAAAATATCTAGTAGTTTTAAGCAAAGCTATACTGCATAGAAACTGGTGCTCAAATTGAGGCAGCATATCAGGCCAAATTCTGCAACGATTTACACTCTGGGTAGTCCCATTGACTTTAGTGGCATTGCACTCACTTTAAATCAACATAAAATATGGCCCAATATCTCTGCAAAGCAGCACTTCTGGGAATATCTCTCCATTTCCTTACCAACATTTCCAATACTGTTGTATCACTGGAAGAAGTCTTCCTTTCAGGAAAGGTAACTAAATCATGGCAGCATTATAAGCAGTTTGGAAGGGATCCTGGCAAGCAAAATACCTACCCAGTCATTCGACTATTGAACACTGATATTCAGAGTTTCCTACAGGTTTTTGGAACTGTTCAACGTGCTTTTAAAAGATGTCTTCAAAAACATAAAATTATGGAGATAAACTTGATAAGTTTTAATCTGTTTGAGATAAACTAAAACATATGACCAGATATTCAGGACTTAGTCATAAAAACAATGAGCAAAAATATCAATTAAAACATATCAGAACACAGAGTTTACTTTATTACATTGCCAAACTATTTCATCCAAAGACCTAGTGTTATTTTTTTAAACAGTAAAAACTAGTTATATGTACTGTAGTCACCTTCCCAAGAAATAAATATATTCTTCAAAATACACTGTTATACAGAATATTTTATATTTCAGATCTATTCAAAACAATCAACACCACCTTTTAAGTATCCAACTCCTGTGAAGCATAAATTCTTTGCTAGATTTGACCATACAACTTTAGAATGCAATGTTGATAAAGAAATATCTAAAATGTAAAGATTTGCATAGGAAAGAGAAACTGGCCTTATATTAAATCATATCAATCAACACTGTCAAAGCTGTTCAAGATTTTAATTGGCATATTTATTTAGTGATGCAATTTTTGGAATGATGGTACCATTTTCAGTGTGCAAATTTGCTTCCACAGCACTCCCATTTTAATTAAAATTATTCCTATTTGGTCCCAAGTGTTAAAGTAGAATATCTGGAGAAGACCATAAACTATACAAATTTAGATCTGATCCTGCTAATTTCAGACAGATGAATAGCCCCCATTGGTCCTGATCCTGAGAGGTTTTGAGCATCTGCAATTTCAGTGGCAGCTGTGAGTTCTCAGCATCAGATACAATGAACTCATTAGGACTATTCACATGCATGGAATTACTCACATGAGTAAGTGTTTGAAGGATCAAGACCACAGTTATTTAGTGGCAGATTCCAATATTTTTACTTATGTTGAATAACACCTTATTTTATGAGTTCACTTAAAAGCAATAGGGCTACCCAGGGCATTAGGAGATAGTCAGCGTGTTCATTGTGGGGAAAGGGATCAGAATGTGGCCCTATGTTATAGTTTTTTATATTGATTACTTAGATATATTTTCCCTTATATAAATGTCCATGTATATGTTTGTGTATGTTTATGTATGTACTCAAAGACACACACATACACTGTATATGTCTTTGTAACTATAGAGATGTCATACAATTATGCACACACACAGACTCCTACATGAAGACATACACAGTTTATGTGAGTACACATATAAATGACATAAATATGCATGACTTAAAATATATACACCCATATATACCCATTTACATTTTCATGTATCCAATTTCTTCCGTCAACATATGCCTTCAACTGCCAGTGAAGTCAATGAAACAACTGAGGGTAGAATCTATTCCCCAGTTTGTGATCAGTTTATTAAATGCTTTTGCAATCCACACACCTTCTGGGTGTGGTGTTCTGTTCCACCTAGTGGCACCGAGACTACTTAGAGAGAGTTAAATGAGTCTGCTCTACAGCTTTAGCAAACAGGCAGCTGCCTTTTAGCTCATGTGGTAGAGGCTCATGAACTAAGCTCCAAAGGGCCCAGGTTCAATTCTGCACGCCGACGATCAGGGTCTGTCCGTGTTACACTTTGTCATGTTTTGATGAAAAGATCAAGAGTACATGCAACACCACAAGTATCAGTAACTACAAGTCAGGCCATAATGTGCCAAAGGCAAAAGCATTACTGCATCATTACTTACTGAGTATATGTGATACTAAATATTTGAAATTTAGTGACAAACATTGTAAAAACTATAAACATATAAATACATTAATTTGATAATGATATGAATGAGAATGAAAACCAACACAAACAAGCCAAAAAGGTTATTATGATAATAAAATGTTGTGACTCTTGTGATCACTCTCCGATTCTGTGCATTTCAGGGACATACCAAAGTAGGTTTCAATCATTTAGGAGGCAGAGCAGGGATAGCAATTTTCATATGTGGCTTTGGATGAAAATGATTTACGTTTTGAGGCCCATATTCACTTCAGAGTTTGCACTAGTGTAAACCCTGCTAAGGGTCCCTAGTGTTCCCATCACACAGCTGTGCCAGTTCCCTATGCTGAGGAGCCAGCATAGCCTGAAAAGTGGATGGTGATACCTAGAAAAGGGGGCATGACCACGGTGGCTGGGAAGTATGCTGATTCATGGCTCTAGCATGATTTAAAGCTGCTCCTCCCCCCTCACAGAAAACCTTAGGGCAGATGGCATGAGTAACACTATGTAAGTTAAGATAAACCCTCAGGGTTGCAAGGCACTTTTGCCGGTGCAGCAAGGTGTAATTTACAACTCCCTGTGCCACTTTACAGAACTTAAGTCTTATTGTCTTTTGGCCAGGCATAGTACAAACAGACCAATACAACTTGCAAGCATAGTGTAACTTTACTCTGAAGCATAACAATAGTGGAGCCAACTAGTGCTATAATATAGCCTCTTGATCTCCTTAAAAACATACTCCAGATTATTTCTATGCAAACATTACAACTTCAGTTAATTCAAATTTTAATAATCTGTGACAATGGTAGATCCTCTCCCGATTATTAAGAACATAAGAACATAAGAAAGGCCGTACCGGGTCAGACCAAAGGTCCATCTAGCCCAGTATCTGTCTACCGACAGTGGCCAATGCCAGGTGCCCCTGAGGGAGTGAACCTAACAGGCAATGATCAAGTGATCTCTCTCCTGCCATCCATCTTCATCCTCTGACGAACAGAGGCTAGGGACACCATTCTTACCCATCCTGGCTAATAGCCATTTATGGACTTAGCCACCATGAATTTATCCAGTCCCCTTTTAAACATTGTTATAGTCCTAGCCTTCACAACCTCCTCAGGTAAGGAGTTCCACAAGTTGACTGTGCGCTGCGTGAAGAAGAACTTCCTTTTATTTGTTTTAAACCTGCTGCCTATTAATTTCATTTGGTGACCCCTAGTTCTTGTATTATGGGAATAAGTAAATAACTTTTCCTTATCCACTTTCTCAACATCACTCATGATTTTATATACCTCTATCATGTCCCCCCTTAGTCTTCTCTTTTCCAAACTGAAGAGTCCTAGCCTCTTTAATCTTTCCTCATATGGGACCCTCTCTAAACCCCTAATCATTTTAGTTGCTCTTTTCTGAACCTTTTCTAGTGCTAGAATATCTTTTTTGAGGTGAGGAGACCACATCTATACACAGTATTCGAGATGTGGGCGTACCATGGATTTATATAAGGGCAATAATATATTCTCAGTCTTATTCTCTATCCCCTTTTTAATGATTCCTAACATCCTGTTTGCTTTTTTGACCGCCTCTGCACACTGCATGGACATCTTCAGAGAACTATCCACGATAACTCCAAGATCTTTTTCCTGACTCGTTGTAGCTAAATTAGCCCCCATCATGTTGTATGTATAGTTGGGGTTATTTTTTCCAATGTGCATTACTTTACATTTATCCACATTTATCCATTTATTCCTTTCAACCTGGTAGGTTGGGTCAGTGCTGGATATAAATGTGGGTGTTTTTAGTTTATTTAATATTTTCTTTGCCATTATGGTTCCAAACTATGCCTTATGTTTAATGTTTCATTACATTTTAAAAATGGATGTTTACATTAACAAGGAGTTTTACATCTCAATACAAGGAAATTACTGAAAGAACATCCATGTCATTTTTACTTATGGAAATCACATTAGGTCCCATTCACTAACTTTGAACCAAGGCATGGTGAGGTAATATAGCATCAGAAAAATGTTAAATCAATATTGTCAAGAGATGTGCCAACTTTTAAGGTCAGCCATATGTCAGTATTTTGCTAAGGTTTTTTTCACATCTTCATTATGTCTTCACATACAATATATTTATTTTTGTATTCTTTACTTAGATCACTTAGCCAACAAATACAAAGGAAGACGCCAAAATGTAATCAAGGCCTTAACTAGTTCATTGCATTTTTGAAGAATATTGTAACTTAGTGGGGCTGGAGTGGGTTAGGGGAAATTGTCTATAGTTATAAATTGCTCATGTTAGCAAGAGTTTCTTTTAGATGTCATAGTTCATGCTTCAGACTTTAGCACCACATTAGCTTGCTGCCAAAAGTCATTGATGATATTCCTGTTGGAAGAAATATGATACACATTAAGGTTCTGATCCTTCAGTTGAATCTACTGTCATGGACTCTCACACAGATGTGAAGTCCCACAGACATCTATGGAGTTCTGCTCAGGTGAAATGATCTGATGCCAGAATCAAGGCCTAAGAATTCTCAACCTCTAATATAAAGTGCTTTACCAGAACAATGTAGGACACTCCAAGAGGAGAAGCTGGCTTCCAGTAGAAAGCATTCCTTCATCTTTTAAGAATGCTGTGACGGGGCAGCACCCCATCAATCCCAAGATGGAGACGGAGAAGCTTCTAAAGTGGATGCTGGAAAGGCAGCAAAAGCAGGCAGCCCAACAGCAGCAGCAGTATGTGCAGATGATGCAGCAGATGGCCAGCCAGCAGCAGCTGCTACTGATAACCCAGCATCAAGAGCACCAGCAGGCACAACAAGAACGCCTGGTTCAGCAGATGGCCACACTATTACGCCCAGCAGGAGCCACAGCTGACCTACTGGCTGTGGCCAGATCCAGGGAGATGCTGGGGGAACTGCCGGTATGCCTCACTAAGATGGGGCCAGAAGATGACCCAGAGGGCTTTCTTAGTGATGTTCGAACAGGTGGTGACCACCGCCAGGTGGCCCCCAGAGCATTGGGCCACTCTACTAGCCCCCTATCTGACGGGACAGGCCCAGGCCACCTACCATAGCCTCGATCCCCGGGAGGCCCTAGAGTACCCCTGGGTGAAGGCAAGGAGGCCATATTGGACTATACCGGCATTAGCCCGGAGACCTATCGCCAGTGCCTCCGCAAAGAACGGTATCCCCCTGGGGCCTGACCCCAGGCAGTGGCCCAATGGATACGAGACCACTGCTGGAAGTGGGTGAACCCAGAGGGCTTGACCGGACCCCGGGTAGCGAAGATGGTGGCACTGGAGCAGTTCACCCAGATCCTGCCTCCAGGAGGAAGAGCTTGGATACACTGACATCGACTGGCGACCTTGTCAGCAGCGGTGGCCTTGATGGAGGATGACTTGTCCACCGAGGGGGCTGAGGCGCCACCCCGAGTAGCAGGGAATTCCGGTCGAAGGATCGGGCCAGGCAAAGGAAATCCCCAGGGGACAGGGACCCAGGAGCTGTGGTCCGGCACCCGCCCCATACCTCCGAAACTCCCCAGCCCTGAGTCCAGACACAGGGCCACCCGGGTACCCCAACAACCCCAAGAGAGAGGAAGCCCACTGGGTGGAGGCCCTGGACCCACTGAGGCCTAAGAGGGGTGATGGGAGTGGGGACAAGAAGGGCATTTTTGGCGGAATTGCCCATTTATGGACTGCAATTACGGACAAGCCTGGGTCGCCGGACAAAGGGCCCAGAAGAGAGGACCGGGAAAGCTCATGGTCTCTGTACGGGTCGAGGGGATCCTCGCAAATGCCCTCATGGACTCGGGGTGCAGTCAGACCCTCATATGGGAGGGGCTGGTCCCAGACCTCAAACTCTCTGGCACTCAGATGCACTTGCAATGTGTGCATGAGGACATCCGCCCCTACCCCGCGGCTTGGGTGAAGATAGAAGTCTCTTGCCCGGAGGGGGACCTCCATGTAGGCATGGCCCCCAGGTTAGCCTACCCGGTAGTATTGGGATGAGACTGGCCAGGCTTTGGGGAGATCCTCCGGAGGTACCAACCATCCGACTCATGGATGGACAGGACTAGGCCTCCACGAGTGGGGCTGCTCGGATGCACGCCGCGGGTCGACCCCGGAGGAGAGGCATCGGCGGAGACCCCTGCGACCCTCCCCATCCATAAGGCCCCTTTTGGTGGAGGACACACAAAAAGAACTGGAGCGGGACATGGACTTTGTACAGGAACAGAGAGGACCTGACCCTAGAGTAGGGCCTGGGAACAGGCCACCAGTCCTGGCCCTGATGAAGGCCCAACCCCGAGGCCCCCACAGGGCCCCTGTTTTGAGATATGGCAGGACTGCCTATATCGGGTAGTGCAAGAACCATGGACCCAGGAGATGTTCTGTCAGCTCTTGGTCCCCCGGAGGCTGCAATGAAGCCTCTTCCAACTATCCCATGCAAACCCCTGGGCTGGGCACCTGGAGCGGGAAAAGACCCTCCAGAGGATAGCTCACCGGTTCTTCTGGCCTGGCATACATTGGGAGGTTCGGGACTACTGTGCGTCCTGCCTGGAATGCCAGCTGGCGGGACCAAAAAGCATATCCCTGGCACCCCTGATTCCTATGCCAGTTGTTGGCATACCCTTTGAATGGATTGGGATGGACCTAGTCAGCCCCCTTGAAAGAAGCAAGATGGGGAACTGCTTCATCTTAGTGTTCGTGGATTATGCAACGCGTTATCCTGAAGCCGTGCCCCTGTGGGCTGCGACTACGCAAGTGATTGCTACCGAACTAGTGAAGATTTTCGCCAGGATTGGGATACCAGTGGAAATCCTGACAGACCAGGGCACAAACGTGTCCTCTAAACTGATAGCTGAACTGTGTCGCCTCCTCCACATACGAATGCTCCAGATGTCAGTTTACTATCCCCAGACAGACGGCCTAGTGGAACGTTTCAATGGCACCCTAAAGTCCGTGCTACGGAAGTTTGTGGAGGAGGACCTGCCCATTGGGATACCCTGTTGCCAGCCCCGCTGTTCGCCATAAGGTAGGTACCCCAGGCCTCGACGGGGTTCGCACCCTTTGAACTCTTGTACGGCAGGCAGCCCAGGGGGATCCTGGACCTCCTGAAGTAGGAAGCCCTGCAGACACTAGTTCTCGGGACCACCCAGTACGTGTTACAACTCCGAGAACGGCTCCAAACACTAGGGGCCTTCGCCCGGGAAAACCTGATGCAGGCCCAAGCGAACCAAGAACGCCTCTATAACCAAGGAACTAGGGGGCGGAGCTTTGCCACAGGGGATCGGGTGCTGCTTTTGTTACCCTCGGCCGAATCGAAACTTCTGGCCAAATGGCAGGGACCCTACGAGGTAGTCCGGCAAGTTGGACCAGTAGACTAAGAGGTCCGACTACTGGGGTGACGGAGGGAGACAAGCGTGTACCATGTGAATCTTCTGAAGGCCTGAAAGACCAGGGAAGCCCTGCTCATCAGCCTGTCCACCCTGGAGTCGGAACTCGGGCCCCTAGTAGGGGAGCCCCCGGACCCAAGGCTGGTGATGTTAGGGGCAGGCCTCACCCCAGTGCAGCGAGAGCAACTACAACAACTGATAGATGAGTTCCCCCATGTCTTATCTGCCCACCCGGGACGAACTGCCCTAATGAGTCATCATATCACAACCACCCCTGGTCAGAAGGTAAGAGACCACCACCGACCGTTGCCCTGGAAAATGTGGGACACAGTCCGAGCGGAGATGGAGACTATGCTGGAGATGGGGGTCATGGAGAAATCGACGACTGAGTGGCGCAGCCCCATTGTCCTAGTCCCAAAGCCCAACGGGACTACCCATTTTTGTATTGACTTCCGAAAGGCCAATGCCATCTCCTGCTTTGACGCATACCCGATGCCGAGGGTGGACAAACTGCTGGAATGGCTCAGAGGTGCGAGGTACTTGTCAACCATAGACCTAACCAAGGGATACTGGCAGATCCCCCTCACACCAAACTCCTGGGAGAAGACAGCCTTCCCAACGCCTTTCGGCCTCTTCCAATTTATAACCATGCCATTCGGGCTACACGGCACCGCTGCTACATTCCAACAGCTGATAAATAAGCTCTTACAATCCCACAACCAGTATGCGGTGGCGTATATAGATTACATTGTAGTGTATAGCAACAACTAGGTGGACCACCTATGCCATCTGGCTGGGGTGTTGCAGGCCCTCAGAACAGTTGGCCTCACAGCTAACCCGGCAAAGTGCCACCTTGGGCAAGAAGAGGTAACCTATCTCGGATATACGGGGGGGAGGAACTGACACCCCTAATCAGCAAGGTGCATGCCCTCAGAGACGTACCCATCCCCAAGACGAAGAAACAGGTGTGCCAGTTTTTGGGCCTAGCCGGATATTATCACTGCTTCATGCCAGATTTTGCATCCATAGCTGCCCCATATCGGACCTGACAAAGAACTCACAGCCTTGACAAGAGCAGCGGTCAGAACAGTGCAAGGAAGTCTTTGAAACCCTGAAAGAACGACTCATGCAAGAACCAGTCCTGTGACACCCAGACTTCTTAAAGGAATTTATACTTCAAACAGATGCCTCAGAGGTAGGCTTGGGGGCCATACTCTCCCAGGAATTAGATGGGGAAGAGCACCCCATACTGTATCTAAGTCATAAACTGTTCCCCCTTGAACAACATTATTTCACAATAGAGAAAGAGGCCCTGGCAGTGAGATGGGCCATTGACGCCCTATGTTATCATCTGCTGGAGAATAACTTCAGGTTGATCACAGACCATGCCCCGCTATGGTGGATGCATAGTATGAAGGACAAACCCCCCCGGATTATGCAGTGGTACATCTCCTTCCCACCCTATGACTTCCGAATGTTTCATCACCCAGGTAATGCCCACGCTAACGCAGATTTCTTCTCTAGAGTGAGGGGGAGGAGGAGGTGGACCAATCAGGAGGATCCTTCTTAAGGTGGATGGTGTGTGACGGGGCAGCACTGCCCTGCACCAGCCCCAGCAGCATCAGGCCAGTAGCACTGACGGTGGAAGTCCCGCCCTGTCCGTACTGGGCATGCTCCAAGTGCTCTGGACTGGGAAGCTCCAGCGGAGGACCAGCCACCGCCCACGGAGGCGCTGGGGACTGAAGCCTCTCTATGCCGGCTTGAAGCCCTACTACTGGAGGAACTCAGGGAAGCAACTGACCCAGAGGCCTCCAGGGAACCTAGGGACTTGTGGAAGACCTCAACGCTCAAGCCAGTAGGAAGCAACCCGGGTGTGGTGGTGACAGACTGGTACCTTGCCCCTGGCAAGCCTCAGAGTGTTTTGGTTGGACCCCTTGCTGAGCCAGGGGCAAGGTCCTACGCCACGGTTAGGACCGGAGCCAGGACCTGGTGGAGTGGGAGAGCCTTTGGTCACCAGGCTGTACTGCCCTTCAACCCGGGGCGATTCTATGGACTCTGGCCACTAGACCGTATTGCCCTGCAATGCCAGGGGCGATTCTATGGACTCTGGCCACTAGGCTGTATTGTCCGGTAACCAGAGGTCCAAACCCTCACAAATGCCTTTTATCAGAGATATAGAGCAGTGTAACGTGATTTTCAGGGAGAATATTTTTCATTCTAGACCACAGCATCCCCTATGAATTCATAGAAGAAGAAGAGATTTTAAGATGTGGAGGTAGCCTGCCTTAGATTGCCAGCTTCCCTGCAGTCAAGAACAATTGGTTCCAATAGCAGCTTGCAATGAGTAATTTTTGACTGAGGATAAGAGCATAGAAGACAAATAAAAGATAAAGAAAATTTCAAGTGGAACTGTCTGGTTCCAATAAAACCAAGTTATTTAAATGTAAAATGCAAAAATATTGGAATTTGCCTAGGATTGCATTCTTTGTTTAGTAATTAGTTCCTGACAAGTTGGAAATAGAAATAATTTTTGATTGAACTTTGTTATGCATATTTTTGTTCATTAAGTGAAAGTTTTACTAGAAGCTTCGGGAAATAATACCACCACAAAGAAAAACACTCATAAGCTTTCTCATATGCAATTCACCAATTCATATAAAAGTAAACTTAAATAGAAACATTTGTCACAGATGCCTCCAAATACAGTCAAATAATTCCATTTTTCAACACATTATCTGTGAGTGTACACTTGTGATTAATCCTGACCAGGAAGGTGAGAAAGATGGCTGTTATTCAAGCAGCTAATCTTTCTGCCCAGTACCATGTAAAGGTTTTTCACACAACATTCATTTTTCTATTAGAGTTCACCAACTGTTTAATCTTTCAGTTTCCACAATCTGCTCAGGCACACAGGGTGAGCTAGTCAACTTGGTTCTTAAGGTAATTTAAAAATAATAATCCTCCTCAAAGCTTTGTTGCATATTGGCAACCACCTCTAATCTCTATCTTCAACATTAGGGCCCATCCTACTTGAAATGCCATGTAATTGAAATTACAAGCTTTCCGCTCCATGTGGCAGCTTGCTAGCACATTGTATACCAAACGTACAATAAAAAAAAAAATGTTGAGCTAGTCCTTTCGACATTGAGGTTTGAGCTAAATTATTGAGCTTTCCTATTTACAGAAATAAAATACATGGGCACCAAGGAACTACCCATGCTGCAGCATGTGAAATGTAAGCAGAAGATTGATTTCATGATGATTCAGGCTGTCTTTTTAATCATTGTTATTTTGATGCCTTTTAAATTAAGATTATTTGGGGTCAGGGATGCACCCACCTTTGCCATTATATGGCTAATCCTGCAAAGTGCTGAATGTCTCCTCAGAGATGCTAAGCACCTTCACAGCTTCCATTGACTTCAGTAGGACCTTATGGAGCTAAAGGATTGGGCCTTTAGTTCGCTTCTAGAACTGGGAATGCCTTGGAAATCTAGTGGTAGGAGAACATGAAATGACATTTCTCCTAATGCCATTCACCTGGATCAAAATACAGCCGTGATGCTCAGACTGCACCAGTCATTTCGCTGTGAGAATTTATATTATATATATAATAATTCTCACAGCAAAATGACTGGCCAGGTATTATTGGGTGTGTGTGTGTGTGTGTGTGTGTGTGTGCGCACACGCGGTTTTACCCACCTTGCTTTGAAAGGGGGAGGGATAGCTCAAGGGGGAGGGATAGCTCAGTGGTTTGAGCATTGGCCTGCTAAACCCAGGGTTGTGAGTTCAATCCTTGAGGGGGCCACTTAGGGATCTGGGGCAAAAATTGGTCCTGCTAGTGAAGGCAGGGGGCTGGACTAGATGACCTTTCAAGGTCCCTTCCAGTTCTAGGAGATTGGTATATCTCCAATTTAAAAAAAAAAAAAAAAAAAAAAAAAGAAACGGGAGTTGATGAAAGCCACGTAGGGAAATTTTAGTGTGTGGCAGCACTGTCCACACCGACAGTTAGTGCGCACAGGCCAGTACAGGACAGATTTACACTTCAGCTTGCCGTCAGTTAAGTGTTCTTATAGACAAGCCCCTCAGTCAGACATGCTCCCATCCTGCATTATGGAGAGACAGTAGTCTCTTCGTTGTTAAGGTTGTAACCAGTTTTACATCATAATACCCGATTACGACACCTCAATAATTTCTGCAAAACTAACCTTGAAGTGTCTTAAATTTCAGGTGAAGCAGTTATGGTGGTTTTGAGATATGTACGATACAGATAAAGAGAAGGGAACACTGAGGACAGGTGCTTTTGAAAATATGCATTGGAGTAATGCACAGTCTTAGCAGTGTGCATGGCTGATTACATTCTTTACAAAGCATGCATGGCTGCAGTTTAAGATTTGCAGAGCAGCTGAAAGTGAGGGTAAACTGAAAGGCATGGACCCCTAAGCCTCTAAAATCAGCAGATTATTTAATGGCAAGCAGCCAGGACGCACAGACATAAGCTTCTCAAGGTATTATTAACTGAGGGGCCCATACCCTCCAGAGTCCTTTAGCTCCTCAGGGAATTTTCAACAGAAAAAGTCAGGACACTGCCAAGCTTCTAAGCTCCACAGGGCACTTTCAACAAGGGGTTATATTCAGCCTGCTGGCTACTTGAGCTCCGCATGGCTCCAAGTCAGGGCAGCACATGAGTTGCAGAATTCAATTCCCAGTCTCTAAAATAATTGGCAAAAGAAAAGGAAATTCAAGCACTGAGCACCCAAATGCTGGCAGTCATGCAAAAACATAAATGATCTGGAGAAAGGGGTAAACAGTGAGGTGGCAAAGTTTGCAGATGATGCTAAACTGCTCAAGATAGTTAAGACCAAAGCAGACTGTGACGAACTTCAAAAAGATCTCACAAAACTAAGTGATTGGGCAACAAAATGGCAAATGAAATTTAATGTGGATAAATGTAAAGTGATGCACATTGGAAAAAATAACCCCAACTATACATATAGTATGATGGGGGCTAATTTAGCTACAAGTCAGGAAAAAGATCTTAGAGTCATCGTGGATAGTCCTCTGAAGATGTCCACGCAGTGTGCAGAGGCAGTCAAAAAAGCAAACAGGATGTTAGGAATCATTAAAAAGGGGAGAGAGAATAAGACTGAGAATATATTATTGCCCTTATATAAATCCATGGTACGCCCACATCTCGAATACTGCGTACAGATGTGGTCTCCTCATCTCAAAAAAGATATACTGGCACTAGAAAAGGTTCAGAGAAAGGCAACTAAAATGATTAGGGGTTTGGAACAGGTCCCATATGAGGAGAGATTAAAGAGGCTAGGACTCTTCAGCTTGGAAAAGAGGAGACTAAGGGGGGATATGATAAAGCTATATAAAATCATGAGTGATGTTGAGAAAGTGGATAAGGAAAAGTTATTTACTTATTCCAATAATACAAGAACTAGGGGTCACCAAATGAAATCAATAGGCAGCAGGTTTAAAACAAATCCAAGGAAGTTCTTCACGCAGTGCACAGTCAACTTGTGGAACTCCTTACCTGAGGAGGTTGTGAAGGCTAGGACTATAACAGCGTTTAAAAGAGAACTGGATAAATTCATGGTGGTTAAGTCCATAAATGGCTATTAGCCAGGATGGGTAAGGAATGGTGTCCCTAGCCTCTGTTTGTCAGAGGATGGAGATGGATGGCAGGAGAGAGATCACTTGATCATTGCCTGTTAGGTCCACTCCCTCTGGGACACCTGGCATTGGCCACTGTCGGTAGACAGGATACTGGGCTAGATGGACCTTTGGTCTGACCCGGTACAGCCGTTCTTATGTTCTTATGTAACATGAACATCCTACTTAGCTGGTATTACTGGAGACCAATGGTATGGGAGGAAAAGGCCTGGTCAGCGCAAAAGCAGCCATGTTACATGCAGAGCTCTGCTACTCACATACTTACTGTTGCAAAAGACATTATACTAAGTAGCCTAAAAGTTTACTTCAGTTCAAGGAGACAATGTCTGTCAAAGAATGGGACATGGAGACAGCAGAGGGGACAAACTGGGAGTGAACAGGGTAAGGACAAGGAAGGTCCACACCAAGGAGGACTCTGTGTTGCTTGGAGCATGGGAGCCGGGACGGAGACACCTGTGGCACGATCAATTCAATGCCAGAAAGGGCCCTTTCGGACAGGTGACTCCATGTACAAAATCTGCAGCCTAGTCCAGTGGCCATGGCTGTAGGTGGGAGGAAAGTGGATTAGTCGTTTTCATTTCCAGCAAGTTCTTTATATTCCCAGAGCCCAGAATGCTTGTTTATTACTGCACCTGCATTTCCTCACAGGACTATTTCATAGATTCATAGACTTTAAGGTCAGAAGGGACAATTATGATTGTCTAGTCTGACCTCCTGCACATCGCAGGCCACAGAATCTCACCCACCCACTGCTGTATCAACAGCAGCAGCCCCAAACACCAGCACTCCAAGCACGTGCCCTGCCGGTCCCTTGGAGGGCAGCAGTCAGGCAGCCTTCGGCAGCTTGCCTGCGGGAGGTCCGCTGGTCCTGCGGCTTTGGCGGCAATTCGGCGGTGGGTATGCGAAGCCGCGGGACCGGCGGACTTCCCAAAGGCGCGCCGCTGAAGGCTGCCTGACTGCCGTGCTTGGGGCGGCAAAAAAGCTAGAGCCCCCTCTGTGTATCAAACCCCTAACCTATGTCTGAGCTATTGAAGTCCTCAAATCATGGTTTAAAGACTTCAAGGTGCAGAGAGTTCTCCAGCAAGTAACCTGTGCCCCACGCTGCAGAGGAAGGTGAAAAACCCCCAGGGCCTCTGCCAATCTGCCCTGGAGGAAAATTCCTTCCCAGCCCCAAATATGGCAATCAGCTGAACCCTGAGCATGTGGACGAGGCTCACCAGCCAGACACCCAGGAAAGAATTCTCTGTAGTAACTCAGATCTCACCCCATCTATCATCCCATCACAGGCCATTGGGCATATTTACCACTAATAGTCAAAGATCAATTAATTGCCAAAATTAGGCTCTCACATCCATCATACCATCCCCTCCATAAATTTATCAAGCTTAGTCTTGAAGCCAGATATGTCTTTTGCCCCCACTGCTCCCCTTGGAAGGCTGTTCCAGGACTTCACTCCTCTAATGGTTAGAAACCTTCGTCTAATTTCAAGACTAAACTTCCTGATGGCCAATTTATATCCATTTGTTCTTGTGTCCACATTGGTACTGAGCTTAAATAATTCCTCTCCCTCCCTGGTATTTATCCCTCTGATATATTTATAGAGAGCAATCATATCTTCCCTCATTCTTCTTCTAGTTAGGCTAAACAAGCCAAGCTCTTTGAGTCTCCTTTCATAAGATGGGTTTTTCATTCCTCGGATCATCCTAGTAGCCCTTCTCTGTACTTGTTCCAGTTTGAATTCATCCTTCTTAAACATAGGAGACCAGAACTGCACACAGTATTTCAGATGAGGTCTCACCAGTGCCTTGTATAATGGTACTAACACCTCCTTATCTCTACTGGAAATACCTTGTCTGATGCAGTCCAAGACCGCATTAGCTTTTTTTCACTGCCATATCACATTGGCAGCTTATAGTCATCCTGTGATCAACCAATAATCCGAGGTCCTTCTCCTCCTCTGTTACTTCCAACTGATGCGTCCCCAGCTTATAACAAAAATCCTTAACCTCCACTCCATCCTCAGTGCTTAGCGGTCCTACTTCTTCTTCTTTGTTTTCTTCTTATTTATATGGCTATAGAACCTTTTACTATTGGTTTTAATTCTCTTTTCAAGGTCCAATTCTCCATGGCTTTTGGTCTTTCTCACTTTATCCCTACATGTTCTGACCTCAATAAGGTAGCTTTCCTTGCTGATCACTCCCATCTTCCACTCCTTGTAGGCTTTCTGCTTTGTCTTAATCACCTCTCAGAGATGCGTGCTCATCCAGCTTGGCCTACAATTCCTGCCTATGAATTTTTTCCCCTTTCTTGGAATGCAGGCTTCTGATTGTATCTGCAACTTTGACTTGAAGTAATTCCAGGCCTTCTCCACCTTTAGATCCACAAGTTCTTCAGTCCACTCCATTTCCCTAACTAATTTCCTTATTTTTTTTAAGTTAGCCCTTTTGAAATCAAAAACCCTAGTCACAGATCTATTTTTATTTATCCTTCCATTTAGTTTGAACTGAATTAGCTCATGATCACTCAAACCAAGGTTGTCCCCTACAACCATTTCTTCTATGAGGTCCTCACTACTCACCAAAACCAAATCTAAAATGGCATCCCCTCTTGTTGGTTCAGCAACTACTTGGTGAAGAAATCCATGAGCTATTGCATCCAGGAAAATCTGAGCCCTATTATTATTACTAGCACTTGTCCTCCAGTCTATATCTGGGAAGTTAAAGTCTCCCATGATCACACAATTACCATTAGTATTTACTTCATTAAAAACATTAAAGAGGTCTCTATCCATATCCAAATCAGATTTTGGTGGTCTATAGCACACCCCGAGCACTATCCCAGGGGAGGCTCTAGTAGCTTTCTTCCCCAGTGTGATTTTTGCACAGACAGACTCTGTCTTATCCATTCCATCACTTCTTATTTCTTTACAGTGCTACTCCACCATCTTTGCCTTTATTTCTGTCTTTTCTAAACAGCACATACCCTTCAATACCTGTACCCCAGTCATGACTACTATTCCACCATGTTTCTGTTATCCCTATAAAAGACGGTTACTCACCATAGTAACTGTTGTTCTTTGAGATGTGTTGCTCCTATCCATTCCATGTAGGTGTGCGCGCCGCGCGTGCACGGCTCTCCGGAACATTTTTACCCTAGCAACTCCGGCGGGCCGGCTGGGCGCCCCCTGGAGTGGCGCCGCTATGGTGCTGAATATATACCCCAGCCGGCCCGTCCGCTCCTCAGTTCCTTCTTTCCGGCTACTCCGACAGTGGGGAAGGAGGGCGGGTCTGGAATGGATAGGAGCAACACATCTCGAAGGACAACAGTTACTACGGTGAGTAACCGTCTTTTCTTCATCGAGTGATTGCTCCTATGCATTCCATGTAGGTGATTCCCAAGCCTTACCTAGGCGGTGGGGTCGGAGTGAGACGTGGCAGAGTGCAAGACTGCTGAGCCGAAGGGTGCATCGTCTCTAGATTGCTGCACCAACGCGTAGGGAGGAAGGCTGGGTGTGGCTGAAGCTGCACCTTGTCACCATGGAAGACGGTATACGGTGAAATGGCCGTCAGGGCGCGGAGCTCAGACACTCGTCTGGCCGATGTAATCGCCACGAGGAAAGCTGTCTTCCAAGAGAGATAAAGCAGAGAGCACGTGGCCAGGGGTTCGAAGGGTGGTCTCATAAGCTGGGCCAGAACCAGATTCAGATCCCACGTTGGGGTAGGACGACGTATCGTCGGGTACAAACGATCGAGGCCCTTAAGGAATCGGGAAACCATCTGGTTGGAGAAGATGGACCGACCACCCATAGAAGGCCGAAACGCCGACACGGCTGCCAGGTGCACCTTCAAGGAGGAGATCGCTAGACCTTGGCCTTTAAGGTACCAGAGGTAGTCCAGGATGGTCGGGATGGGGACTAGGAATGGATTAAGGCCTCGTTGGTCACACCAGATCACGAAACGTTTCCACTTCGCGAGGTAGGTAGAGCGCGTCGACGGCTTTCTGCTTTCGAGCAGGACTCGCTGCACTGCCGCTGAACAGTCCCTCTCTGCGCGGGTCAACCACTCAGGAACCAAGCTGTAAGATGCAGGGACTGCAGGTTCGGGTGACAAAGCCTGCCGAGGTCCTGAATGATGAGGTCCGGCCATAACGGGAGGGGAATGGGATCCCGAACCGAGAGCTCGAGCAGCAGAGTGTACCAGTGCTGTCTCGGCCAGGCCGGAGCGACGAGTATTACGCGGGCCCTGTCCCTCCGAAGCTTGAGTAGCACCCGGTGTATGAGCGGGAACGGAGGGAATGCGTAGAGGAGGTGATCCGTCCATGTGAAGAGGAACGCATCTGACAGGGATCCCGGAGCTCGACCCTGGTACGAGCAGAACCTGTAGCACTTCCTGTTCTCCCTGGAGGCGAACAGGTCTATCTGGGGAAACCCCCACCTCCGGAAAATTGTGTGGGCCACATCTGGGCGTAGGGACCACTCGTGGGAGGTGAACGACCTGCTGAGCTGGTCGGCCAGCGTGTTCTGTACCCCTGGCAGAAAAGACGCTTCTAGGCGAATCGAGTGGGTCACGCAAAAGTCCCACAGGAGCATCGCTTCTTTGCAGAGTAGGGAGGACCGGGCTCCGCCATGCTTGTTCACATAGAACATCGCCGTCGTGTTGTCTGTGAACACCGCTAAGCAACGGTTCTGCAGGTGGGACCGAAAGGCGAGACATGCCAAGCAGATCGCTCTCAGCTCCCGGACGTTGATGTGGAGGGAGAGCTCCTGGGCCGACCAGAGACCTTGCGTGTGTAGGTCGCCCATGTGAGCACCCCATCCTAGCGCTGAGGCGTCTGTGGTCAGGGTGACCGACGGGCGAGGAGGGTGGAACGGGACGCCTGCGCAGACGACCTCCGGGTCCAGCCACCAGTTGAGCGTCTGGAGAGTGGGCTTTGCGACCGTCACCACCATGTTTACGGGGTCGCGATGAGGGCGGTACACCGCTGCCAACCAAATCTGGAATGGGCGAAGGCGCAGCCTTGCGTGCGCGGTCACAAACGTGCACGCTGCCATGTGGCCCAGCAGGCGTAGGCAGGACCGCACCGTCGTTGTGGGGAAGGCATGCAGGTCCCGTATGATCGAGACTACTGTCTGGTGCCCAGGACGAGGAAGGCAGGCCCTGGCTAAGTTGGAGTCGAGGACCGCTCCTATGAACTTCACCCTTTGCGTTGGAGTCAAGCAGGACTTCTCGGCATTGATAAGGAGGCCTAGTGACCGGAACAGAGACAGTATTTCGGCCACTTGATCCGCTACCAGTTCTTGGGATGGCCCGCGTATTAGCCAGTCGTCGAGATATCGGTAGACATGTATTCGACGCCGGCGGAGGGCTGCGGCAACCACCGCCATGCACTTGGTGAAAACCCTTGGTGCAGTGGATAGGCCGAAGGGTAGTACCGCAAATTGGTAGTGTTCGCCTTTGACCACGAAACGCAGGTAGCGTCTGTGGGGAGGGTAAATTGCCACATGAAAGTATGCATCCTTCATGTCAAGGGCGGCAAACCAGTCTCCTGGATCCAGGGAAGGAATGATGGTCCCCACGGTGACCATACGGAACTTGAGCTTGCACAGGTGTCTGTAGAGCTCCCGGAGGTCTAAGATGGGACGAAGACCTCCTTTCGCCTTGGGGATGAAAAAATATCTGGAAAATAATCCCCTGCCCCGCCTGCTGTGCGGCACCTCCTCTATGGCACCCACGCTCAACAGAGTCTCGACCTCTTGTAAGAGGGCTTGCTCATGAGAGGGGTCCCTGAAGAGGGACAGGGAAGGTGGGTGGGAGGGAGGGGGTGAAATAAACTGAAGGTGGTAACCGTGCTGGATGGTACTGAGGACCCAGCTGTCCGATGTTATGGAGCACCACGCCTGGAGGAAGTGGGAAAGATGGTCGGAAAATAACGGGGTAGGATCCTGGAGGGAGACTGATGGGCCGTCCCCGGGCGTCCCATCAAAAGGCCTGCTTGGGACCCTGAGGGGCCTTGGAAGGGCCCTGGGCCTGGTTACGCCTGCTCCCCGACGGCTTGTGGCGGTGTAAAGCCGCACGGCGACTGTTAAAAGGCCTTGACCTGGCCTGGGTAAAGGGCCGGTAGGGCTGCTGCCAGAATGACCTTCTCTGGGTAGCTGGCGTGTGCATGCCCAGAGTGCGAATGGCGATCCGGCCATCCTTCAGGGTCTGGATTCTGGAGTCAGTCTTGTCTGAGAAAAGACCCTGGGTGTCAAAGGGGAGGTCCTGGAGGGTGTACTGCACCTCAGGCGGCAAGGTGGAGGACTGCAGCCACGAAATGCGCTTCACAGTCACCCCGGAGGCCACGGTTCTGGCTCCCGAGTCAGCGGAGTCCAGGGCGGCCTGAATTAAGGACCGGGAGGCTTTCCTGCCCTCTTCCAAGAGTGCCGAGAACTCTTGGCGTGAGGCTGGCGGGGTCAGCTCCGAAAACTTCCCCAGGGACACCAAGATGTCAAAGGTGTACCGGGAAAGCAGCACCATCTGGTTCGCGATTCGGAGCTGAAGACCACCCGCTGAATAGACCTTGCGCCCCAACAGGTCCATGCGCCGTGCCTCCTTAGATTTCGGCGCTGCCGCAGGTTGTCCATGCCTCTCCCGGTCGTTTACAGACTGGACCACCAGAGAGTCTGGAGTTGGGTGCATGTACAAATACTCGTACCCCTTGGGCGGGACCGAGTACTTCCTCTCCACCCCACGTGCCGTGGGGGGAACCGACAACGGCGACTGCCAGATGGTAGTGCTATTCCGCTGTATCGTGCGGATAAAGGGCAGGGCCACCCGCATCGGGGCCTCCGCTCCAATGACATTAGTCACTGGGTCCTCGTCCTCCGGGACCTCCTCGATGGGCAGGTTAATGGCCTTCGCCACCCGGCGGAGAAGATCCTGGTGTGCCCGTAAATCAATAGGCGGGGGGTCGGTCGTGGATGCCCCTGCCACCACCTCGTCCGGAGAAGATGACAAGGACCGACCTGGGAGTACCTCGTCAGGAGCCTGCTCCTCCAATGGGTACTCAGCCGCCACGGAACCTGGATCTTGAGTCGGATCCTGTGGCAATGTGGCCCCTCCCGTTGGTGATGGGGGAGGCCTGCTGACTGTGGCCTCTGGCTCCCGACGCTCCGCTCCCACCTGCCTCGGGGGAAAGGGAAGCCCTCGAGGGTCATGGTAGTCCCAGGGAACCCAAAATCCCCACTGATGGGGTCCATGTTCCCGGCCTTGGGACTCGGCTCCAAAGTCTGCACCACTGCCCTCGGGAGAAGCGATCGAGGGCTGACGAGAGGGCCAGGGTGGAGCTGAGGCGACACCCGAGTGTGCCTCCGATGCCGGTGGCAGGTCTCTGAGCGGCGCGGAGGCTCGGTGCCGGTCATCGCGGTACCGCATCGGAGAGCGGGACCAGCGTGCGCTGCGGTGCCGGGAGCTCGACCGGTGCCGGGAGCTCGACCAACGGTGCCGGGAGCTCGAACGGCGTCGGGCGCTCGACCGCGACGGTGACCGACGGCGTCGGGAGCGGCTCCGGGAGTCTCGGTGCCGAGAATGGGCTCTGGAGCCGGACCTCCTGCGGTGCCGGCGACTGGGTGACCGTGATCGAGAGCGGTGCCGGCGACTCGGTGACCGGGAACGGGAGCGGGAACGTCGCCGGGAGTGCGACCGGTACCGCGATGCTGAGCGGTACCGGGACTGCGACCGGCGCCGAGACGGGGAGCGGCGCCGCGACGGTGATCGGCGTGGCGGTGACCGCCTCCGAGATCGGGACCGGGTCTGAGATTTGGAGCGTCATCCATCCCGTCTGTCGGGGGTCAGGGGCCGTATCATTGCCGGCTTGCCCACCGACTGGACAGCCCGCACCGGTGGTGCCGGGGGCCAGAGGCTCGGTGCCTCTGTGAGCTCGATAAGCTCTCTCGCCGTCGCAAACGCCTCAGGCGTGGACGGGAGCTGCAGCTCGACCTCGGCTGGTACCGGGGAGCAGGGTGGTTCCGGACTCGACGGCCTCTGGGGTGCCGGAGTCGACGGCCCCGTGCACGGTTTGTGCACCGCCACAGCCTGTGTCGGAGGTGGCTGGGCTAACGACCTCGGAGGATGTTTTGAGGTCGTCTTCGGCGTCTTATGCTTCCTCATTGGGGAGAGGGAGCGGTGCCGGGATGTCGGTGCCGGGTGTCAAGGGGCCTCGGTACCGGGGCGGCTCGGTGCCGCCGGTGCGCTGCACACCGAGGATGACTTCGGCGCCGGTGGGGTCGGCGCGGGAGGCTGGAGCGAAGCCTCCATGAGGAGCTGCTTCAAGCGAGAGTCCCGCTCCTTCCTCGTTCGGGGTTTGAAGGCTGCACAGTTTGGGCACTTATCAGTTCTGTGAGACTCCCCGAGGCAGCGCAGGCAGGAGTCGTGCGGGTCATCCACGGGCATATGCTGCTGGCAAGCCGCACAGGGCTTGAATCCCGGTGCCCTGGGCATAAGCCCGCACCGGTTGAGGAAGAAGAGGGGTTAATCCCTCTAATTCCCTACTGATACTATAACTAACTAAACTTATTCAATTAATCTAACAACTAAACTAAGTTAACGAACTATGCTAAAGAACGGAGAAACGCTAGGGCTGTGGAGGTAAAGGAGCACTCCACTGTTCCAACTGGCCGTCACGGGCGGCAAGAAGGAACTGAGGAGCGGACGGGCCAGCTGGAGTATATATTTGGCGCCATAGCGGCGCCACTCCAGGGGGCGCCCAGCCGGCCCGCCGGAGTTGCTAGGGTAAAAATGTTCCGGAGAGCCGTGCACGCACGGCGCGCACACCTACATGGAATGCATAGGAGCAATCACTCGAAGAAGAATATCTGGTTTCGCTTCCTGCACCAGTAACTCTAATTCCTCCATTTTGTTACCTAGGCTCCTCGCATTGGCGTACAAAAATCTTAATTTTTGCCAATGTGTGCCTTTGGCAAATGTGTAAGTGAGAAACAGGCAAATGTTTAAGTTTTAATCATGGTGTTTTCCATATAACTCATTGAATAGTGAAGGCAGAGGTGTGAAAGAGGCAGATGTTCCAGACTCTGGTTTCTCTTTGCTTTCTCTGCTTTGAGCAGAACAAGAGTTAGCACGTGGAGTAAGCAACTTAATTAAATTCAGTGTCACTGCCAAGAAATAGCATCCATATTCAGCAAAATGTGACTATAACAAGAGACACCATTGTTAGAAAATTCTGTCCATTTCACTCTCTGGCCACAGAGCTTAGGTCAAAGTGTTCAACTGAAGGATGAACTTTAGAGACTTTAAATGTGTCATTTCTCTGACCTTTTGTAATACGACATGACAATTTTGAAGCAAACATCTGAAAAAATACAAGATCATAGCACTTAAGGACAATGAAACTGCCCCAATGCTTATTTTTTTAAGCAGGAAAATTCACAGAATTATTTTAACAGGTCCAGTTTGGGGCACAATGCTTTTTTGAAGGAAAAACAAAAAAGAGTTTGTCCAGGTTTTAAGAAAATACAAGTAAAGCATTTGAAAGCTTTTGGAGATTGGTGGGACTTCCAGTCTTACCAATCAGTCAATATCTCACACACATTCTCCTAGAGACACCCTCCAAAACCCAATGCCTTTAGAATTCTATCCTGCAAACACCCACATGAGAATATATAGAATCAGAGCCATTGTATATAAAAACTTCACAACAAATGGTTGACCGTGTACTAGCTATATTATTATTAATGGACCATTTTTGTTTTGTACCTTGACTATGTCTTACAGCAGGGGTGGGCAAACTTTTTGGGGCGAGGGCCACATCTGGGTGAGGAAATTGTATGCAGGGCCAGGGCAGGGGGGGTGGAGTGCGGGATGTGGAGGAAGGGGCTCAGGACAAGGGATTGGGGCAGAGAAGGGGTGCAGAGTGTAAGAGGGGTCAGGAAGGGGTTGGGATACAGGAGGGGTGCGGAGTGCAGGACGGGGCTCAGGGCAGGGAGTTGGGGTGCACGGGGTGCAGGGTGCAGCAGGGAGCTCAGGGCAGGTGGTTGGAATGCACAGGAGTGCAGAAAGGGGCTCAGGGCAGGGAGTTGGGTGCAGGAGGGGTGCGAGGTACAGGCAGAGGGTTTAGGGCAGGAAGTTGGGGGGCGGGGGGCAGGAGGGGTTTGAGCTCCAGCCCGGTGCCGCTTACCTAAAGTGGCTCAGGGGTGGCAGTGGCGCACACCAGGGCCAGGGCAGGCTCCCTGCATGCCTGCCCTGTTCCCACGCCACTCCAGAAAGTGCTGCGGCCCCTGGGGGGGGGGCAGAGGGCTCTGCGTGCGCACATGGAGCCCTTTGCCTCCCGGCCCGGGGGCTGCTTCTGAGAGCAGCGCCGGGCCCGCAGCACCACCAAGGGTAATCCCGCGGGCCGGATCCAAAGCCCTGAAGGGCCGGATCCGGCCCGCGGGCCATAGTTTGCCCATCGCTGTCTTACAGTATCTAACAGAAATGAAGTGATGCTATAACAGCTGATGGACATATTAGCCATGTAATTGTTTTGTGTAATAATATTAATTAGATTTGACACAGAGATTGAAATGTTAAAGCCAAAATTCAGATTTGAGTGCTTAAAAGTTTGACAGTTAAATCCATGTTTAGTGACCTACGAAAGTGAATTAATTTTCAGAGGTGTCAAGCATTTGGAGCTCTTGTTGGTTTCAGCAGGTACTCAGGTTTGTAAAGTTGGTCTTAGTACACTGATGGTGCTACATAAATAATAGTACTTTCAGTTCACACAGGTGCAGGGATGTGCCACTGCTATTCGCAGTGCAGGATCAGGACCTAAGAATAGTTCTTATTCTAGGCCCCAATCCTGCTCAATGCTGACTCAATCCAGCAAAGGGTTTAAGCATTATGTTAAAGTACTGAACATTGGGCACATGAATAATTGAGACTATTAACATGCTTAAAATTAGGTTCATGTTTAAGTGTTTTTGGGAACTGAGCCTCATGAAAAAATAGTGGAAAAGAATAGCAAAGTATCTGCAATCAAATTAAGTTATATAGCATTGGAAATAGTCATATTTAATGCACATCAAAGTGTTAAACTTTTAATTTTTCCTAGTACAATCAAGCCTCAAATAGTTCCACAAATTTAATTACCATTAAGGATTTTTTTTATACATACCATAACAAAATCTACTCTGTGTGTGTGTGTGTATTTTCTCAATAAACTAGCAGAGCAAACAGGAGAAAAAAAATTAAAGCAATAAACCTGTATAAAACAATTTATTGGGTATTTGTTTTCACAGTAAGAAATAAATGGCAAAAAATGCCTTTTGCAGTTAGATGACTTTCTTTCCATTTATTACACTTGAATTGGGTTAACTCACAAGCATTTTTTGCAAAGAAAAAATGTTTTTATGTCAGCATGCAAGACAGTTGAGTGACTACAAAGAGTTGCAAGAAAAACAAAAATAATCACAAGCCCGGCCTGTTCCAGGTTCTGAAACAAAAGATAACTACCATACTATATGGTGTTAACTGTCCAGTTCATGTGCCCCATTTTGTATCAGTACATGTCCTCTGATATTTTATTTTTTATTTTCTAGATTAAAAAAAAGTCAGTGAGCTAGAATTAAAGTTTGCCAGGTGAAATATTTTTGCAGAATTTTGCTATCTTAAGGAAAAAAAAAAAAACAACCTGTCTCACTGCAAAATTACATAAGTAAAAGCCAAGCATTTCACCTTGATATCTTTCTTCTATGAAATGTATATAAAAGCTGTGTTAGAAAGAGTTCAGGAATGAGAATTTCCAGCTGAGGTCATTAACTGGGAAAGATCACTAAGTGTATTTTAATAAATTCAATTTTAGTTTAGATACAACAGCAGAAAACTGGAATGGTGAGATCACGTTATTGATTAAAATGCATCAATTTACTTGTCATTAGTATTTATTATTTGCTTAGCATCAGTGTGTTTAATGTTGTACAGTAGATAAAATAAAGTCCATCTGTCCCCCAAAAGTTTATAGTCCCACAAACATTTATTATTGGGAATAGTACTTACTGGTGTGAGCAGCCCTACTGAAGTCACACTAGTCTTATATTGACTATTCTCAGTTACAGGTCCTATCACCAGAAGTAAATAGTTGCAAGACTGAGCCCCAACAGATAGACAAAATATGGGAATGCATTGGGAAATTCAGAGATTAGGATAACTTAGTAACTTTCCTGTTTGTTTTCTGTTGATTGGATATTAGGTAAAATTCTACAGCAAAGAGAAGGAGAGAGACCAGTAATCTTTAGATATCTCACTTTACAATATGCCCTTTCCAGTTTTGACATACAGCAGTCTTGACAGACTAAACAGAGTACTTCATGTTAAACATTAATAATAATAGTTTATTATTAGCTTGTCAGAAAGTTAGCTTGTCATGATCTTTATTGTAAAAAAGAAATGTAAATGTATAATTTATCCTATCCCTTTAAGGGTCCAACAAAAACATAATGAGGTAGTTTTTCAGATGGTGTAAGTTGTATTCAATGGCGCTATGACAATTTATACCAGCTGAGATCTACCCCAAGATTTTCAAAGTACAGGCATGGGCATTGCTTTAGGCATGTCCAAAGCAAAAGGCTGATGTATGAGTTCTAAGTTGTGGATACTGAAAAGAACTCCTTTAGCTCTCCTCTCAGTTCCCACTCTTTGCCTAAAGACCCTTCTTTCCTAATGCTGGTTGATTTGTCCCACAACAGGTCATTCTTATTAGGGGAGGAGGAATTAAAACAAACTTGTCAAATACAAATAAGGCTCCAGAGAAATTTCTGCTAAAAACCAGTTTAACTGCCAAAAGAGTCATATTACTGCATTTGAAGACATTCTTAGCATTGAATTTGGCAAGAGTGGAACTGGATTAGCAGATTTAGCCACTCTTGTGTGTGGGGATATCCAACTGTGTGACTATAACGGAAAAAATGGTTCCATTTCTCAGAAGTCTTTGATTAATATAGTTGTTCTCTCCCCGCCCTAAGCTTTTACATTATATATGTTTTTGAGGTTATTTATGTGGAAATAAATCAGTGTGTATATTTATAGATTTTAAAGTTACTGTAATTTTTAATCCTCTTATTAATCAATCTTAGGTACTATGGTAGGGTGGGCAGGTGCCCGTTTTTCAACCGGAAAGTCCAGTTGAAAAGGGGACCTCACAGTGTCTGGTCAGATCTACTGACCGGACATGCAAAGTCCGTTTACTGAGGGCAGGGGAGGTGGTGAGGCACTGGGTCATCACACATGTGCCTCTACTCAGCCAAGGTCATCTCCTACCTGTGCCAAGTGGCTGCAGCTTCCAGCCCTGTCTCCGCAGGCAAGTTCCTCCTGACCCGGGCAGGGGGGTATGGGAAAGGAGAGGAAAAGTAGTGAGATGGGAGGAGGGGAGAAGAGGAGTGGACAGGACGGGGCCTCAGGGGAAGAGGCAGGGCCTCAGGGAAGGGGTGGGACAGGGGCAGGGCTTTGGGGGGGTGGGAGAAGCAGGACAGGGGTGGTGCCTTGGGGGAAAGAGGCAGGGCAGGGGATATTCCGGTTCTCCTGCTGGAGTGTCTGGTTTTTAAATACTACCAAGCTGGCAACCCTATACTATGGTGAAGGGGATCCTATAAGTACCTAAGTGCTTTACATTATTTAATGTACATATTTGTCCTCAACACCCCTGGTAAGCATTTATCACTATATTTTTCCAATAAAGAACTGTCACAGTGAGTAACTTACCAAAAGGAAGTCTTCGGGGGAGTGTGGTGGAGTGGTGCCCCACCCCCTGAGAAGAAGGGCTAAACCAGGCCCCAGAGGCTGCGCAGACCAGCAGCCAATCAGCCAAGGCCTGAGGAGAGCCAATCAGGGCAGGGAAAGAGGCAGCCAACCAGGGCCAGACTGGGTCCTATATAAAGGCTGCCTAGCAGAGGCAAAGTCAGTGACTCCCTGACTAGTGAGGGAGGACTAGCTCTGGAGCAGCACCTTGGACAGAGCAGTGCTGGGCAGGCTTGGGGAAGTGGAGTGGGACTACGGCCCAGATACCTGTCAGGCTGTGGCCCTTGCTACAAGGGTCGAGAAGGTGCATAGGGTCAAAGGGGAAGTGGCCCAGGGAAGCTAAGAGGGCAAGAGAGGAGAGAAGGAGGGCAGAGGGAGGCCACCGCTAGAGGGTCCCTGGGTTGGGACCCAGAGTAGTGGGTGGGCCTGGGTCCCCCCCTTCCACCCTGGCATTGCCCCTGGCCACCGAGGAGATTGACCAAGACAGACTGTGACCTGCCCCTTTAAGATGAGGGGCCAGATTCTAGAGTTGTGGCTGGTCACCGAGGCAGGGCAAACAAGTTAACTGTTACTGTTAACTACACCCCCTCCTCCGCCAGAATGGGGTGAGACCAGAGTAGTGGGCACTGCCAGAGGGCAGTGTCCTGAAGTGGATGAAGACTGTCCTGAAGAGGATGCTGACGATCAGGGAGAAATGCGGGTTCCCAGGACAACAGAGCAGAGACAATGGGCGAGCTACCACACGTCAAGGGTGCTCTGCAGCAGGCAAGAGCTAATTCCTGGAGTGAATGGCAGAGGGCGCCAGCGGTGGTGAGTCAAACCCCGTCACAGGGAGCATGAAATTGAACCTAGGTCTTGAGTCCCAGACAAATGCCCTACCACTGGATCAGCCTTTCTTTCTTGAGGATATCTATGTTTTAATGTGTACGTGTAACTTGTTTAACCATATTTGGAAAAACCCACAAAAATATCCATTCACATTCCTAGACATTGTTGGACATCATAATCTTTAAAATGCCATTAGACACAAAGATAAGGTGATGAATGACTAGCAGAGCTCTAAATGTAGGGTGACCAGATGTCCCATTTTTAAAGGGACAGTCCCATTTTTTGGAACTTTTTCTTATATAGGAGCCTATTACCCCCCACTCCGTCCTTTTTTTTCCACAGTTGCTATCTGGTAACCCTATCTAAATGAGATATGGGTATATGAAATACACAGTTACATCTATATCTAAAATAATCAATATGCAAGGCTGTAAAATGCTATCACTTTTGTTTGATAAATGGATTGAACTTTTTTTCTTCCCTATCTCTTCCCTCCTTCATTAAATTACATTTTAAAAAATGCTGGCCATGGAAACCTGTCCTCCTCACCGCCTGCTATAATTTTTGCCAAGGGGGGAAAATTAAAAGTGATAGTCATGGTTTTCGATTCAATACAAAAAAAATAAAGTGAATTTATTACAATGCGTGCTGTTAGCTCCATGTGAAGCAGAGCATAACTGGGGAAATTAACAGGAGCCTCAAGCCAACCCACAAAATTCTCCTATTCCTTTGGCAATACATCTCTGTTCCTATCTATCTTACACAGGTGTTGTGAGGCTTAAAATCAGTTCAAGTCTGTGAACTGCTCTGACATCACTGGATGTAAGGTATTGTATGGGCTAAATATTAGTATTATTATTTAAGTGGTTGTATGATCATAGACTACAGATATGCTAATTCTTAGCAATAGGGCCCTTCTTTCCTTAGCTCAAACAACAACTGGATTGGCTTACTTTTCACTTAGGAGAAAGGGATTCATTACACCTTATCTGCATTTAAGGGATATAACAAACTAGAATTCCTGTATGTGAGCAGCACTTATTACTTCATAATATACTAGCATGAAGCTTAATTAAGTAAGTTTCTAAACTTCACCAGTAGGAGGCAGTAGTTTACTTTTTAGTTTGTTTTGTTTGCTTGAGAAATAGTAATTTACTTGGGCATATACTCTACTCTCAGTCTTTACACATGGCCACTTTGGACTTCAGATAGTTTGAGCTCTAACTATATTTTCTACAACCGTTATAACATTCCACTGCATTCCAAAATAAGAACTTTGTTTCAAATTTTATCAGATTTAACATTTCCTCATTTATTTGTTTTTTTAATCAGGTACTTTAAACAAGTACCTCTTTCACTTTTCTATTTGTTTCCTAGCACCCAATATCAAATGGCCTAAATTGTCTTGAGAGATGTTAAATGCAAATTTCATAACTAAATTTAGAATTAGATTAATTTATTGTCATCAATAGAGCATAAAGCAAAAACTACCAAGCTAGTGAAATAGTTATTTGACCTTTAATAGCAGAGTTGCATACAATGCTTTGGATCCATGTGTGGAACTTCCACTGCTCTCAATAGGAACTATGTTGCTATTGAGACGTGTATGGTTCCAAGTGTGCAGGGGGAAAAAAAATAGTTTCAAGGTAGTACCTCCCCTGCCCCACTGAAGGAATCAACATTACCACAGAATTCATCATTCAGGTATTATTTTTCATGTATACCCTTCAGCTTTATATAAAGTCTTATTTCAACAGCTTGTTTTGGCAGACTGGCACATCTGTAAATGAAGATACTTACAGGTCCTGTTATTTGAGATGCACTCTCAAATTCATCAGCATCCTCCATCAGTGTTTCCACCCCAGGCACTGAAACTGTTCCAAAGAAGTAGAAAAGTAGTAATGCACATTCATCTAATTAATTGGAGCATAATTAATCTCAGAGAAAATAAAACCTGTAAATTAACTGCCAGGATGGTAAATGTGACTACAGAACAAGTGTTGGGTTTAAGTTATACTTTGTATAGATTTTAATGCGTGTCTAGGTTTGTGCTCAGTTACTGTGCATGAATAATGGCTTGGTAGAATGTGGGAGAGTATTTCTAAATGGATTAGGGTGACAAATAACTAAGTACAGCTGCCAAGATGTCTGTAGCTTATTTTTATTATTAGTTTAACTATTAAAACAAAATCCTGCTTGTCCTTTAGTGTGTACAGTAGCACAGTTAAGCAGCTTTAATTTAATTAAACCAATTTAGACTCCCACTGGAATGCTGTTAAAACAAAACATCCTGGGAAAACAGAAGTGCTAGCAGTCTTAGAGGGCAACATTCAGAAACCTCAAAGTACAGTATAAGAATTGTTTTCCATTAAGACACTAGTGTCGTTAGAAATTAAATTATAGGCTGAATTCTGCATGGACTTATATCCCACATACTCCTCTCTCCTTCATTAATTTCAGCTCTGAATTTGGCCATAACAGTCTCAGATGAAATAATATGCACATGTTTAAAACTAAGCACAGCTACCCTATTTATGCTAATACTTAACATCCCTCATTTAAATACTTTTTCCAATACATCAGAATGCCAACCTGGAAATTTTTAATATCTACTGCTTACAGGAAAAGAGTTTATGGAACATTCATTATAGCCTTTTTAAACAAACACTCCTAGTTAGAAATCATTTGTTGGTTAATTACATAAAGAAAATAGAAACCAATAATTTATATGAACAGGGAATTGTAATTTTAACAACAAAGAATTCTTTGTATAATAGACAACTAAAGTTGATTAAACTCACTAATTACACTATATCACACAACATAATCTGTACCCCTAACACAATAAACCTATAAATACCACATATATATGTTGCTGTACAAAGTATGTATTATTTTTGTTCTTTTCAGAGTGTTTCAGTTAAAATTGCCAAATTCCCTCCTGTACCTTGGACATTTATGCAGCTAAGTGACATATCATGAAGAATCTCATTTTACATTATACTTGTATCAACTGCAGCAATATTTTAGCACTAGATGCTGCCCATAACAACCCAGGCTCTTTATTTCTTTCGCATTAGCAATTTGTTCTCTAGTACAACTTTTGTATTTGATTCCCCATGAAAGCATGCACTGACTACAAAGATATGTTTCAATTAAATATATTTTTTCATTAGTTTTCACATTTAGGGCCTTTTCTCCTTGGTTTCATGGGGACTTCTTGCAGAGTAAGGTGCACTTCTTTACATGGAAGGGCCAGAAGCAGTTGTTAAGTGAATGCTGTAAATTGCTGCAGCAGTTCCTCAGTATTCGAGTTGAAAAATCACAGGCTGGGGAGAGGGAAGGGAATATTGCTCCCCCAACAGCAGATAGTGTTGTGGAAGCAATGGGACTCATGTGGTCCTGCTGCATGGCAGACTAGGGATGCTTTACAGAGTGTCTTTACCACCATGGACCCCAGCTGGGGACATTCCAAAGAAAGAGCAGAGGCTCGGGTAGTGAATCCATGGTAAGGGACAGGACAGACCTGTGTGTGTGTGTGGGGGGGGGGGGCGGAAATCTGCTTCTCCCCATCCCTAACCTCCATGGAAATTCCTGTAACATAACCTAGGGACACTCAGGCTGTTTGCTATGAGCAGTATTTGGTACTGAGCTATTAAATTCCTCTGCTTATCATTTTTAGTGAAGATATATGGTTCCATGCAGAGAAAAGAGTTGATTTATAACAAATTACGAAGGTCTTGTATTCTAAAATCTTAATACTGAGGGTCTGATTCTACTCTATCATTTAACATTAGATTAGATCAGACATGAATCCATTTAATTCAACAGGGTTACACTAATGTAAAACAACATAGTAGAAATCAAAATTAGGCCCTGAATTCCCAGTGAACCTAGTTTAGTGCCTGATGCTGCAGCTTTTACTCACATAAAAGTTGGCTGAATTGCATGATCCAGGATTACTCATGAATATGGGTTGCTAGTCCAGATAGTTAGCTAATTAATTCTGAACCCAATACATTCTAAAATGCAAAAGAGCTGTATTCCAGATCTAATAACTTATCATGGCCACTAACTAAGTAGCAGATCACTAGCCAAAAACAAAGGCATGCACTTTAATTTTGCTAAGCATCTGTGTACAAGCACTGTGCTTGTGTATTCTGAACCAACAGTTATTAGCATTTCTCAGTATATAAGTATTCTCTCAGCAGGGACTACAGCATGATTAGTAGTGATAACTAAGAACAGAAAATAAACAAATTACATTGGACAAGCCTGATTTAAAAAAAAACTAGCAGAAAGGTTTATCTTACGACGCATTCTCATAGGACGTAACTAAAAATTGGAAACGTAATAGAATAGCTGAGCTTGGTATTACAGGAGTTTTCCAACAGTATTTAAAAGATTTTCTGTTTGGAGATGATTATCACCACATATGCAATACCAACTGCAGGGAAATATAAAGATACACAGAAATCAGGCTGTACTCTTAATATAGTAAAGATTGATCGGCTAGGCAGCTATGAGTTTCATGCCTATTTCTGGATTGTGCCTATTTATGAAAGTCATTTTTCAATCAAAATATATTGCTAGTCAACACTTTAAGAGAAAAAAAAAACATTTTAAGAAGGGAATATTTTGCCCAGGGAATGCCACATGAGGCAGAACATTTCTGAGAGCCCCTTGTTAAAATTTTGGCAGTACATCACTGCTGCCATCTCTCCTCTTCCCTGGAGGCAATATTTTTTGTCTATCTAGGTAGCAAGTTGTTAGTGTGCAGCTCCTCAGCTGCAAGAGGCAGATGTGTGTGGGGTAAGGCTGGGGTCCCTGCTCCACTTGCCTGCCTACTACTGAGGAAACCTGCTCCCTTCTCTCTTTTAAATATCTTTGGGGAGGAAGCACAGGATTTGGGGATGTCCTCAATTCCTCCAAATGCCCATCAGATGCAGGAGTCTCCATCCCATAGCAGGAGTGTTTTGTCATAGACTTTAAGGCCAGAAGGAACCAACATGATCATCTAGTCTGACCTCCTGCATGTTGCAAGCCACAGAACCTCATCCACCCTCTCCTATAATAGACCCATAACCACTGACTGAGTTTCTAAAGTCCATGTTGCCCACCTTCTGCTGCTAGCACTAGGCATAGTAGCCCCACCTGGCACACATTCCAAAACGTTCAATAAAAGAAATAGACTTTGGGGAAAGACTCAAGTGAAATCTACTGTAGATAATATTGTAAGACTTATGTTAATACTTATGGGTCCAATGGAGATATCATTCTGCGACAGCATGGCAGAGTGCATTTTTGTTGGGGCAAGGGTGTTTGGGAGGGGAAAATGAGGGCTAACCTCCAAACAAAAGCTTAATTCACTATTCAGTGACACATACTCAATTACAAACATTGACACTCACTGTTTGCAAAATGAGGGTGAGGAATGGAGCAATAATTTAAGACTATCCAAATATCAGCAGAAGATTTAGGTTGCTATTGTCTCCAGGAGGGCAGACATTATACAGGAGGGAAGACATTCAGTGAAATAAGTAAAAGTAGATTTGTTACAGTCCACAGTAGTTCAGTTTTGTTTTTATTTACCAGGCTCAAAAATGGCTTAACTGATGGGGGACTGATAAAATCCAAAAAGATCCACATCAAAGTTGTTTACATCTAGACATTTTGTACCCAAAACTGTTCTAATCTGAGAGGCTACCTCCTTCCCCATGACATAACTGCTGTAGCTGAGATCAAGCTAGACCCCCCTTTTGGTATGAAAGTGAGAGGCCTGCTGACAGAACATTCACAAGAAGGCCCATTTCCACAGGCATTTTCCCCATCCCAGCCCAAAATAGCCCAAAACTTGCCCTGGGCACATAACAAAGCCCATATGTTGGTGTGGGAATTAGAGGAGGGCTGACACAGTTGGAGGCAGGATTTCTCTTTGGAGGAAAATGTAGGCTGCCTGCTGATCAGCATGATCTCAATGCACAACCCTGATCACAGAAGTACTACTGATCTTTTGAGTTATTGCACACCTCATTTTTATTGTCAAGGGTGATCAGTGCTGGCAAGCACTCTTTGGTGTGGAGTTTAAATCTAAATGTATGTATTTTTTTACTACAATATATTATTTGACCCCACTATTTTTTCACTATTTTTTGCTGTGAAGGGGAGCGACACATATATTGTATGACTTACCATTGGAATCCGATGCCGCTTGCTCGGTCATCTGAGACACTAGTGAGACATCCTCTGCGGTTTCTGCCAAGTTATCTCCTTGCAGTCTAAATGGAGAAAAAACATGTATGTAAACATTATAGAATATAGATTTCTGAACTGTTCTTTCTGAATTGACCTGTAGATATGAGACTGAGGTAGTTTATTCCTGGCCATATCTAACCACCTAACATTCCAAATATTAAAGGACCAGGTTAGCTAGAAAATAGATATTTAAGATTCAAACATGCAAACTTTCATTATCCACAACATTATAGCATTCTGTGATAGGGTCTATCAGGCCTTCTCTGCCCCCTGCTTGTGCTCTTGGTGCCCTGACACCTCTGTGCAAGGAAAATCTGTTCAGACTGGCTACCAACAAGACTTAGTCCTCCAAAGCCTAGAAGGGGCAGGAAACACTGACAATTGGGAGCTAGCTGGCCAGTTAAGGAGCCTTGCCTGGGTCTTCTTGGGGGGGGGGGGCAGTTCTGAGTGAATGTGGGACAGAAGAGGAGCTCCTCAGTGCTAACCCAGAGGCAAGATCAGAGCCTTGCCTTCAAGGACCACCACTAAGTGCTTTTCTTTGAGTTTTGTTTCCTTATTTAAAGGCACAGAAAGCCAAATTAAGAATTTTTATTATTGTTACTTGACTGTTTAGAGATTGGTGCCAAACTGATGGCACAGCCCACCTAGTTTCAAGCAGGCAGCCAAAACTTGTGGACTAAAGCAGGGAGCGCCTGCAATGCAATGCGTGGCCCTGAAGGGAACACTACAGAATAGCCCCATCTAGCACACATTCCAAAATGTTTAATAAAAGAAACCGACTGTGGGGAAAGAGTCAACCGAAACCTACCATACATAATTTTGTAAGACCTGTGCTAATATTTATGGGTCCAGCGGAGACATCCTCCAGCTGAGGATCTTACCTTCAAATGTCTTGATATGCTATTAAGTGCTTAATGTGAATTTTTATAACCCATTTAAACCAATCAGAAGCATCTCTCTCTGTGTATTAGAGAGACAAGGTGGGTGAGAGCTTGAAAGTTTGTCTCTCTAACCAACAGAAATTGATCCAGTAAAAGATATTTCCTCCCCCACTTTGTCTCTCTAATATCCTGGGACAGACATGGTTACAGCGCCACTGCATATTTTCAGTTATACTTTTACAGAAGAGAATGTGTGTAAAAGCACCTTCTTTTTTCAGTTTCCTATGCTTTTCTCTTTACATCTGCAGATTGCAATGAGTGTCTCAGCAGCACTTTTTAGGAATAAGTGCCCTTCTTGCTTATGTTTCTAATCAAGTGCTTAGATGAGTCCCACTGGCCCTCTTCAGGCTCCTCTGAACCCTGAGTCTTGTTTTCATCCTTGGGTGGTAATTTGTAGCACTTAATCTCATATAAATGTCAATTACCTATAGTTCATTTTAAATAGTGATATTTATTAGAACATAGAGAATATTAAAAAACAAATTTAAATTGAATGAATTTAGCAGAGTCTATGAACTACAACATTCTAGCTCACTGGAACAATTAACCCATCACTGGATGTTTCTTAGTTAACCTTCTATCCAGGTCAGTAAGTAATTGGCTACTGCTGCATGGATGCTGCCCTATTAAGCCCCTCGTGCCCACTGCTCCTTTCCTGGCTGGCTCCCCCATGCAGGCACTCACTGAAACTTCCTGTCCACCTCTCTGGATGATGAGGGTAAAGTTCTGACTAGTCCTCTGGTTTAGGTACTGGTGCACGAGCCAGCCCCATGGCAGCAGCATGGAGGAGCAGTGCTGGTGCCCTGCCTCCCCTCCCGTCCATCATGACAGGGGATGGGGACGGCAGCAAGACCAAACTTGAGTGAGTGGCACTGTGATCTGATGCACAGGGTCACAATGCCACTCACGCTATCATCCCTCCACTCCAGCTACCCATGTGCCTAGGTTGCCTATGCCTTAATCTAACCATGTATAAATCCATCCTGCAGGACTGTACTAAATGGTAATAAGACACTGGTTACTGACACAGGAGAAGGTACTAAGCACACTCAAGTGGCTCTCCTGTCCTAACTCAGAGGGCAGCTCTTCCAGGGCTGGCAGTCAACTAGGAACAAGTTCAAAGATGCTGATGGTGCTCAGCCAGGGAGAAGCACGCCTTCCCAACAATAATCAGGGAAAAGATCGATCCATCAACAAAAGCATCAGCTCTCTTTGCATCAAACTGACACTCACCATCCACACACACTTTAGTCATGCACTCTGATCAGGAGGATATCCACCCACCAGGGACCAGAAGTGAAAGATGTCCTGGGTCCCCAACTTCAAAAAAAAAACAAAAACAACAACAACACAGCCTGTCCATCCCTCTCCTTCCCTGCTGGAATCACATAAGGGTAATCACTATGACCCACCTTTTTATAGATATTTAGGCATTTCCCCACTCAGCATTGCAATACCTAACTGATAGGAATCTGAGAGAAAGATGTTTAATAGCATTTAGGTACCTAAAGATGCAGATAGTTTGTGTGTGTGTGTGTGTGTTCCCCCTCTCCCCCCAAAAACGTCTAGGTGCCTACCTGCCATTGATTTCAATAGGAGTTGAAGACCTAAGCACTTTTGAAAATTCCACAAGCCCTATGTCTAACTATTGAAAATCTAGCCCTACGTCTCACTTTCAGAAGTGACTTAGGTACTTAGGCTCCTAAGTTCCAAAAACTTTCAATGAGACTTAGGTGCCTAAATCAGTTAGGCTGATCAGAGCAAAGATCTGGGCCCCTAATTTTGTTCACAGATGGGCCACATGAGTATTGTCCTATGCTATGTCTTAGGACATATGCCCCTTAGAAAGGTACACAAGGTCTCTGCTCAGGACTAAATAGCAATTCTGAGAACCATTCCATAAGAGTTTTTGTATGGAAAAATCCTGTATTTGGCATAATCTGGATTTCATTCCAGCATGCAACAATGTATTTATTTAAATATATCTGATGTTGATATATATTAAAATGGATTTTCATTTTGTAAAATTAAATATACACTAGATTTACCAAACTCTTCT